>NC_062290.1:60560137-60882325 GCF_902655055.1 Lutra lutra
AGGGGTTTTACATTTTTCTAGAAGGGTTCTGGTTTGTTTCTTTAAAAATCATCGTGTACTTTATGTCTGCAGATGCTCACTGGGAGGGAAAAAAATAAAAACAAACAGAAATCTCCATAATCCCTTCTGGGATCGCCCCAAATCCCTTTGGGGCGATACCCTAGCCGAAGGCCCACTCGAGAGTCCCAGGAAGGGAGCCTGGGGCCATTGGGTCAGTCTACGGAACCCTGTCAAAGCCAGAGCCCTTACAGAACCTCGTCCATTCTCCCAGGTGCTCCCCTGCATGGCAGGCCAGTGGCAGGGCCCCATGGGAAAAGGGTTGAAAGCCAGCAGACCTGGGTTCTACCTCCAGCTCTGCACTTACTTGCTGTGTGAGCCCTCTCTGGGCCTCAGAGGCCCTATCACCCACTTCAGAGGCTGAATCAGTCATTTCTAACTGTTCTTGCCTCCAAAACCCACCTAGATTTTGTCTATTAAATAATATTACATGAGCATTAACTTATTTTCCCATTTTGGTTGTTCTGCACAGCCTTTGTAGGACACCCCCCCCACACACACAATACCCATTCCACCACTGAACAGTTACCAGAGCCTACCCAGGGGACCCCATTCTCTTTGCCAATACTTGGTTTAGGAACAGATATGTGGGTAGCTGGTGGGCTGCTGGGGCTTCTGGGAGGAGGTTGGAGAGGAAGAAATCTCACTCTTCTTCACCAGGATACATTTACCCTTAATCTTTTTGAATTTGAGACAAGTCCCAGATTCCATTACTGCTTTGGGCTCTACAATGTCCCCCACCCTTACCTCAGGGTCCGAGGTCTGCTCCTGACCTGGCCTGCAGGGAGGGCTCCACGGTAGTGATACCCAGCCAGGCTGCAGCCTCTCGGCCCAGCTCTCTGACACCCACCGTGCTCCTAGGCCTGCCTCCCCAGCCAAGATGCGGCACAGCCGGGTCTCGGCGCATCAGACCCCCAGAGGCTGAGTACCCGAGGTTGCTCAGCAGGGATGTGTGCCTAGGCCTTGTACCTGCAGTGTTCTCTCCACTCCCCTTCACCCTTCAGATCAGCCACTAAAACTAACACGCTCCGTTTCCTCATCTATAAACTGGCACGATGGTCAGCAAGTCAATCCCTGGGGCTTTTGTAAGGATTCATGAGATCATCTCCGTAACGTCTTAGCCCCGGTGGCTGGCACGAAGTTAGTGTCCAACCTGCGTTAGCTGCTGTCACCACCACTTTCATCACGAAAACCCTTCCAAGGCTTCCTCAAGACGAAGTCCCAGCCTTCCGTGCCTCCATGATCTGCCCCTGCAGTCAGAGTCACCCCCCTTTAACCCCACAATGCCATCCCAGCAGGCTATGTACTCCTCATTCCTCATCCCCCTGCCAGCTCACCTTCACCCCTGCCCTTCAAGGCTCAGCCAAGAAATCACCTCCTCTCTGAAGCCTGCCTCTAGGTCCATAGGCTGAACAAATGGCCCTTTCTTCTGGATCTCCTCAGCAAGCAGCACCGGCCACCACTCTGGCCTGGATTTTACTCCTCACAACACATCCCGTCAGGTCAGTCCCCATTTTCCAGCTGAGGGACCTGGCAAAGGTAAGAAGTAATGTGTTCGAGGCCACAGCAAATACCCACATGCCTCTTAACAAGCCTTAGAGGAAAGCTAGGCCCTGGGGAGGATGGGGCGCACACGCCAGGGAAGCCTGGGAACCCGAACGCCAACAGGCCCAGGGTCAAATCTCCAGTGTGGCTCTCACGAGCCTATAATATTTGAGAAACTTCTTTTACCTCTTGAATCCTCAAAGTTGTCATCTGTAAAATAGGACAGTCATGAGACCCGGGGTTGAGGAAAGAATGAGAAGAGAGAAGAGACTCCTTGTGGAATGTTCAGCAGGGCCTGCCATACAGCAAGGGCTTGAAAAACATGCACTGTCTCTAGGATTGTTCTTTCTTTCCTTCCCTGCGAACAGTATGGGCTCTCTGAGGGCAGAGCGCATGTCTGACTCACCTCTAGCACAGGAGAAGCTAATCAGTGTTTGTTGACCAAATGCATGACCTAGGAAGACTTGAGGCTTTGCAGGGGACTTGGGGGTACTCAACGCTCAGAGGGGATCTCAGCAGCAGGAGAGTCTCTGGCATTTTCAGAGAACTTGGGAGAAAACCTTCGGGAGTGACCTCTAGGACATCAGTGATCCCGGAGGAGGAAAGAGTGAAACAACTAAGGCCTTATGTTCTGTCTACTTCTAAGAACAATCTGAGGCAGTTCATAAAATTTTAAATGAGAGCATGATAAACTACCAGAGCTCAGTTGAGCTTTAAGCTTCACATACACCGAAAGGAAGACACAGTAAGTCGTTCAACTGCTCAGAGTCCAACAACGATGGCAAAATGCCATTCATTCTTCTACTTTGCATGGGGGTGTTTAGATGCTCAGGGTGACCCAGAGATGACTAACAACAGGAAAGGGGCCCTGCAGGAGGAGCCACCCAAGCCAGACCCCAGATACGCAGAGGAGACAAGGCGTGGAGATAAAGGGGATCAGATTCCAGGCACAGGCATGATCCAGCCAACAACGTTTCTAGAGCATCTACCGTGAGCCAGGCCCTGTGCTGGGCCGCAGGGTGGCAGGGCTGGAACCGTCCATGGCAGCCCAGAACCAAAATCGATGTTCTGAGTGATTGTATAAATCCCAGCTTAAACTGGGCTGAGAAAAATCAAAGTCATGTGCAGGAAATTCCACTGGAACTACCATTATTCAGCCATTAGTCTCACTCAATCTTTCTTCTCGGAGGAGGAAAAACGCAAAATTGTAAAATTGCCAAATACGTTCAGGTTCGACCAGAGTGAATCGGATTGTGCCGTTTGTTACCCAATGAGTCAGAGGCTGTCAGTGAGGGAAAGGCCCTGAGGGACCGATGATCCCACACTCTGGGATGGCAAAGGGGTTTGTCCAAGGCCACAGGACGGGTCCAAAGTGAGGTGAACCTGGGAACACACGAGGCCCCTGATGCCCACTCTGAGCCTCATGGATCCATTCATTCCTGAGCAACGTGCACCAAACTCTTGCTGGCTGTCTGGCTCTTGGCACCTGAATCACAGAGGGGTTTAAGTTCTAACACCTGCCCTTGAGTGGAGGATGTAGAGAAGTGAATAATTCCGATGCAGTAAGGTAAGTGCGAGAAGCCTGAGAAGTGGAGGCAGCCCCGGGACCCAGGTGATAGTAGCTGACCCGTATACAGAGCTTCCTCTGTGCCAGGCACTATTCTAAGCACCGTATCGCCTTAATCCTCATAACAGTCCCATACTGTCAAGTCTGTTATTGCCCCTTCCGTTTTACAGATGAGGAAACTGAGGACTGGGGAGCTTAAGTAACTTGCCTATGGTCACACAGCTAAGAGAATGAAGAGCTGGGATCCAGACCCAAGCAGTCTGACCCCAGAGTCTGCCCCTAACGCTATACTAAATCGCTCCACTTAATTCAAGCTGGGGGCAGGGGTGATCTAAAAAAGCCACCTGGAAGAAGTGAAGCTCAAGACTTAAGAATGAGGGGTGCCTGGGTGGTTCAGTGGGTTAAGCCTATTCCTTCAGCTCAGGTCATGATCTCAGGGTCCTGGATCGAGCCCCACATCCGGTTCTCGGCTCAGCAGGGAGCCTGCTTCCCTCCCCCTCTCTCTGCCTGCCTCTCTGCCAACTTGTGATCTCTCTCTGTCAAATAAATAAATAAAATCTTAAAAAAAAAAGACTTAAGAATGAGAGGGAAGGAGTGAGCTAAAAAAAGAGGCAGGGAGAGGATGTGCATTCTGATGAGAGGGAGCAGCATATGCAAAGGCCCAGGGGCATGTGAAAATGTGGTGCTTGGAGAATGGCTATAATTCAGGAGGTTTGGAATGCAAGAATTGGGCCAGGGGGAAGACAGCAAAGTACACAAGGCTCTTCCCTCTCTATCTAGCTTCTCAGCACTGTTTTCCGTTATCCAGAGCCTAATGTATACTCTGATGCATACTTTGTGCTTAACTGAATCAACATGACCTCAAAGAAGAGACAGGAAGGAATACCTTGTGCATTGCCATGGGACAAGTCTGTTCTCTCCAATCCATACTATCCAAGTCCATTACCTTGTACAGTAGTACCTAATTATTCTACCTTACAGAGAGATATCCACGCTAATTAGGAGGGATATTAAATTAACCACCATAGTGAAAATATTCCAAAGCAAATGAAATATTACTGGGAGCAAAAGGGTGATTTGTTACTATGGGTTGTGCTTTTAAATGAGATCAAAGAATGCTAAAGGCTTCGTTTTAATTATACCTGGAAGGACTCCTTATGTATGCACCCCCTTTTGGGGCTTCCACACACACAGCAGTCTGTCCCCCATCCTCCACTGCATAGAAATAAATAAATAAAAGGGCTTAAAAATCATATTTACCCTGATAGCTTTGCATTACCCCCATTTGGGTTTTTAAATTACTGTCTTTCTTTTCTCCCCAAGGACAATATAACTAAAAAGAAGGTTCATATTTTGAAATGTATCTATCTGATCATTGCACAAATGTTTTCAGGAGAAATCACTATATTTCTCCAAGATGGGTATGGGTTTTGTCATAGATCAAAGTGAGAGGGAGGAAAAAAAGATAAATCATCAGAGATCCAAAAATACTTTTCATTTGGAGAAGATATCAGGCCATTTCGATGGGGCTGATAGAGTCCCTGTTCTGTCTCCATTACCCGAGGCAAGCAGCCCCAGCCAGGAGCCAACTACTGAGATTATATTCCCCATAAGATGGTCCCCGATATATTTATATATATATATGATCTTCAACCTCTATTGATTGACCAATTTCACAAGCAAAGACTGGTGAAATGAAGCTGAAATGAACATCATGCTTTAACTCATTGAACCTATCAGGCCTGAGTTAATCTCACTGTCCACTGTCTCTGATAGAATTCAATTGATCAATCATGTTTTGGTGATAGTACCATTTCACTGGCTTATTGCTTCTTCATTTCAGAGCTTGACCTGTTAGATATACTCGGACTGGCTCCACTCCTCTTGGATACACAGAGATCAGCCTCTGTCCGCCAATGTGTGTCATCTCCTGTCTCAGTTGAAAAGAACTTGAGGGGCTTTTGTGTCTATGTATGGTGTGTTTTTCCCCCCAGACACATGCACATCAATGGTGGACTTAAGATGGCACAGAACAACCCCTCCAAGGGGTCCGGACTCCACACAGGGGCCACATCATTCCCTGCCACATAGCTGAATCGACCTGGTTGGACTCTGAACACAGCAGCGGCATCTTCTCGTATTACACTGACACGTGCGTGTGCCCACACAGGGTAAAACGCACCCAGAAATGGTAATAACAACAGCCACTCAAGCATGTATTCACTCCGACCTTCCACATTCTCCGGTTTGTCGGATTCTCACAATGACCTAAGGAGTAGGGTAGGAGATTATCATTCCCATTTTATGGATGAGAAAATGGGCTCAGAGAGGGGGAGGGGGTTTGCCCGAGTCACCCAGCAGAGTTATCAGGCCAGGTGAGACTAAGAGACCTAGTGTCTTGGTTCCCAAGTGTCTCTATCAACCTCCGGGCACTTCCAGAATTGCCAAGCCATGCAGGGCACAACACTGTCCTCGGCTTCTTGGAGGAAGGAAACATCCTCAAATTTTGATTCAGAGAATTTTAGAGCTCAGGGGGGATTCTAAGATCTCCTGCAGCTTCGTGCACAGCTTAGAAACTGAGGCCCAGGGGCCAGTAAACCGTTGTCCAAAGTTACCCACTCAGTGGCCTAACTAGAACTCAAACCTGGATCCCAGGTGCTTAGCTCAGACCCCCTGCCTTTGGACACCTCTCTAATTCGTGCCAAGCCAATAAGCTCCTGTCAACAGAGAGAACTTCCTTCTCCACTGTTAACCTGGCCCGATGTGCTGTTATGGCTCCTTCGTGGCATTTAATTTAAATTTCCCAGCTGCAAGCCAAGGGGCTGCGCTTTGGGAAATCCTTCGGGAAATTGGGGCACGAGGGCTCTGCCCGGCTGTCTGCCTGGGGGAGGTGGCTCTTGGAGCCACAAGGCTGAGCCCAGCATGGAGGTCTCCCGAGGAGGCCAGGGCGATGACAGTTTGTAAATCAGCCCTGCATCTGCTCAGAGCTGGCAGAGTCTGCAAACACACTAATAGACTTTTCCTAAGCCCGCGGGGATCGGGGGAGAAACAATAAACAAAGTTGGGCGCCTCTGGGTGCAAGGGCTGAGATGAGGGGCTTACTGAGGGTGGGGAGAGGGCTTCTGGGCCTCCCCTTGCAGCACGCTGCCTCCCTTACCACAAAATGGTAGTCCACCTTCCAGTAGCCCCAATCCCCACCTCCCAGATCCCCCAGTCTGGTTTCCAAAGAGTCGGGCCCTTGCCTGACCATCTTGATACACTTACAGTCCATGCCAGACACAGAAAGGTTGTGGAGTGGAGGGGCTCATGGGTCTGATCTGGCCACAGTGTGAAGACCCCACCAGGGGGAGATGTGACAGAGGCCCCGTGGGCCAGAGGAAGGTTCCTGCGCAGGAAAGAGTGGATGACGGGTGACGGGCATGAATACCCAGATTCAGAGCCAGGTTCAGGAGATTATCAGGAGGGAAAATCTGCTGGAGTTAGTGGCTCCCTGCTGGCAGGGAACAAAACACAGTTCCGTTAGATGTTCTGGGCTGCCCCCCACCCCATGGCCCCTCTCACACCAAGCAAAATCCCCAGTGCATTGTATAGCACCTGCGTACCCAGATCAGTCCAAGGGGGCCGCCAGGCCCTGTCTACCACGGAGGCCACAGTGCCTACCACTGAGTCAGGAGCCACTAAATGGATGAATCTGGGTGCCCCGCCCTGCAATCAGGCCTTCCTGACCTCCCGCTCTCCTCCACTTACTCTTGCTCTAGCCATGCAGGCCTCCTTGCCAAGCACACCCCTGCCTCAGGCCTCTGAATATGCTGTTCTCTCTTTCTGGAACATTCCTCCCCAGATATCTGTTTGGCTCACCCCTCCCTCCCTTGATGTCTCCCCTTAAATGTCATCTCACCATTCTGACTACCCTCCACACACCAGCCTATACCCGCCCCCCTCCCCAGAGTCACGCTCTGGCCCCTTCCCCAGCTTCGTTACCCTCCAGCGCCCTCAGCAACACGCTGTTTATTTTCCTTATTTACTTATTCTCTCTTCCCTTATTAGAATGTCGCTCATGAGGGCAGAGGTTTTTGTCTAACTTGTTCATTCCTGTGTCTCCAGGACCCAGAGCACATAGCAGGCACAAAATAAATACTTGGGAATGAATGGATAAAAGTGGACATTTCACCAAAAGTGAAAAACTAAACAAGTACAGAGGCAGCGGCCACTCTTCTAGGACCTACTGGGAAAGGCTTGCCGCTCCCTGCCTGGGGGCTTCCGACGCTCCCTTCCATGCCTGACCCAGGACTAGGAAGACAGGGCCCCCTAAGGAAAATCAAAGGGGGCCACGAGGCCTGGTCTACCATGGAGGCCACAGCGCCCAACACTGAGTCAGGAGCCACTAAATGAATGATGACTTTCTAGGAGGAAGTCCCAGCCTTGGAATTATTTAGATGACATGGATAGTGGTGGCTTGGGCACCAGCTCAGGCTCTGCCACTTGCCAGCTGTGTGACCTTTCACAGCTCATCTCGTCTGTGCAATGGACTCAATAAAATTGTGCCAAGTCAGGGCACCTGGGTGGCTCAGTCTGTTAAGCCTCTGCCTTTGGCCAAGGTCATGATCTCAGGGTCCTGAAACCGAGCCCCTCGTCTCCCTGCTTATTGGGGGAGTTGGCTTCTCCCTCTCTTTCTGCCTCTCCCCCCTTGTGTGCACTCGCTCTCTCAAATAAATAAATAAAACCTTCATAAGTAAATAAATTGTACCGAGTCTAAGCACTGAGTCAGAGCAAGAAGGCTGTTAGACCCCAAGTGAGCCAGCACCGTCTGCACAGCAAGCATCTCATGTGAGCCGATGAGGACCAGGGAGTGGGGAGAGGAGAAAAGAAGCCATTTGCTTAATTAAAAGGACAAGATGCACACAAAGAGGGGTACTCCGCTAAGCTGCCTCTCTTGGTTCAAGCATTCAACCGTCTCTTACCAGTGCTCTGACCACAAGCACAGCCCCATAAGGGAACCCAGTCTTAGTCCTCAAGGGATCCCAACCTCCGGCAGGGAGCAGGAGCCTGGAGATGGAGCTCTGATTCAAGCATGGGCAAGGACCCTAGAGGACCCCACACAGCAGGCAGTGGGGGCCCAGAGAGAGAGAGAACTAACTGGTGTTGGGGGGGCAGTCTGGGATGGCTGGCCTCCTGGAGGGTGGAGGTGGCATCTGAGCCAGGATTTGGGCTGGGGGGTATGAGGAAAGATTCAGAGGGTATCCCAAACAGAGACCAGAGGTAGGGGGCTGCACTTGAGGACGGAGCCTCTTGGGAGCTCAGCACCCATGGAGTAGGGCTCATCTTTCACAGCCCAGATAGAAAGCAGGTCATGCTTCTGTCTCCCCACTGCCAGATCGTGCTCATAGTAGGTGCACAACAAATGCAGATTTTGTTTTTTAACAGAGTCACAGAACTTCCCAAAGGAAGAGACCCAAGAGAGAAATTGCTTGTTCCAGTGGACCTCAACAAAGATGATTGAACCTGTGAGTTTCTGTTACAGGGGAGAAATGATGGCATTTAGTGGGTAGAGTGGGATGGGGGGCACTCAGCCCAGTCCAGCACAGCAAAGAGCTGCCCGGTGACCACGTGTCTTTGGAATGACTCATCATACACTCAGGTTGGTGAAAACTCTCTTTATAAATATCGGAACCTTGAACCTAACTGTTTTACTTACAGACACAAATTTGGCGTTTTAATTTACACTGACTTTTTCCAGGAATGCAACCATCACATGAATGGAGGAAAGATGATGCTTTGTTTTGGTTGGAATTTTATCAAGATGTGTTCACAATTTCAGAAAATCAGTTTACTGATGGCAACACCACCAGAAGAATTGGTGTTGCCAAAAAACACAGCTGTCCACATTTGTAGCTGCTGCGTTCATGGTGATTCTGTGCATAAGCACTAGCTACTGACTATTATGTCTTCTGCTGTAGTCGAGCCTGGGCATTTACATAATGAAATACATCATTTTATTATGACTTTATTTTTCTTTCCCTCTTTTGTCACAATTGGGGCACTGGATTGGTTTTTTAAATTAATTTTAGGTAGGTTTTATTGTTTCTAAATTTCATTTTAGGATAGCAAAGGAAGCACTACAAAATATTTGTTTTAAGAAGGAACACTGAGTTGACAGGTAATCACTCTATATGCTTTCCAAGGCCCCTCTGGTTCTGCCTGTTAGGACTGTCTCATGTTAGGGACTATTCCTTAATCTGTGTTCCTGAAAAAGGGATATATCCAGGGAGAGAAAGAGTTCTCCAGACCCCTTTTGAGAAACAGGAAGACAGGTGCCCAAATTAATTCTAAAATCAATGCACTTTCAGGGCGCCTGGGTGGCCCAGTCGGTTAAGGGTCTGCCTTCCATTCAGGTCATGATCTCAGGGTCTGGGGATTGAGCCCCGTGTCAGGCTCCCTGCTCAGCGGAAAGTCTGCTTCTCCCTCATCCTTCCCCCTGCTCATGCTTTCTCTCCCTCTCTCTCTCTCTCAAATAATAGATAAAAATTTTAAGAAATGTCTTGTTCCTAAAAGACAGCCCCTGCATTCCCCTTATCCTTTTTAGAAATCAGATTCCCAAATACAAATCCAGCTAGGACAGAGCAGAGAAGAGACTTCTCCTTTCTGCCTGTAACAAAGGAAAAAGCAAAAGGCCAGGGGAAGGAAAGACACCTCTGAGAGATCAGTGCTCCCGAGATCCTGCAAATATGCAGAATGGGCTTAGAGTTCAGAGAGCTGAGGAGGTGGGGCAAAGCCTGGGGTGTGGTGGAAGAGTAGGGAAGAGAGGGGTGGGAGAAGGTGCTAGTTCTGCCACAAGTAGAGCAGGTAAGTGCACAGGCTCGGAAACAGGACTGTGTGGGTCTGAATCCTGGCCCTGCAACTGACTAGCTGTAGGACCCTGGGCTGGTGATTTAATCTCTCATCTTTTCCATCTGCAAGAAGGAAATAGAACAGCACCTGCACTTCCTTTTTTAAAAGATTTTATTTTTAAGCAATCTCTACACCCAACGTGGGGTTTGCACTCACAACCCCAAGATCAAGAGTGGCACGCTTCACTGACTGAGCCAGCCAGGCGCCCCAGCACCTGTACTTCTTAAGGCTGCTGCAAGCACAGTGCATGCCACACCATGAATGCCTCTGTCTCACTGCCAACCTCACGAGGCTGAGAAAAAAGAGTATCCTCTCCTCCACTGCTCACACTGCCAGACCAGGGGGAGAGGGGCAGGGAACAAAGACCCCTGTCCCGGCTCCATCTCCCCCATGGACCACTCATCCCCAGCAGAGCCTCAGAGATCATCAGTTGCAACTCCCCCATTTTACAGATGGGAATACTGGGACACAGAAGGGAAGAAAATAGAGCTCACATGGCAAACTCGTGTTAGATTCCCAAGCTAGACTCCTTCCACACCAGCATGCTGCTTCTTACACACTCTAAGCATCCATCTGTGAATAAGGGGGATTGTCACATGGCGGCACTAGGGATCACTGAATGCAGTGACAGAGGGAAAAACCCTCAGCAAGCTTTTTTTAAGCTTTGGCCACCTCGGAATTTGGGTCATCGTGCAGCACACGGTAGGTGCCTGCCATATTTATCATAAACAGAGCATTATCCTCTCTTGCCGACCAGTAAACTGCCCAAGGGCAGTGACCTGTTAGTACCAGAGTACCTAACACATGGTTGGCTCTCAGTAACTATTTGTTGAGTGAGTGAATGACAGCATGCCTGAAAAAGAGAACCAGAAAAGAAAAAATAAGAAGGCACTCTGGTGTCTCTAGTCAGAAGGAAAGAAAGAGATTGCAAGGAAAAAAACCTGTCTCTTATCCACTCCTACCACATTTGGGCTTTGTGCCAAGCTCTAGGCTGGGCACTGAGGCTGAATGGAAGGTGGCCCTTGTCCTTGGAATTCATGGTCTGATGCGGGAGGCAAGAGAAGACTGCGGAGGCTTAAGGGCAGCCATGCAGCGGACAGCTTTCTCTGTGAGAGCAAGGAGGGCTTCCTGTGGGAGGTGCCATGCCACAAAGCATGGGGAGGCCAGACTGGGGATAGCGATGGAGGGAGGGCCACTTCTCCAGGGCAGAGGGTGTAGAGACAATGACCATAGTAAGGGGGGGAGGTGCTGAAATCCAGCCCTGAATTTGTCAAGCCATGGCACTCGAACCAGGGATGCCTTTCTGCCTTTTTCTATTATTCCGCTCGTGCAAGAAACAAAAAGTGGATGTCAATGCATCGTGCGGCCTGATCAGAACCCCCTTGGCCCCAGGGGCGGAGGGAACAAGAGGGACACCAGGGGGACCAGCCAGTTCAACCTGCAAGAAAACATCTTGCCATCCCAATTTCGCACCGCGGTCCAAGGCGAGAGCGGTGTGCACCATCCACCTCGGTCCCAGGCGACCTGGCAACGCGGCCTGTCCTCCGCAGGCTGCGGGGTGCAAAGCGTCCCCGCGATCCTGACGTGCGCCGGGCCGGGTCCCCGCCGCCGGCGCGCGTCATCTGCTCGGCTGCCCAGCTCCCGGCTGCCGCCGCGCCCGCGCTCCCCGGGGCCCGGAAAGCTGGCATCCGTTGTTACCATAACAAACTCAATTGTTCTCAGCAGGGCCCCGGCAAATAAAGTCATTCATTAGGGGCCTCTCCCGGACGCCGTGGGCTGCGCTGCAATCAGCCGGCCGCTCGCAGCCCCCTCGCGGGCCGAGACACGCGCCAGCGCCGTTACCTGCCGGGGCCGCCACGCTGTGCCCCGCGGCCCAGCCGAGGCCGGCGCGCCGGCGCGGGGAGCGCCCGGCCGCGGGGTAGTTTTATCGCCCGACGTCAATTGACTTATACTGATTGGCTTCCTGCCGCCAAATGTCAATTAAATTGCAAATGCTTAGCGGAGGCGGGCGGCGGGCCGCCTCCTTCCCGAGGGCGCCGCGCTCTGAATTTGCGGTGGAATTTATTTCTCCTTCCACGTCGCGGGGGAACATCCCGATGCGCCGCTGGAAGGGGTTTGCCCGGTGCCGGGCCGAGGGGGACCGGGCGAGGAAGGGGATCTGGCCCCTCAGGTCGCCAGGCGGCACCACGGAATCCCTGGAAATTCCTCAAAGGTCCTGGCGTCTGAATCCTGCTGCGACCCTGAGTAAACCCCTTCCCGCTCCGCTCGGGCCTGGCTCTCTTCCACCGGCCTGGGCCTGGGCGCTGGAGGAAGACGCAGCCCAGCCGCGGGGGCCCGCGTCCGGCCCTGCGGAGCCAGCAAGGTCTGGCCGAATGGCTAGACTATTCACCTGGTGCCGACCCTGGGCGCAGCGGTGTATGAGCCGCGTCTCATCTCAACAACCCTCTGAAGCAAATATTACTATTATCCTTCTTTTCCAGGAGGCCCTGGAGGCCCAGGTTAGGAAAATCGCTGAGATCTCCCTGCCTGGGCAGCCAGATCTCAGAAGCCTGTCGCTTAATGACTGTGCACTGGATCACAGGGGTAGGGCGGTGAAGACATGATTAAGGGAAAGGGACGGGGCACTGACCTCCACCTGGGCACCTGCCAGGGCCAAGAATTGGGCCAGGTGCTTTCACCCAGTACGGAATTCTCCCAGTAACTGCAGGACCTAGGTGGTTCCCGCTTTCCAAATGGCAAAGCTGACCTTTGGAGAAGTTAAGGAATTGTTCAAGGTCACAGAACAGGCTCATGATATGAACTACAAGAACTCTCTCCCACCTACACGGACCTCTACAGTTTACAAAGCACTTTCTCATGCACTGCTTCTCACAAGACTCACAAGACTCTGAGGAAGGTGCTCTGTTCCCTTTGGCCGAGAAGACTGAGGCCCAGAATGGCTTGCCTCAGATCACCAGCACTCACACTTATGGCCCTGTCCCTCCAAGTCCAGTGCTCCAGGGACGACCTCAAAGGGGCCTTGAGATGGGGACCACTCAAGCACAGCTCTGCTCTTGTCCCTCACCTTCAATTCTGTGTGGAATGAAAAGGGGGACAGAAGTCATAACTGCAGTGGAGCTGGAAAATGCTTAAGGTCATGGCAAGAGCAGGAAAGGGGGCTCCTGGGAAGTAGGCATTTTCTGTAGGGACCATACATCAGGGCCCCAAAAAGATTTTGCTATTTCTTTTTCCTCAGTTGTCTCCCATAAACCTCCTCTTTGCAGCTTGTCTGCTCCTTAAGGCTGTGTCTTTGGAGAGAGGTATGCAGGTTCTTAACTGATAAAATGTGCCGGTATTTAAAAGATACAAACCTGACCGATGGTCCTTTTCAGAAAAGAGATGTTAGTGGAACAAAAGTCCCATTCAAGAGTGCTGGATGGCATTTGTGTCTCAGACAGAAAGGAAACGAAGAGAGAGAAGATGGAGGAGGAGGGAGAGGGGCAGCCGGGAGGAAGGAGGAGGGAAAAGGAAAGATCAGGAGCTGGAAGGGGTGTCTGGGCTCATCGCATCCAAACCGAGGACCCAGAGGGGAGGGACCAGACCCAGATCACATAGCGAGATAGTGGCTGAACTGGGGTCAGGAACCCAGGCCTCTCTACCCCATGTCAGGCTCATCCTACCTCTGCACGCTGTCCTCATCCACAATTTGAATTATTAGCTTCTTGAAATGCAGAGCTAAAGTTATGCCAGTATAAATTCTGGTGGGCACATCTTTCTTTTTCTTCTGACCCCTTGCCTGAATAATCCTATCGTTAGTCCTAGTTACTGAAATAAAATCATTTAAAAAAAGAAGAAAGGAGGGAGCCCCTGGGTGGCTCAGTCACTTAAGCATCTGACTCCTGGTTTCAGCTCAGGTCTTGATCTCAGGGTTGTAAGATTGAGTCCCATGTCAGGCTCCACACTCAGCAGAGAGTCTGCTTATCCCTCCCTCTCTGCTCCTACTCTCCCCACCCCCCACTCGCTCTCAAATAAATAAAATATTTTTTAAAAAATAAAGGAGAAAACAAAAGAGCCAGGAATCTAGAAAGTTCTCAACAAAGTCATCAAGGAATCGGAATCCCGTATAAAAACTCTTTGCTCTGGGGCGCCTGGGTGGCTCAGTCGTTAAGCCTCTGCCTTCAGCTCAGATCATGATCTCAGGGTCCTGGGATCGAGACCTCCATCGGGCTCCCTGCTTTGTGGGAAGCCTGCTTCTCCCTCTCCCACTCCCCCTGCTTGTGTTCCATCTCTCCCTCTCTCTGTCCAATAAATAAATAAAATTTAAAAAAAAACTCTTTGCTCTGATGACAGAAGTAATAATAGCTATTTTTTAAACTTGCCGTGCAACTATCAAAATATCACAAGTACCATTTTTTAATTGCCAGGAGGAGTAGGAATTATCATCCCCTTTCGACAGATGAGGAAACCGAGACTCAAAGCAGGCCCTTGTCAGAGCTCACACATCTAGTAAATGGAAGCGCTGGGTCCAGACTCTGCACTACCCTGCTGTGGTTTTATTTATTTATTTATTTTTTAAAGATTTTATTTATTTATTTGACAGAGAGATCACAAGCAGGCAGGGAGGCAGGCAGAGAGAGAGGAGGAAGCAGGCTCCCTGCTGAGCAGAGAGCCTGATGCGGGGCTCGATCCCAGGACTCTGAGATCATGACCTGAGCCGAAGGCAGCGGCTTAACCCACTGAACCACCCAGGCTCCCCGCTGCTGTGGTTTTAAAGCCTATGTGTCACCAGCCAACTCCTGCACTTGAAACTGACCAACTTGAAGGTGTGAAAACAAAGCATGCATGGCAGTGTTTGGGGGAAACTCAGAACTAGGGAACCTCAACAATGAAGCAGATTCTGAGCCAAGACCCCCCTGAGCGCAGTCCAGATTCTGAGCCAAGACACCCCCCTCCCCCGCGGAGCTCAGTCCAGGAGGATGATAGGGACGGCAGAACTGAGGGGAAAAAATCGTGAACTTGAGAGCTGGGGGAATTCCCACTGATGAGGTCTTACTGTTGTGACATTGTGTGAGGGGAAGATGAGGATGGTAGGTAAGGCTCCTCTGGAGCCAACCACCCACCCAGGTGCCAATCCCAACACCACCACCCTTGAGTGTAGGAGCTACATGACCTTGGGCGACTTCATGGATCTCTCTGAATCTCTATAAAACAGGGATGATAAGCATCCCTACCTGGTATGATGGCGGCGAGTTTTAAATGCATTAATAATTTTAAATATATACAGTCAACACTGCATAAGAGCTAGCCATTACAATGATGCCAAACTGCCGTTGCGATCTGAGGCCATGATCTAGACACACCAGAACATGGGCTCAGGGGAGGAAAGCAGGACGAGGACTGAAGGCACCAACGTGCCTAAGCATGTCTGTGCATGTGTGTGTGGTGTGTGTGTGGTGTGTACACATGTGTACGTGTATATGTGTATTTAGACCCCGAGAGAGCTCCCTTCCCTTCCAGAATAGTTGCCATGAGCTCCTATCTTGGGGGCCAAACAGCAGAGCCTGGAGCACAGAGGCCATGGGGTCAGGCAGGAGCGGGTGGATGTTTGATGGACAAGGGTCTGGGTTCTACCCAGCAGCCCACACCCACTGACCAGATGGGCTCCAGGCTTCTATGACACCCAGAGTCCCACCCCCCATGTCACCCCCACCGATTCAGTACATATTTGCTACCATGAACCAGTCCCCGTGCTGGGTACGAGGGTGACAATGGTGACCACTGCAGATACAGGCTCACAGGGAAGACAACTGGCAGTTGTGCTATTTTTACCCACAGGCAGGTTCTGTGTGCTGCAGGTGGAGCCGAGGGAGCTAACAGGAGTGAGCACCAAGGAAGCCGTCACCCTGGAGCCTGAAGATTTGGAGTCACCTGGGCCAATGGTGGGTGAGAGAGGACAGTTTTCCCGGCAGTCAGAGGAAAGGCACCCTTTACTGAGCACGTAGCCTGCCCAAGGGTCATCTTTGGCACCTGACATGCAATACCTTGTACAATCCACGTAACAGTTCAATCACAGGCATAACCGGGGCCCTCTTTTGCATATGGGGAAACTGAGGCTCAGAGAGATCAATAACTTGCCCGAAGGCACATGAGCAGGCATGGCTGGAGTCAGCCCCAGAGCCCCCATGGCCTAACTCCACAGCCTGTGCGCAGATCTCTTTGGCGGCCAGCAGGAAAGAACAAGGCATGGAAAGAGGTTCGGTGTGCCTGAAGTCACCGTGAAAAAAGGAGGGTGGAGAGGGACGAGACTCACAAGATGGGCAGGAGACCAAACCACGGAAGGAAGGCACTGCAGCCTCACTAAGAAGTCTGGTGGGCTCTGAGAACAACGGGCAGAGCTGCAGGGTGAAAACCGTTCAGGAGAATCACGGGTCAGAACCGTATTCCAGAAGCCCAGCTGGAGCTGCTCTGTGGAAAGTGGACTCTTTGGAGAAGTCAGGGACATTGCAGGTGGGGATGCACGAGGAAGCTACAGCAAGAGTCCAAACGAGACAAGAGAGTGCTTAGACCAAGGCAGTAGCAGTGGAGACAGACAGAAATGAGAAGATTCAAGAGATGCAGTGACCTTGAGCAAACACCTGCCATAAGGCCTTTATTTGTGGTCATCGGCAGTGGCACAAATTTTCTGAGCAGTGGAATGTTTGCCTCTGGCCAACTTAAATTCCAGGGAAGATGATACATTGCAACCCCTCCTGTCCTACAGGACCGAAAAAGATTGCAAAGCCTCTTCCGCCCTGCTATTTTATATAAAAGTCTGAGGGAGGGATTAGTATAACCCCCACAGATGGGAAGTGACCTCCCCAAGGTCACACAGCTGAGAGAGAATGATCACGAATCTAACTCCAACTCTCCTGTTCCCTCAAGCACACCACAGAATGCCAGAGCCCAAAAGATCCCTAAAACCTCCTCTTCAAATCTCCACATTTTGACACGCAGAAAACAAGACTCAGAAAGAAGTGACTTGTCCAAGATCACACAGCAAATAAAGACTTAGACGAGAACAAAGGATTTGACTCCCCGGAAGGTTTATATCAAGACATCTGCTCCGTGGAGGTGAGGAAGGATCAGACTGAGCCCCAACAAGGATGGTCCAGCCCCCTCCCGCCCTAACTAAATGCTGTGAAAGAAGTGAGACTCAGGGAGATGGTCAGCTTCCCTGGCCATGGCCACCCTCCACTGAGTTACCAGCACACCAAGCTCACACATGGCCAGTTACACACTGCCCTGTTACCCCTCTTGTCCCCAACCCCGGACAGCAACTAAGCTGTCTTGGGTCAATAGTGCCACCTGGTGGCTAGTACTGGGAAGTGTCTGACACCCTTGTGGCTTTTCATCTTCCCCCTCTAGCCTCTCCACCTGGCAGGCTTTTCTGTTCCACTCACACACAACGCAGTTCATTTCACTGCAAGCAATCTCCTCCTCATACACATTTTCTCTAACACCTTTAATTCTCTCTCAATTCTTCTCAAATGACCTTAGGACATTCTCTTTTTCTCCCTCTCCTCCTTGTGAGTCCAGTAGTTCAAGGAAAGACTAGGGCAAGGGATAAACTTGTATCATTGAATACAAAAACTGGACACTCCAAAGAGAAATCACACACACATTCACACGCCAGTGACCAACTACTGGCATTCCAGAAACACCCAGAAGCCCCTATGGAAACAGACAGAAATCTACCTCAGTTGCCCTTCAGACCTACTTTTCTCCAAACAGCAGAAGTCAAGATAAATACCAAACCTACAACTTTATTTCATATTATTTGTTTTCATTCCTATTCAGTAATATTTTCTGGAGTTTTCTCCCCACTAAAACCGTGGCCAGGGTAAGGTCTCAGGGATGTGCCGGCCAGCACAGAGCTGAGCTGGGATGGGGAGATCTGGTTGGGTCTCAGGTGGCTGCTTTTTACCTTGGAGGAAGCCTGATGCAGGGAGATCAGACCTCCAACCCTACAGATACTCTGCTGGAAATGAGGGAAACCTCGGGAGCTGTGCCTTTCCGTGGGAGCTCACATTTGGAGGAGGAGCAGGCACTGCATACCCCAGTGTGCTAGGGCAGGGTTTCCAAAGCCCAGCACGTCTTGTTACTCCCTCCCCAGCTCAAAGACTTGCCATGGCTCCCACTGCCTTCAGGAACTAAGTAAAGGGGAAACTGATGGTACCTCTCCTTTTAACTAAAACCATTTAGCTTCTTTCCCTCTCTGTATGAATGATAAGTTAGCAAACTCAGGGTTCACTGTAGCCTGAAGCAGAGATTCTCAAAGTCTAGTACAGGGACCCTTTTAAGGGATCCCCAAGACCTTTTCAGGGGGTCCTGTGAAGCCAAAACTATTTCACAATAAAATCAAGATTTTATTGGCCTAACTCACTCTCATTCTCTTACAAGTATTCACTGGAGTTTTCTGAAGGCGCTAAGATGTGTGATATCACAGCAGACTGGATACAGAAGCAGGTATGAGAATCCAGCTGTCTTCTATTAAGCCAGATCCTAAAGAGATCTGCAAAATCGTCAAGCAATGCCAGTCTAACTAAATGTTTTGGTCTGGAAAATAGTATTCTTTCTTATTTCAAACATATGACTTATGTTACTTATTTATCATTGTTATTTTTAATGAATTAGTAAATATTTAAACTTTAATGTTTTAATTAACCCACATAAACTAAAAAGCTCTTTGGGGGTCCTTGATAATTTTCAAGTGTTTAAAGGGGCTCCAAGACCAAAAGCTTGAGAACCACTGTTCTAAAATACTGCAACAGAACTTGAGATGGGATTAGGAGGTTGGAATCTTGATGCCACAAAAAACCTTAGGAATTCCTTGATTCCCATAACACAGATGAGGAAACTGAGGCCCAGAGAGAGGAAGGGGTTCCACGGTCAACAGTAAGTTAGCCACAGAATCAGGACAGGAACCCAGAGATCCTACTCCCTCTGGGCTCCGGCCTCTGTCTCGTAAGCCTCTAGTAGCTGGAGCCCTGTGAGGACCCTGAACCACAGGCTGCAGCCACGGATTCAACCATATTCCACAGCCAGAGAGAAGGGACTATGGGATTCTCTGCTCCACAGGGCCAGAGACACACAGAGTGGGGAAGAAAGCCAAGTTGCCTCCCACATCCCACCTTAAATTCCCCTCAGGGAGTGTGCCCCTGTGGCTGAGGTTCTCGATCCCTTAAGCTGTCCCCTCAGCTGACCCCACAACTCTTGTTCTGGTTGACCTCAGAATCAACTCCCTGAGTGGAGAGCCTCACACTCTACCAGCCCATCCTTTACATTTCCCAGGGTTCTCTGGAAACACCAGCACACAGCCCATGGGGAAAGGAACCGCGGGTTGGGAGGGGAGGGCCTGGGCAAAGCAAGTGTGCAAACAGGGGCAGGGAGGGGGTGAGGGGGTATTCAGTGGTGTTGGCTCTCACACAAGCCTCTCACTCACTGAATCAAAGTGAAACTCAGGGACTCGGGGGCCAGGAGGAACCGAAACCTAACTCCCCCCACCCAAGGGACAGGCCCTAGGCACTAGGGAAAGGCCCAAGAAGCCCCTCCAATCGGCCACCTGGCTTCAGGTCCCCTGCTTTACCAAGGAAGCCTGACACTTGTCAGCGTGCCAATGTCTGCAAGGCCAGAAGGACAGGGGAGAGTGGCCAGCCAGGCTGGGAGATGGAAACCCTCATCCCTGCCCCTAAGCATTCCCTGTACGCCCTGAGGCCAGGCCCCTGCGGCTCAGAGCCTGGAGTGCAGGCATCTGCTGGGTGTGGACTGAATGACCTCAGTTTCACTGTTTTGGGCTACAAGAGGTGTGGCTCCTTGACCCTGCCCTGCTGCCTTCCCTACCCCACCCACCATTGGCCTAAGAACCGACTCCCCACTTCCCTGACCACTCCCCACCCCCACACACAACCACACTGGGACAGGCCAGGGTGCTGCCTCCCACAGGCTTCCGCTGCCACAGACTGGACTCAGACTTGTTCTTCAGAGTCCACCCTGGGGCTCCAGAAACTCAAAAGCCTTCGGGTGGAGAAAACTGGAAGATGAATGAACAACTGCCAGCAAGTGGAATAGGGAACAGTGTGAAGACCGCAGACTCAACAGCCACACACGACTGTTGCTATGTGGGAAAGTCCGCCCCGTGTCGCCAGATTGGGGTTTTGGGGGTTTTTTCCCAAGAAAAGCCAAACATCCATATATGAAACCTCCCAGTTTTTAAATGTCAGTAACTCATTCAAAATTATTTTAAATGTGAGGCAAGCCAAGTAGAGCATGACCATCAGGCTGGCCATTGGCACCTGGTTTCTAAGTGATACCCCTCTCAGCAAGCACCCTGGCTCTGAGTCCTGCACAGACAAACCAAAAAATAACTCAGAGAAAGGCCCCTGCATGGCCAGCCTGAGGAGACATCCAGGGAAAACCTCAGGGAGGGCTAGGGAATGGGGTCTGCTCTGGTGAAGCCCCAGGAAAGATTAAGACAAAATGGTAGTCACTTCCTTCCCTCTCTGCAGAGCCTCTCTGGCCTCCAGCCTGGGCCTGATGAATCTGAGGACCTCAGCCAGCTGCGAAGGACTACTGGTCCAACACTGGAAATCCCCTCAGGGAGTGGGCTGGCTCTGGGATCTAGGCCAGGTGAAGAGACCAGCATCAAGGACTGCATTCCTGTTGGAGAGCCCTGCGTGGATAATGGCCCAGAGACAGGAGATCTCAGAGAGAGGCACAGGGAGTGGAAGCACAGAAGGGATGAATAAGAGAAGTGGGAAGCAAAGCAGGAAGGTCGGGGCTCATTGCCAAGACCTAAGGTTAGCCCTGGAATATCAGCAGGGGTTGGTTCCCCTCCCCCGCAACTCCCCCACCCGCGTCGCACAGGCTGATGGGGCTGCTGGTGGCTTTCAACAATGGGGGCAGCAGCCAGACCCAGGAGAATGGGAGAGATGGGAAAGAAGAAACAGAACTGTCACATCAAACAGCAGCAGGATACCAAGGACATTCTGAGGAATCCATTCTCTCCCTCTGGGTTTTCCAGATTTTTACTCTGTGACCTGGTCGGACCCCTTCTCTTCTCCAAGCTTGTTTTCCCTGCTGAATAATGACTGGAATGACCTGTCCTAGATGTTCTCCAAGGCCCTTTCCTCCAACGGGGAGTCTTGAGGTCCACGCTGGTGACCCCACCTCCATCTCCCCCAGGCCCAGGTGGTCTGCCTTCTGTGCTCTACCTTGGAACCTCTCCTGTGTACCTAGGAGCTCTTTTTGTGGGAAACTGAGACTGGATCCTTTTATTCTTCCATCACAGGGGCTAGAAGACCAAGATCTCCAGGAAAGGAAGCAAAGGAAAGCAAGTGGCCCTTCGTTTTGCTGCTGACACGTGGGGGCACTGTTGTTCAGTCTTGATGCCACAACAGTCTTACAAACAGGAAGTTGGTGGTGGGCAGATCCGCTCTTCTCAGTCGCCCAGAGAGAACTCTGACTGGGGCCAGCCTGCCTTCAGCCAGGGGCTGGCCTCACACCCTCTGGCCCCAGTCTCCCTCTGATGATTTCATTTTATCCTCACAATAACCCGACAGGCTTGTGCTGCCTATGTTCTCCAAATGACAAAGTAGAGGGTCAGAGAGATTAAGTAACTTGCAGAAGATGTCACCACAGAAGTCCTCACATCACTGTGTCCCTGGCCTGTGAGCCTTGTCCTTTCCTTGATGCCTCACCGTCTTATTTGGGGCTCTCCAGAGAGATCAGAGATCTGTGGAATCAAGGGCTGCTTATAGGGGTGCCTGGGTGGCTCAGTGGATTAAGCCGCTGCCTTTGGCTCAGGTCATGATCTCAAGGTCCTGGGATCGAGCCCCGCATTGAGCCCCGCATCGAGCCCCGCATCGAGCCCCACATCGAGCCCCACATTGAGCTCTCTGCTCAGCAGGGAGCCTGCTTCCCCCCACCTCTCTGCCTGACTCTTTGCCTACTTGTGATCTCTCTCTCTGTCAAATAAATAAATAAAATCTTTAAAAAAATAAATTAAAGGGCTGCTTAAAAGTCCTAACTCAGGAAGCCTGACCTTTCCACACATCCCATTCCCTTCTGGGAAATCTGAGAGGGGTCTCCGCACCTTCTGCTCCAGCCTTCCATCCCAAGCTCTGGAGCAGCAGGCAGGGTCTGAGTGTCCAGCAAGGAAAGGGGTCCTAATAGAGGATGATCAGGGTCTGCTCATGCTCAGGGGGCCCTGTGGTCTGGGGGATTCTGAAAGTCCTTCCCTCCCTGCAGTGGTTCCCATGGAGGTCTGCAGAGCAGGACTGAGCTGGGGCTTCCAACCTGAGTGAGAGAGGAGCAGGGGGTTGGTAAGAGGGATAGCAAAAGCGAACACCAGAAGAGGGAGAGAGAAGTGTATACGTGTGTTTGAGCATGTAAAAGTTGTGTGCATGTGTGTGAGGGTGTGCGTCAACGTGTGTGAAAGAGTGTTGTGAAAGACAGTGTGTGTATGTGGTGTGGGAGAGTGTATTTGTATATGAGAGTGTATGGCAGAGAGTGTGTGTGTGTGTATGTGTGTGTGTGTGTGTGTGTGTGTGAGAGAAGGTTTGTGTGTGCAGTGTGTGTATGTGTAGGAGATTGCGTGACAAAGAGTGTTGTGAGAGTGTGTAAGAGGGCGTGTGTGTGTGTGTGTATGTGTGTGTGAGACAGAGTGTGTGTGTGGTTGGGGAGAAAGAGAGAGAGAAAGAATGCAGACCAGGAGACAGAAGCAGACACAGAAAAAGTCTATTAACATAAACAGAGGCAGATGCACCCCCAAATGAAAGTCATGGGGAGGGATACAAAGACATAGAGAAAAGAGAAAAGAGGGGTAGACCCAGTCATGACAGGAGCCCCTGCTAAATGCCCCCGAACTTCTCCTTGAGGGTCTTGCTGGACTTGGCATCTCTCAGAAAGGACAGGCCACCTAGGGGTTTTAGATGACTTTCCTGTGCCCTCTTCAGGCAGAGAGCAGTCCAGGGTCCAGAAGGCCAGAAATTCCACCTGCAGTGTATCCTCTCCTGCCCAGAAAGCAGCTCAGGCTCCCACAGTCCGCGCTGGTGCCGGACTGGGCAGCTTTCTGAGCTAGTGAAAGGGATTTTCATTCGGCTGACCTTAGTGTGTTCAGGGCCTTTCAAACTCTGGAGGGCTAAGGGGAGGGTGAAGTCGAGGGGACCTGAATGGGAGCCCCAGAGATGGTGAACAGAGGCTGCACCAGAGATCAAAGGCCCAGGAAGAAACAGAGGGTCGGGGCTGCCCTTTCACCCATGGCCACTATTCACAGCTCCGCCTCTCTGCCAAGTCCACCCTGGGGAGGGAATCACTGCTCTCAGGCTTTGTACCCACAGCCCAGTGGGATTCCCAAGGCCTATCCTGGAGACTTCTCTGTGAAAGCTCTTAGGCTGGCCCAAGGAGGGGAGGAGGCTGCATCCCACATCTGGGCAGCACACCACCCTGACCCTCAGTATTATCCACAAGCCCCCTGAGCATCTCTGGGTCCTGTGCCCTGTGCCAAAGAGCAGGCCAGGGAGAGAAACCGTGTGCTGTGTGGCCTCTGCCCAGTCAAGTCCATGTGGATGGCCACCTCCGAGTCAGGAGGCAGGAAGGAAAAACAAATAGGTAGAACCACTTTCAGACAGACAGCCAGAGAAGCACGTGCTTCCCCAATTGGAATAGGCCTCAAAAATCACAGAGTCCTTTGGCACCTGGGTAGCTCAGTCGTTAAGCTGCTGTCTTCAGCTCAGGGTCCCAGGGTCCTGGGGTCAAGCCCCACATCAGGCTCCCTGCTCAGCCGGAGGCCTGCTTCTCCCTCTCCCACTCCCCATGTTTGTATTCCCTCTCTTGCTATCTCTCTCTCTCTCAAATAAATAAAATCTTTAAAAAAAAAAAAATTCATGGAGTCCAAACCAAAATGTCTTATTTGGCTCTCCTGCCTCTCCTTTGTCTAGCCCCTGCTCACACATCTGATAACAGGGAGCTCATTACCTTTTCAACCGAGTGCTCTCATCCTTGGCCCAACCTGGCTGCTGTTTGAAAGCTGTTCCTTGCCCTAAGCTGTGCTCTGCCTCCTCGGAGCTTCCTGCTGCCAGCCCCAGCTCTGCTCTCAGCGGCCCCAGGGCCTTCTCTGCTACATGAGCCACACACAGCTCATCTGAGATTCGGACACAGTGGCCATATCCCCGAAGCCAATCTTGGAGGCAAACGTCCCAGGGAGAGTCCTAGAATTTCTAGACTGGAAGGGCTGTTGGCAATCCACTAGTCAAACAGTTGTTCTAACTTGTTTGTTTTTACTACAGAACTCTTTATTCAAATAGAGCTTTCTGTGGAAGCCCAAAATACCAAAGAGAAACCCTCCAGGTTGAGATTACCCACTCCCCTCGCTTACTAATTATGAACACTCAACAGGCAGAGGACTGACCCATTCCACCAAAGAGCCCTTACTAAGCACATATTATGTGCCAAGCACTTGTACCAAAGCCACATTACCCAATACAACAGCCACTGGGCATGTCAGGAGGCTCCTGAACACAGTGAAATGGGGCTAGTGCAACTGAGGGACTCCATTTTAAATTTCATGTGATTTTAATTATTTTAAATTTAAAAACAGAAGCAATATAAAGTATTCCTGCCTTGATAAAGGGCCACTTCTTAGGAAGAGGCTTCCTGTGTCCCTTTGGTCAGAATCAGCCCCTCCCTGCCTTGCTCTCCCGCTCTGGTATTGCTGCCCATCGTGGCAGCACCTGACACGCTGCCAGGTGGCGGGACTGCGGGCTTGCCAGTCTTGTCTGCCAGCCCGTGAGTTCTAGAGGGCAGCCCTGTGTGACTAGACCCTATGACCACCACCCCCAGCCCTGAGGCCTGGGCAGAAGAGCGGCACCAGGAAATGCCCAAGTCCTAGCTGGAGATGACTGCAAAGCAGAGTGGAGTGAGCAACGCCACCCTATAGGGCCTCAGTCTCCTCATCGGAGAAATGGGAGTGAGGATTCCTCTCGGCCTCTTCCCCTTGGCCTTCTATGCCTCTCTCCCTCATGGCCCTTCCCTCAGGCTGCCAAGGGCTCCTGGGGAAAATAGTGCCATGGTCTCCAGCAAGGCGCCAGCCCCACCATGGACTCAGCAATGCTGGTTTCTGACCTTCTCACCACACTCTTTGCAGCAGCATCCAACCTACTCTCTAGGCCCTTCTGCCTGAAACTCTTCCACACACTGTTCCCAGGCTCTGCCCAGCCCCAGGCTGCTCTGCCTTCAAAGCATCTCTCTGGAGGGACCCAGGGGTAATAGATAGTGGGAAAATACCAGGGAACTGAGGCCTTTGGGGGCTCTCCAGCTCTTCCCAACTCCCCAGGCCACACCACCTGTGTCACCAGAACTCTTTGGTGCCTCGATTTCCTCCCCTATAAGATAGAGGTGGCATTTTCTGCCTCTTTAACTCCCCCTGAAGCCAGTGCAAGGATCCAGGGAGATAAAGAAAGAGGACAGGAAAGGGCAGGAGGGAGCACCGTGGAGTGAGTACTCCTCCCAGACAGTGTGCTGGTGGGAACAAGGGCACTTCTGCCCACCTTCCTGCTCAGTACACTCCTGGTGATGCAAGACGGGGAGAGAGGGAGGCTCTGGTTGCCAACTGTGCCTCCTGCTCTTACCAATCCTGTCAGGTTCTAGGACCGTCATCAAATCATTCTCCCTTAGCCCCCAGACCGCAGAATAGATCACTTCCCAGGTCTTTCTGGGGATCAGGACTTGATCGCAAAGATTATTGAATCCCACATCTAATTCTTGACACTCTTCTATAGCCACCCCAGCACATGTTCACTTAGGTTCATTTCCATGCCTCTAGTGACAGGGTACTCACTATCTCTCAAGTTTGCCCCAGACACTCTCACATTTACATGTTCTTTCTTACACTGGGCTGAACTCCCCTCTGTATCTGCTGCCCGCTGGCCTTGAAGGCCAACAGCAAAGTCTCATTCCTCTCACCTTCTGAGCCAGCCCCCCAAATATTTGAAGGCAACAATCCAGCCCTGATCATTCTTCATTGTATCAAAACAACTCCAGAGCCTCAAGGTGTTTTCCAGGCACTATGATATCCAGACCCCTATCCATCCAGGTTAGGGTCACCTGAACACATTTCCATCTGTCACTGTCCTTCTTAAAGGTCAATACCCCAAATGGGCCACCGTCCTCAAGGAATGACCTGATGGCACAGAGCAGTCTAGACCAACAACACACCTGCATTCTGACCACTCAATACATTTCATTTATTTTTAAAATTTATTTATTTCAAGTAGGCTCCATACCCAGTGTGGGGTTTGAACTCACGACCCCAAGATCAAGAATCACAGGCTCTACCCACGGAGCCAGCCAGGTGCCCCTTGAGACCTTTCAAAGCAGCATGAGAAGCTAAACAGTGGCCACTGATCAGAGACTGAAAGCCAGTATGGTGTTCCACAAACACAGTGAAACAGCCCTCCTCCCCCAAATCAGGACCTGTCTGTTTGGTGGTAAACATCAAACCAGATTTTTTTTTTTTCTTCAAAAATCTCTGCTGGGATCCCTCAGCCTGTGAGGGAGTGTCACACAACCCGCCCCTCCACCGTGATCAAACACAGCTGGGCCCCCAGCTTGGGCACATCTGCTGCACGTCCAGGTGACAATGGGAGAAAAGATGACAGCATCAACCCCATAAACCAACAGAGATGGTAGGCCTACTGCCTCCTGCGGTAACACAGCACAGCACCCGCTGAGTTAAAGATTTCTGACATCTGCTCCAAGTGGCAAGAACAGGGGAAAGAGGTGAGGTGGGTTCCAAAGCCGTGAACCATCCACACACACCCCCCTCAGCTCCAAACGGAGGCCCCAGGCCCAGCCTCTGCACAGCCCGGAACACGCAGACCACAGGCCAATCCACTGCTGGGCTGACTCAATTTTCTAGTTACAGATCTTAAGTACTTAGGCATGTGCTCACGAGAACATACATCCCTTACAGGGAGCCGAGAAAGGGAATTGTGCCGAGGAACAGAATAATTGAGTCAAGATTTCTGTCACGCGGCTCTCAGGCCCTAAACCATGGGTGGTTTGTTTTTTTTTTCCCTTTCCTGACGAAGGTCTTACAGACTCCCAGGGGTCCGTTTCTCCTTTCAAACCCATTAACATCAGCCACACTGGCAGCCTGTCCAGGCCACAGAGAGCCAGGTAAAGGCGGGGCAGTGTCCAGAATGGAGATGGCCAGCTCCAGAGATCCAGCCAGCAGACGCACACGGGGGTTGAGAAAAACCAACTGGGAAGATTGTCATCTTTGTAATCCCGGGGTTGGGGGGGCACCATACTCCTTCCTCCCAGCCCCAAGGGCAGAGATGAGATGATTCACTTCCTCAACCCCCAGCATCACCACTGCTGGAGGCCTTCCTGGGAAAGTGTGCACAGCCCTTCCAGAAGCCACCTGCTGACCTCTCAGGGCAAGGCACCCAACACCCCCTCCCGACCACCCCCAGTGCTCTGGTGCAGAGGGGACAAGGACATGCACACACCCTTCACGTCCTGCCCTCAGGCATCAGATCTGCACAGGGATCTTCTCACACACCACCAAGCTCAGGCCACAAGGGTTGTGCCAGGCCCACTCTCCTCCCGCCAAGGGGTGAAGATGAGGGCAGGCCAGTGGGAAGCCCCCAGTTCCCAGCTCGCAGCCCCGCTGCCTCTCCCAGAGCAATCAGCCCCTGCCCGCGTCCCCTCCACCTGGGGACTCAGGGGCTCTGCAGGTAAGCAGGTGCTCAGTGGACATCTTCACTTCCGCCCCTGACTGATCGCCCCACAGCAGAGCCCGGCGGGTTCACCCCGGACAAGGCTGCGTGGCCATCTCTTACCTTCATCCCTCTTGCGCTTGTTGGTGTCGGCGCTGGGGGACGTGATGCCCAGGATGCCGCTGATAGAGTACGAGGAGCCGGCCGAGTCCGTGCTCACCGACGACACCTGCGTCACGGAGCCCGTGGACACTGCGCAGAGGGAGAGGGGCGGTCAGGGCTGCAGGAGCAGGCGGCGCTTTGGGCCACCAGCCCAAACAAAGGCGCTCGCCCTGCACTGGGCTGATGCGACTGCTGAGCAGGGGAGTGCAGGGCGCAGGGAGTACGTGCTGAGGACACTCGCCCCAGGGCAGCCGCTACACCTGGGCTATGTGAGCAGCCCACAGGGGGCTGTTTGCCCAGGTTTTCTGCTGCTGGGGGCGGTGAGAGGGAGAGGATGGGCTGCCAAGAGGACTGGCGGTGCAGAAGGGAGCTCAGGACAGTGTCAGAAGGGCACTCGCTCCAATCCCAGCCTGTCCAAGGATGCAGGAAGCTGGGGAATGGAGAAGAGAGAGACGGGGGAGCTAGGGCCCACCACCAGCCACAGCTAAATTAAAAAGACCTAGATGATTCATTAAGCAGGTTCAGTCCCTGCTACAAATCCACCCCTCCATGAAGACGGGAGGGCCTGCACATTCCTACATACAGCCAACAAAACTCCAAACAGTAATCCATCCCTTCTTTTTATAGTTCCTCACCCTTTTCTCCTTCCAGTTTACCTGGATTCTAATATTTAATATTAATTATGTAATAATGATAGGCTATAGAATAGACTCTATATTGTGCACACATCCTAATCATTGACATATAGAATAATGATAATTAACGTTTTCAGAGAACTTCCTCTGTGCCAGGCATTACTGAAGCATTTTTTGATTTAATTCTAAGAACAATCCTATAAGGGAGGCAGTATTATTAGCTCGTTGGAAAGGTAAGGGAACCAAGGCCCAGAGAATGGTAAGTGACTTGCCCAAGGCCACAGAGCTCAGAAACTGAAGTCTGAACCTCTCGAGTAACCTGTTCCTCGTTAAGGAATCATTGAAGACAATTCTATGCTTCACATTAGTGCAGTGCTTTTCATCTGACGGTTCTAACAACCTAAAATGCTATTATTTTCCCCCTTTGGTAAACGAGGCTCCACAGGTGAAGGGATTTATTTGCTCAGTGTCATCTAGCCAGTAAGCAGTAGCCCTAGAGCTTAGCCTCGGGTCTGCTGACCTCAAGTCTAGACTTCCCCCTGTCCAGAAATGGGCCGGGGTTAGTCACTTAGGGTGAGTGAAGCCAGGTCTCTCTACATTCCTAAGGATAAGCATGGGGGAGGGGAAGTTTCATGCAAGTCTCACATTAACTCCTAACCCCAGAGTCCAAGGGAAAGACCAGTCAGTCAGTCGTCAGGGTCCTCGCAAGCTCTCCAGCCGAATTTCCATTTCTGGGCTGTGGGAATTCCTTCTTGGTTCATTAAAACCTACAAACCAATCTCAGACACATTTCCTTGGGCTATACCTAGCTGGAGGCAGGTGGAGCCGCCTTTGACTCTAAAGTGTAGGAAATTACGAGAAATGGTGGTGATTGCATGAGAAGCTGTTTGTTGCTTTCCTTGGAGCATATCCAGCTCTTGCTCCTACAGACCTAGAGGGAACAGTGCCTTTCTTCTCATATTTGAGTTAGATTTTTAGATCTTCCTTAGGAGACACAGAAGTAGAAATCGTTAACTTCTCTTTTCCTTCACCAGAAGAGGCTCCTCAAAATAGATTTATGCAAATCTCACAACCTTTTCTGTATTAAGGTGCAAAGAACAGAGGAAGAAAGAAGATCACAAGTCACTTGGTACTTTAAAAAACAACCACCACGTACAATCAAGGCTCGCCATGTTGCCAACAGAGCCAATGACATTTTGTGATTGCACTAAACTCCCAAGACCCAAGTTCCAGTCCTGACTCGGCTCTGCCACATACAAAGCAGGGTACCCTTGGGCTAGTTAATCAATCTCTCAACTTCTATTTCCTCTGCCCTCAGTAACTTTGTAAGCTATAAGGGGCTGTACACATATAAGATGGATCTTTTATAAAAATTGCTGAGACGAAACAAAGCATTCTGCTGACCTCAAGTAGAACTGTTCCTCTAACCCAACTGTAGCACTAGTATCAGTACTTAGTCTGATACTCATTGTTCCCTGATCTGAAACAGTTAAAGCTACAAGTGAAAAATCTCAGCCACAAACATTTCCCCAGGAACCCTCCTCAATCCTCTTCACCCCAGCTCAAGAGAGCTGGTAGTTCCCTTCCTTTGGCTCACACAGTGCCCTGTACTTTCTTCTTGAGTCTTATCTCAGTGTTTTGCAAACTTCTTACATTCCCTACTCAGACTGAGAAGCCCTTGAGATAGGGGATTAAGTCCTGCCTCCTTTAAAACACCCGTCTTCTGCAAAGCAGGGGCTTAGCAAACACTTTCTGAATGGACTACTAAAGAAAAGTTATTTATTTATTCATTTATTATTTATTTACTTTTAATTTATTTATTTAAATTTAAATACAATTAACACATAATGTATTATTTGTTTCAGGGGTACAGGTCTGTGATTCATCAGTCTTATATAATTATTTTAGGGGCACCTGGGTGGCTCAGTCAGTTAAGCATCCACTTTCGGTTCAGGACATGATCTCAGGGTCCTGGGATGGAGCCCCTGCATTGGGCTCCCTGCTCAGCGGGAAACCTGCTTCTCCCTCTCTCTCTGCCCCTCCCCCCTGCTCCTGCTCTCTCTCTCTCTCAAATAAATAAATAAAATCTTAAAAAAAAAAAAAAGGAATTATTTTATGGTAGGGAGGGATTCTCTCTTACCTTCATCCAAAGAGGCAACCATGGAGGACCAAAACCTCAGGGAGCATCTCATTTGTGTCCCTCAGTCTACAAATGGGGAAACTAAGGCTCAGAGAAGTAAAGGGACTTACACAGTTCACTGGATGAGTTCGTGGCAGAGCTGGCAGAGCCTGGCCTCTGCCCATTCCCGCATCACCATGGGAAGTTCAAGTTTGCAGTTAAAGAGGGAGTGACATTACACAGTCTGAGACATTATTAAGTGACAGTAATAGGGACTGTCAGAGGCTTACTGAATGGCCACCACTCTTTTATAGGAGAACAACCTTAGCCCCAGTGACATATGTCACTGTCATCTCACAGTCTTTGTGGGGAAAGGAAAGGCACAGGGAAACTTCTGGTCTCCTCAAAAGGACCCCCAGGCTTCCAAGCACCGCTCCCTCAGACTATCCCCCGTGAGTGTCAAAACCCCCACGGCAGCCCTCAACCGTTCACAGAGTACATGAGATCGAAGCGAGAGAGGAGAGAGAGAAAGTTTGGGAAGTTTTGCCACATCTTCACTCAAGACTGCAAGTGCACAAAGAATTGTGGAAGGGCTGGTTGATAGAAGAAAAAAACACATTCAAAACTACTTACTGACTAATGATGCAGAAAATGTTATGAATAAGTATCCCTTTCTTGATTTATTACTTTAATTATCTGACATTCTATAGACCCCCATTAGTGGATTTTTTTTTTTTTTGGCTTAGATTTCAATTTTCTGTCTCATGGTGAAAGCTATTTATCATAATAATCAGTAAAATTCAAAACCTTTTAGCAGTATTTATAAAATTCATTTACCAGGTTCAGCCCTTGGAGAATGACAAAGAAGGCGCATTAGTACGTGTGCCGAAGTGTTTTATGCAGAATTATCTGTCCATAAGAATGATTAAAAGTTCTTTAGAATATTTGGAGCCCATTAGATTTTTAAATTTTTTTTAAAGTTCTTCTTACCTATGCTGTGACTGGAAGCTGGGACTGGCTGGTTGGGTGGTTGTTGTACTTTCGTCCGGATGATCCTGTGGACAGGTGGGAAAGAAATAAATGGTTATTTGCCATCGTGGAGAAGATATCTCAACTAGCTCTGCACAGACAACCAGAAAAGCCATATCAAGCGGGGGCAGAGAAGGAGGGAGGTTATGACCCTAGATTGGGAGTTAGAGGGTTCAAAGAGCTATGAACTAGTGCCAACTCAGCCCCTACCTCCCTGGGTGTCTTGGGATAACTTGTGCCCCTGTCTGGGATTCGAGGGCCTCTTCTGTAGAAAAAGGGTGATATGTTAGTGTTACGAATGGGCATCTTCTTTCCTCTGGAGCAGATGCAGCTCCTGAAAGAAACTCCTGAGTGATGTTAGGGAGTTTCTTCCCTTCCCTGGAACTGTGCCCCTCTTCGGTGGAATGACAGGACTGAACCAGGTCACCTCTCTGTTCCCTAGGGGCCCATGTGCTCTTGTTTTCTCTGCCTTAGAGAGCTATAGAACGAGTCACATCCCCACCTGTCAAAAATTATCAAGGAAGTGGATGTTTATTGCTCTCAAACTAAAAAGGATTAAAGGGCTGGCTTGGCTTTGCTATAAGGAGCCTTCCAAAGTTGTCTTGTACAAAAATCTCATGCTTAAGCTCCAACAGGGCCAGGAACCGGGGGTGTTCTGGCCTGTCTTTCCAGAGACCTCGCTCTAGTTCTAATATGATGAACTTGATTGTGACCCTGGGCAAGTCCACTCCTTTGTGGGCCCCAGGACAACGAGGGAGTTGGAACAGATCACTCTACTTACTTTGAGTAATTAAATCCTTTTTTTGGGAAAAAGTCTTCCAGAAAAGCCTACTGTATAAAAGGGGTAAGAGCAGTACTGCCTTCCCTTTGCACCTGCTGGCTCTGATGTTCCTCACAGAGCACTGGACTCTGGGAAGCTCAGTCTGTAAATTTCTACCTGGAACAACACACTCATATAGGCCTCCTCCATGAGACCCCAAGCCCTCTGTGTCATAGGGCACGCAACCAGGGCCAGGCCAGAAGCCCCTGCGGGGTCTACAAGAAAGTTTCTTCCCTGGCATTTGGGGAAAGTGTGGGTGGTAATACAACTTTTCTTTGGAAAAGTTCTACTTCAGCCTCTATTACCTTTTAAAAGAAATTAGAGTTTTTATTTTCTTTTTTTTTAAGATTTTATTTATTTATTTTGACAGAGAGAAAGAGCACAGGTAGACAGAGTGGCCAGCAGAGGGAGAGGGAGAAGGGAGAAGCAAGCTCTCTGCTGAATGGGGAGCCCGACATGGGACTCGATCCCAGGACTCTGGGGTCATGACTTGAGCTGAAGGCAGCGGCTTAATGGACTGAGCCACCCAGGTGCCCCTAGAGTTTTTTTTTTCTTTTAATTATAAAAGCAACTTTGTGCTTATTGTAGACTATTAGGGCAATAAATAAGAAGAATAAATGGAAGAAGGATAAAGAAAGAAAGAAGACATCTAAAATCACATTTCAGTGTATTTCCTTTATGCTAACATTCCTATGCATATGAAGAAATATCCATTTTCTGATAGCAAAATCAGGATTAAAACATGTACACAGTGTGTATCCCGCTCTCTTCACTCCATGCCATAGGAGAGGCTTTTTCACATTCCAGACCATTATTTCTGGAAGTCCAAGTTGCAAGCTGCACTGGGTCTCCAGCCTGAACAAATGGAGAGCAGTGAGGATACCGTGGCTGAGTTATGGCCTCCGCCCTCTGAGATCTCACAGCTCAGTGGTGGGCACCCAGGCTGCTCAGCATGCTCGGCTGAGAGCCTGGAACGAATATTTCCCTTCCCACCACAGCCCAACCACGGGTCCTCTGGAGTCCAGGCCCTTGAACCTCCAGGGTCCTTTGCCCCTTCCTATGAGTCAGTGTAAGTGTTGCAGCAAATGTATTCGGTATTTGTTTGTTTTCTCCAATATTCAAATGGCTTATTTAACTCAGCAAACACAGAACATATTCACAAGGACCTGGGAGGGAGGTAGTCTTTTGGAACCAACTGGAATTAAGCTAGAATCTGATCCAATTTTTAGTATTTTTGTGTATGTCACCTTCTTTGTGCATACATGCGTGTTTGTGTACAGAGACAGAGCTCAGTGTGAATATATGGATACATCAGATGTAAATGTAGTTTATCCATGCTATGGTTTATATATGTACAAAAATATGGTGATGTATTTCAAAACTATTTCCCATTACTTCCAGTCCTAACTGGACTGGAAAAGTCCTAACTTTTCAAAGAATTGTCTGGCCATTAAATTTAAGGGAAGAAAATTTTATTTTCCTTATTTTTCTTTCAATGTGTTTATAAATCATTTGGTAAGACATTATCAATTGTTATAAATCACTGAGAGGCAGCTGCAGCTATTAATTAAATACACGGGCTCTGCAGGATGCCTGGGTGGCTCCGTCAGTTAAGTGGTGGTTAAGGGACTGCCTTTGCTCTGGTCATGATCCCAGGATCCTGGGATCAAGCCCCACTTCGGGCTTCCTGCTCAGCAGTGGGTGGACCTGCTTCTCCCTCTCCCTCTGCCGCTCCCCCTGCCTGTGCTCTCCTGCTCTCTCTCTCTGTCAAATAAATAAATAAAATCTTTAAAAAAAATAAAAAATTATATAAATACATATATACATACATACACACACACACAGGCTCCAGAATCAGACTACTAGTGTTTGGATCCCAGTTTTCCAACTTGCCAGCTGCATGTCCTAGAGTAAATTACTTAACCTCTCTGCGTCTCAGTTTCTTTACCTGCAAAGTGGGACTAAGAATCATTCCCACCTCATTGGGTTATTATGATAATTTAACTAATTAATTATTTAGAAGAGCAGCTACTACATAGTAAATTCTCTATAAATGCTATTATTTTCAGTAGTATCTTCATAACAACTAAAGACTAGCTTCAACCTTAAAAGGTCCATATTTTCCACAAATGCCTTAAAAACACATGGGATCCCCCTGGGAGTGGGGCAGGAGATTGCTGCTATCCCCACACCCTATTTTTAAGGCTGTAGTGGGGTTGTCCTCCATAGGCGAGACCAGAGTATAGGGAACCCTCCAAAGCTGTCCCCAAAGATAGAGATTTTGTCCATCTGCTTGCAGCAGCTGCCAAAAAAAAAAAAAAAAAAAAGAACAAAGAACAAAGAGCATTATCTTCCACTGTGAAGAAATGGCAGTGGGAATAATAAGACTAATTGATTCACAGCAATTCTTTAAAAATTAGAAATTAACAAAAAAAATTTTTTTAAGATTTTATTTATTTATTTGACAGGCAGAAATCACAAGTAGGCAGAGAGTCAGGCAGAGAGAGAGGGAAGCAGGCTCCCCGCCAAGCAGAGAGCCCCATGTGGGGCTCGATCCCAGGACCCCGAGATCACAACCCGAGCCGAAGGCAGAGCCTAACCCACTGAGCCACCTAGGTGACCCAAAAATTAACAAAAAAAAATTTTTTTTAAATTAACAAGCAATCGGGCGCCTGGGTGGCTCAGTGGGTTAAGCCATTGCCTTCGGCTCAGGTCATGATCTCAGGGTCCTAGGATTGAGTCCCGCATCGGGCTCTCTGCTCAGCAGGGAGCCTGCTTCCCTCTCTCTCTCTGCCTGCCTCTCTGCCTAGTTGTGATCTCTCTCTGTCAAATAAATAAATAAAATCTTTAAAAAAAAATTAACAAGCGATCATCAAGACTCATCACAATAAGAGTCACACTCTGGACCTTTTCTAAATCACAGACAGTCTGGCTAACTGGCACATAACACTAAAAGGTCTATCCTCTACTTTGCTGTGCATGAGCACGACCCTGGGTGCCATGTGAACATCCTAGATGGTCCAACAGGGAAGAGAGTCCGGCAGTCAGCCAGTTCCTCCAAACTGGGAAACCAAAGCCCAGAGTGCTCAAGTGACTTGCCCAGGGTCACACAGCCGGTCAGACTTTCAGCCAGACTTCCAGGCCCCATCCCTGAGAACTTTATTTGGACCACAAAGAAAGAAAAAAGAGGAAGCAGTCCCTCTGCTAAATATTTCCTATAGGAGACGTAAAGCCTATGTGGATTCCAAATCCATTTAGAAGATGAAGGACTGGAGCACCTGGGTGGCTCAGTGGGTTAAAGCTTCTGCCTTCGGCTCGGGTCATGATCCCAGGGTCCTGGGATAGAGCCCCGCATCGGGCTCTCTGCTCAGCGGGGAACCTGCTTCCTCCCCTCTTTCTCTCTGCTTGCCTCTCTGCCTACTTGGGATCTCTGTCTGTCAAATAAATAAATAAAATCATAAAAAAAAAAAAAAAGAAGATGAAGGACTAATGTTCCAGGGACTTTGGGTATTACAGGCACTTGTAAGGATCGATTTCAACATCACCCTCACTTCTCTGAAAGGCAGGTCTTCTCAGACACATCCCTCATCCCCCCCCATACACAATTACACTGAAAGAGAAAATCAGGAAATCATGCACCTTTAGAAAGGAAATAGGAAGACAGAGCTATGGAGATTCCACATCTACGGCACTAATGAAACCACCATTGGACAGTAAGAATCCTGGGCCATCGGTTGTGCTAAGAATCCACAACCAAGGGTCCAACTGGGCCATGCTGGGAGCGGCCCCACAGGAGACACCCAGGCCAGCAACTGAAGTGGAGAAGAAAGAGGGGAATGGGTAAACAATCTCAGAAGCCTTGCTGCCCAAGTTCAGAGGAAGAGCAGATTCACAGACTAGCTCCCTCAGGCCACATCTGTCCCTGAACAAACTTTGTTTAGCTGCACAATTATTTGTTCTTATTTGAATTAGGTTGCCAATCTTTGCAAGGTGGGGGGCACCTGGGTGGTCAGTCGTTAAGTGTCTGCCTTTGGCTCAGGTCATGATCCCAGGTCCTGGATCGAGCCCCATCTTGGCTCCCTGCTCCATGGGGAGCCTGCTTCTCCCTCTCTCACTCCCTCTGCTGTGTTCCCTCTCTCACTGTATCTCTGTCAACTAGATAAATAAATCTTTAAAAAAAAAATTTTGCTAGGTGGGAACTTTTACATAAATACATGGATCTGTAGCTTCCCTTGAAAAATCCGAACACCTAGCCATGCTGACCCCACGTTCCCACATGACCACAATCAACTGTTGGTTAAATTGGTTAAAAAGAACTGTCTAAAGAGAGACAACAAAAGAGAACTGTCCTTCTAGCTGGGAACGCCATGCACAGTGCCCACCACTTGGCCACTGATTTAGAGCCACGGGCCTCAAACAGAAGGCCGGCTCCATTCCACCTGTCTCTGCCAGCTCTCCGACAGTCACCTCCAACGGACACTCAGGCTGGAATCTAAAGATCCTTGGGCAGCATCCCAGTGCTAACTTGTCCTTAGGAAGCGATATAAATGTGATGTCTCATGTCCCAGGAAATCACCCACACACTCAGCACAACAGGTGCTGTGGCACTGAACTCCACGTCAGTCATGGGTTCCCCGGGCTGGTCTCCCAGGAGACAGCAGGAAGGCATACGCTTGTGGGGGGAGGACAGTGGAGATGACACTGCGCGCCACCAGAATAGCTACCAATCCAGCCACTGATCCCTCGTTAGCTGTTAAAATAGGGGAATCGTGAGAAGTTGCCTCCAACAAAGGCAGGGGCTGGGAGAGGAATCTGTGGACATTTGCAAGATGGTCCTTTCGAACCTGCATCCGTTTGAACACAGCTCAGCAGCTTTGCCTTCATATGGAGAATAAAACTGCTGGGATGGCTGGGGCTTCCTGGGCTGGAGGGGGAAGGGCGGGCAGCAACAGACAGCGTCCCACACCTCTTCTATCCGCATCGCTGTGTTGGTTGGCTAAAGACCACAAAGAACTCTGGGTAAAGAATGGAGTAAGGAGCCAGAGTGCGCTCCCAGACAAGAGCCCCCGGAGAGGTACACAGGAGAGGGTTTCGGGTCCCCGCGGGAGCTGCAGACAGGCAGCAAAGTGCACAGAGATGGAGTGGGAATGACTGTTTTACTCCCCCTTGATTCTCTTCTCTCAGATCCTCAGTCCTGTCCCTGGCAGAGTCCTACAGGGCAGTGCCATGAGACAGGCCCTCCTGGGTTTGACTCCCAGATCTACCTCAAAATCAACACTCCTGGGGCGCCTGGGTGGCTCAGTGGGTTAAAGCCTCTGCCTTGCCTCAGGTCATGATCCCAGGGTTCTGGGATCCAGCCCCGGGCTCTCTGCTCAGCAGGGAACCTGCTTCCTCCTCTCTCTCTCCCTGCCTCTCTGCCTACTTGTGATCTGTCAGATAAATAAATAAAAATCTTTTTAAAAAGTTTTAAAAATTTTTAAAAATCATCACTCCTCTGTACTCCCCTTCTGGGCCTCAGATTCTTTATCTGCCACAGAACCGAGATAAGCCTCTAGGGCTAACGGAGACCACAGGCGCAAAAACACCTCAGAGGCACCACCACCACAGCGGACACCCAGGAGGCCCCTGAGGCCAGCCACGGCCCCAGCCACAAGCAACCAGCAGGCAACTTTAAGAGTGGAAGGAGTCTGGCAAACCCTGGGCCTGCCTTCCTGGCAGCATTCGGCCAATGCTGAGGACCACGTGGCCCTTCAGTTCTGCCATGCTGTCTGTCCCAGCTCCAGCCTCTCCCTATCATCTCACAGCCACCCCACTTCACGGGTTCCGTCACTGCCTGGCTACCACAGGCATTAGAGTTTGGGACTCCCACATGCAACCTAATGTTCTCTTTCAAACCACCAATTACAGTCACACCCTACACTGGCAACTCCGTGGGCCCTCAAAGCCTGGCCATGGGTTTGACGAGTTTCTCTGCAGAGCAGGCTTCTGCTGCTTCCCTGCTTCTAGGCATCACACGCCTCACTCTACGTTAGGGCTTTTGGAGACGTGGGGGAAAAGTCACATTGCTTTGCGTGGTGGAAATCCTACAATAAAGCCAGAGGCAGAGGACTCACAAAGCACACTGGAGTCCCTCATAATCCAGAAGAACAACAGGAGTATTCCCCCCTCCAAACCCACCACAATCTTTGCTATCTCCTCAGCTAATTTGGGCTGGTCAGACTTCTACTACGCACCAGAATCCCACCCTAGACAAGGAGGCCTTCTAGAGACTAAGAGACAATGTGCCCGATTTCCCTCTCTCATCTCAGCACTTTGATGTCAGAGCCAAGGTAAAGATTTGCTGAGAGAAAGAAAACAGGCTAATGGTAATAAAATGGCAGGACTCGGAACATCAACACATGGGGCGCCTGGGTGGCTCAGTCGGTTAAGGCTCTGCCTTCTGCTCAGGTCGTGATGCCAGGGTCCTGGGACCAAGTCCTGCACTGGGCTCCCTGCCCAGCAGGGAGCCTGCTTCTCCCTTTCCCTCTGCCTGTTGCTCCCCATGCTTGTGCTCTCTCTCTTTCTCCCTCTTTGTGTCAAATAAATAAAATCTTTTAAAAGGGCATTAAAAATTTGCTTTAAGGGGCGCCTGGGTGGCTCAGTGGGTTAAGCCGCTGCCTTCGGCTCAGGTCATGATCTCGGGGTCCTGGAATCGAGTCCCGCATCGGGCTCTCTGCTCAGCAGGGAGCCTGCTTCCCTCTCTCTCTCTCTCTGCCTGCCTCTCCGTCTACTTGTGATCTCTCGCTGTCAAATAAATAAATAAAATCTTTAAAAAAAAAAAAATTTGCTTTAAAAAAATAAATAAACCAACCCAGCAACACAGACACTCACACAGTGATTCTACGCATTTGAATCATCCCAGAAGGAACACCCAGCAGGCCCAGAAGAGATCTCTGAGACATTGTAGTCTAATCACCTCTTTCTACCGGGTGTGAGGGGTCTCTTATGCCCACACAGGCTCTGCACTGACAAGGGTCAGGTGTGACTTTGGAGAAATGGGAACTGGTCAAGTTTTCACCCTGCTGGCTTCTCTTTTCTTTGTGGAGTTTAGACAACGGTCATTTCAGTTTATCTCGTAATTTCATCCTTGACCTCTGTGGGTTTAGATAGAGCTGAGACTGCACCGTCTACAATAGAACACTTTCTTTCAGGACTTGTTAAAGCTTTGAGAGCTCCGTCAGATACCTCCAGGGTCAGACTACAGAGAAGAAGGTGATTCTGTGGCTCCTGGGAGAATTCCAGGCCTGGTACCCATGGCATTTCTCCAGTTCTTTCTCTCCATGGGTGAGATTGAGCAGAACTGGGTAGAGGGCAGCCCCCCAACTCCACAGCATCTTAGTATCCTGGATGTCACTCTTGGATATCACAGACCCACATCAGAATCTCCAAGGTCTGGGGCTCTCAGAGACAGGAAGAGCTTTGTCAGGGTCACACTTGGAGCTTCAGACAGAGCTGGGACCAGGAACTAAATACCCCAACCTCAAGTCCAGGCTCTGTTTTCCACACTCAGTGGCTCAACCTCTGCCCAAAATGAAGGCAGGGATTTTCTTCCTGGGAAGCTCTGATATAGGCCAGTGCTAAGACTTTGAGCATGGGCTTACAAATAAAGTGACATTTGTGGGGCCTGATCAGGACAATTCCCTGCTAAGTGCTCCACACACAGAGGCGGGTGGGAAAGGGAGTGATAAAAAGCACTCTGGGCTCAGAAGAATCTCAAGCAGATTGGGTACTGACATGGCCTTCCCTCCCTGGGCCTAGAACTCCTGCCCACTTTGGAAAGACAAGAAAGGTGATAGAGAGGTCTACAGAGGCCCACGAGCCCCCTCCTCCTGTCTGATAACCCCTAAGGGGCCCTGATGAATGGAGAGACCAGATCCCTAGGAAAGGTACCTGCAGAGACTCCAGGATGCCCCACTCCACCCAGATCCCTAGCCCCCCACTGGCAACAGCCCCTCACCTGTTGATGGAACTGACGCTGGGCACCGTGTCATTGTCACACACCCGTTCCGCCAGCAGCCGGTCCCTGATCTCCCAGGCAAACATGGTGGGATTTTGGCGTTTATACTCAGCGATTTTTTCCACCACTTTGGGCGTGGCGACCTTTGGTTTGGATCCTCCAATTACTCCAGGCTTGATGCTCCCCGTCTCATAATACCTAGGACCCAAGGAGAAAGGGGCTTAGCCATGAGGAACCAGCAAAATGATGTTTACAACAAAATAGTTACTGTCCTGGAAGCATCTGGCTCTGTGCTGTGCAGTTCACCAGCCACTAGCCATACAGAGCTTTTAAACATCTGAAATATGACTCATTTGAATTGAGGTGTACTATAAGTGTAAAATACACACCAGACTGTCAAAACTTAGTAGAAAAAAAAGAACAGGGGTGCCTGAGTGGCTCAGTGGGTTAAGCCTCTGCCTTCAGCTCAGGTCATGGTGTCAGGGTCCTGGGATAGAGCCCTGCATGGGGCTCTCTGCTCAGCAGGGAACCTGCTTCCCCCTCCCTCTCTGCCTGCCTCTCTGCCTACTTGTGATCTTTCTCTCTGTGTCAAATAAATTAATAAACTCTTAAAAAAAAGAACATAAAATACCTCATTAATAGTTTTTATATTGGTCATATGCTGAAGTGATCACATTGTTCATATACTGGGCTAAGCAAACTATGTAAAATTAATTGTACCTGTTTATTTTTCCCTTTTTAAATATACTACCAGAAAATTTTAAATTTCAAGCGTGGCTCACATTCTGTTTCTGTTGGACAGGGCTACTCCAGATGCCATGCATTAATTAGTTAATTAACTCTATCACATTTATCTATCAATTTACGATTTACAGAAAACTTTCAAGTCAGCTTTCCTATTTGATCTCCACAAGAGTTCTCTTTTTTTTTTTTTTTCAAAGATTTTATTTATTTGTCAGAGAGAGAGAGAGCACACAAGCAGGCAGAGTGGCAGGCAGAGGCAGAGAGAGAAGCAGGCTCCCTGCCGAGCAAGGAGCCCAATGCGGGACTCAATCCCAGGTCCCTGGGATCATGACCTGAGCCAAGGCAGCAGCTTAACCAACTGAGCCACCCAGGCATCCCTGATCTCCACAACAGTTCTCAAGCACATAAATATTTTGAACAAATGAATGAAGAATGAATAAATGGTTCCCCGTTGATAGGTATAAAACAGAGATTCATAGAGGTTAAATGGTTTGTCCAGGATCACGCAAGACCCACTGGCCAAACCAGGATGGAAGCCCAGCCTCCTGAGCTAAAATTTCTCTAGGAAGTTGGCCTGTGCCTTTAACTGACCAGCACTCATATCCCTTAGCAGATTCCATCTGCATTCTGTGAAACTGTCCCCTAAAATATAACTTCTTTTTTTTTTTTTTGCCCTGAGATTAAAATGATAATCCTGGTGTCAAATTAAAAGGAGGGCTGGATTCCAGAATTAACTGGAAATATGTGTTATATAGAAGTCAAAACCCAAGCAATCAAAAAAAAAAAAAGCCAACCACAAGTCACTACAGCTTCTTCCAGGGACCTCCCCTGAGGTAAATCGCTGTTTCTAAGGACATTTCCATGCTATCAGCTCTTCCTCGTTAACACAAATAGGATGTCAGGGTTTTACAGTAAAACCGAGACCGGGGAGAAGAGTGCCATGAAAGATCATTTCAGGGAAAAAAAAATTACTTGATTCCTTTTCTGAATCTGAGCCTTTACTGGATGTTTCTCAACATCTACAGAGGAATTCTTGACTTCTCTTGCAAAGGAGATTATCTTGCAGTTGAGAATATTTTTAGCCAAGAAAACATTTTAGAAATGACTGGTAATTTTTATTACTTATTTATTTATTTATTTATTTATTTTTAAGTAAACCCTGCATCCAACGTGAGACCAGGACTCACAACCCCGAGATCAAGAGTCACACACTCCACCGACAGAGCCAGCCAGGTGCCCCCATGACTTGTGATTTCAACCTACCAAGAGTTTATGATAGGTAAGGGGAAGAGGTGATTCTCCTATGGGACGGATGGGAAGTGTTACCCAAGAGCAAGGACTAGTTACATTTAAAGAGATGCTGAAGGGGAGCCTGGGTGGCTCAGTTGTTAAGCATCTGCCTTCACCTCAGGTCATGATCTGGGATCCTAGGCTCCCTGCTCAGCGGGAAGCCTGCTTCTCCCTCTCCCATTTCCCCTGCTTGTGTTCCCTCTCTCCCTGTGTCTCTCTCTCTGTCAGATAAATAAATAAAATCTTGAAAAAATAAATAAATAAAGAGATGCTAAAATTCTCAGCCTGGGTAAATCTAGTTAGGGCCAAGTTAATAGATATTCTAGAAATAAATGAAATAATTTTGGGAACAGTGATACGGAAATGGAAATTCTGTTTTTCATTGAGAAGAGCGAGTCATGTACAAACACGGACCATAGGGGAAAACTCGACCTTTCCTCCCTCTTTCTGTAATTTCTGAAAAATTGTAACTAGTCACAAATAGGCTTTAAGAACTATCCAAGAAAATGCTATTTTGCCAGCAGTTTCAAGGCACACAGGCGTCTCTGCGGCTTCCGAGTTTCCTTCTAACTTTACAATAAAGAGTCGTTTCTTACTATCAACAGAGTAACTTCTTACCCATGCACAGCGCTCTAAAGGTTACAGAGCCTTTCCTCAAATCTTCCCCATCCTCCCAACAATCCTAAGAGGCCAGCAGGGTTTTATGGAAGGGGAAACAGGATTAGAAGAGTGAGCCCCTTGCCCAACTTCTGGAAGTCAGAGCCAGTCCCAGCTCTCAGATGTGACTCTGAAGCCAGTCTTCTTCCCACTAGAGCACACGTCTGCTCTGACTGTGAAGTGGGAACAATAATGATGAACCCTCCCTCCTGCAGAAAGCTTTCCCCTTTACCAGGCAGTTCACATGCAGCTTTGCCCTCACTCACCGGCCGCGGAGTGCCTGTTACAGGCACTGTCTTGGGGCAGAGCTTACAGACACACAGACAACCCGGGGCTGAGTACTCACAACATACTAGGAGAAGGAGCCCGAGGTGCTCCCGCAGCTGCTGAGAGCGCAGCGGGAGGGAGCTGCCCCTCCCCCAGCTCCTGTCCGGCTTGTCTCCATCTGGCAAGGGGGGGTGGTCGCACCCAGGGCTCATGGCCCCATCTCACCTGAGCACCACCACCCACTGCAGACCGAGGTCTTAACGCGATACCGCTCTGTCTCCCTTTTGCCTGACCCATCAGCCAGGCCCTTAGAAGGCCACCCTGAGACCCCAGGGGAGACCCCAGTTGGCAACTGTGTAAAGTGAGGACTCCCATGAAGAACTGCTCTTCCCTATCAGCGTAACCTCCAAGCAGCCTTTTGGCTTACACGCCACCGACAGACAGCAGCCGCCAACAAGAGGAACGCTAGTTTGGGAGTAAATAGGTGGGCGTGCCCCCCCCCCCCCCCCCGGGGCTCTATGAAGCTGTGTGACCTTGGCCAAATCGCTTAGCCTCTCTGTGCCTCTGTTGCCCCATTTGTATAATAAGAGGAGGATGTCTGCCCAGCCTGCCTCAGAGGAGAAAGGCAGAAACACAGAATGAGTAAGAGAAAGCTTTGCAAAACATAAAGAGCACGTGTTGCGGATTAAAATCTTCTGCGTGTTTATTACTGTGTAACATACCACCCAGTTCCAAATGGTCTGAACCTCCCAGCCAGACTCCAGTGAAAGAAGACAAGAGCCAGGCTTTCTGGGTGGATTTAAATGGGCCTCACATGCCACCAGGCTGTGCCTCTCAAGCCCCTCCTGAGCCTCGAGCTCTGTGGACTGAATGCCCACACTCCTGGCAAACCGCCACCTTCCCAAGATGACGGGGGTCTCTGCCCCCAGGGACTCTGACTGCCTTGTCATACAGCCTCTGAAAACCACAGCCACCATACACAACACACTCTCTATAATCTGTCACTCCAAGTGTGCCCATCAAATTCTTCGGTGACCAAAAAAAAAAAAAAAAAAGTCAGTGGATGGAACAGCCCCAGTTCAGAAATTCCCAGTCACACTGTTTTAGGGCTGAACTTGTTTCTTAAAAGGCAGTTCTAATTAGAGTGACATTTTGTCCACTGTGGTTCTTAGTTATGAAAATAATGAGCTATGAAATTCCAATTTATTGTTGACAACTTAAACGGCCAGGCACCCGAGCGGCGCATAACTTCCGAGTGCCACTCTACCTAGTGACAAATCTATTCTGGGCCTCTGGAGGCTGCCCGCTGGGCCGGGGAGGGTCCTTGTCCCCTTCAGTCTCCAGGGGCGGTCTGGAGGGCTCCCGGGCACCAGAACATGACGACCCAGCATCTAGACGTCCCCTCTGAGAAGGGCTTGGTGTCTCACCCTGAGAAGATTTCAAACAGCGAGCAAGATGTCGGCTCAGCAACGATGTCTCAGCAAAAACAAAGGAAGGGCCTTCTTTTTGCTCTCTCTCCCTCTGTGCAATGAAGAGGCTTCCCAAGAAGATAGCTAAGACCCACTTGGCTCTCAAAGTCTGACACTGAGATAGTCTAAAATATTTCTTTCCTCTCTCTCTCTCTTTCTCTCCTTCTGTCTTGTCTTCATTGCTCTATTCTATTCTCTGATTTAAAATCAATCATTCTCTTTTCATTTCCCTCTCCTCAATTTTTCTTCTCTTATTTTCACTCTCATCCTCCTGCCTACAACCACCATCTAACAAGAGCACCAGGCTGATGTCCAGCCTTCCTCCTTGAACTCTGGCTGGGACTCATTTGCTCCTGAGTGCTAAACAGGAGTGGAGCCCAGAGCCTCCTCCCTGGTTGTGAGATGACCTGGGTGGGCAGGGAATAAGAAACAAACGCAAGGATCAAAGTCCCCAAAGGGAATCCCAGACCCCTGGCCTTGAAACTTCTTCCCTTGGCCTCCAGCAAGGCTCCCCAAGGTTAGAAACTGCTTTTCCTTCCATCTAAGAACATGTCTTAAATTCCAGCAGATGAAAGGAAGAGAGCATGCAGAAAACCACAATGTCACTGACATACTTCAAAATATTTATTTTCTATTCAGGCAACTGTTCTCAGATCATAATGCAAGCTACAGGACCAAAGTTGCTTTCTGACCCTGGGAGGAAAATCCTGAGAGAACATTGAACAGCTGGACCTGAGAATACTCCGGCTGCCAGGGCAGACCTCTAGCAACTTCACATGCCCAGAAAAAACCCTGCGGCTTTGGCTTTCGGGTGTGCTGAGATGCCGATGGTCTAAGGGTCGTTGAGGCCTCCTCCCAGTCCAAGAGGACTGACTGGCTGGGTGGACTAGGGTCAGTCACCTGCCCTCTGTAGATTTGTTTCCTCCTCTTAAAACATGCTTCCCTGGATCACACTGAGGCTCTCCTGAGAAAATAAACAGGCATGCTCAAAAGCTGGACTATCTAGCCCTCTGGGAGAATTGGCATTGTTGGTATTTTGCTGGCAGCAAATCGACAGGTCAAGTGGCAACTTGGAAATGTCAGCTTCGAGAGTTAGTGTGTGTTTGGTGGGTTTTTTTCCCCGCTCTAATAACACTTAGGATGCGTGTCACTGTGAAGGAAACAAAACGTATAGGAGGAAAATACTACAGCCCAATGTAAGGAGGTTGATGATACCCCAACACTGAAAATAACAGCTGACTTTTAAAAATGGAATGCGCTTTTTGAAAACGTTCAAATAAGATATTGATAATGCGATTTTATAACTTGTGGATTTTCCGCCCAGCCCTGATCAGGCCCCGGGCTCACCCAAGATGTGCAAGGGAAATTCCCAAGAACCTCTTCTTCGTGGGTCCTTTGGAATAATTCACCAGGCTTTCAGAAAACATGTCATTCTTCCTGATTGAGTCACCCCATTCCACGAGGCACTCGAAATGGGGGTTTCCCGGGGCTCCTTTGACTTGAATGGCCTTGAAAGGGCTTTGCAAACTCTAAAGTATTAGGCATGTTAGCGAAGTGCTACCATGATTTTCAATACGACGTGGGCACATTGGACAGCTGCTGGGTCATGTTTTAGGTCATTATTGAAAAAAATCAAGGGAAGCCTGCAGCTTCTGCCTTTACCTGCCGAGAATTTTGCTGACACAACCATGGCTGACTCGAAGCTGCCTTGAGATGTCACAGGGCCTGACACCTTGATGAGCGAGTTCCACTATCCTTTGGCGGACTACATCTGGGAGTGGCCGTCCATTCACAAAAACCCCCCCAAGCTGATTCACTCCTCCATGTCCTGAAACAGATCAGAAACAAAAGGCGAGGGAAAGGGTGGTTAGAATCAGTCACATAGTAGTACTAGAAGCGCTGTTAACAAGCACCCAGAGCCTCTCTGATCAGAAATGGCCGCAGGCTGCCTATCTTGAGCCTGGAGTCTGATCGTGCAGGCTTCCCGAGCACCTTGCTTTTTAAAATTAACCTTTGCCTTTGTCCATCTTCAGCCAGTCAGTCGGGCTATTGATAACAAACATCCCCATACTATGTTTCCTTTAGTTGCTAAATTGTAATTTCCTTTAGTTGCACCTTGTAATTTTTTGTTAACAATGGAGTATGTAAAAGACCCCAATCTACACTAGAAACATAACTTACTACATGCATGATGCTAAGATCTAAGGAAGATCCTGGGGAGAAAATATGTTTTAAAATGCATCAACTGTAAAGAGATTTTTTTAAAACGAAACTCTTTTCCTTTTAACAAATATCTGTAAAAGTGAAAAGGACTACTCCAATAAACTAGATCTCACACGGAAAAAAAAATTTTTTTTAATCAGCAATCTGATTCAAGGGCTAAGGACTTAAAAATTTTTTGTTTAAATAATGTCTACAGAGTACTGAAACAAAATCCAACCACTGCCTTGATCACAAACAAACAAACAAACAAAAACCCTTTTCTTTAAAAAGATGGGGCTCATCCCTCAATAAAGGGGAAAAATAAACAAAAAAAGGGGAGGCTAACACGCAGACTTGACCACTGTACCCTCCCAGAGCACACAAAAGAAATGGGTCAGAGGATCACATTCCACTCTACCACACCAGGATTTGTTATAAAGAGTTTCCCTGGAAATTCTGAAGTGTTTTTGCAATTGACAAGCAGCTTCAAGTTGATTTGGAGGGGGGGTGAGGATAAAGAAGCTGGAGAAAGCTTCCGAGTCCCAGGTTTTACAAGCGCTCTGAGATGGATTTTAAGCCAAAGGAGTCTGGGAAAGTATCTTCTCCACCCAATAAGCTCCCTTCTCTTATATCAAAGTCCATCTGGAGGGAAACAGGGATCCAAGTAAATGAAGAGCAGAACCAGTAAACACAGAGTGACCCAGTATAGCAACATCATTGACCTTGTAGCTGTTAATCAGCCATTAACTGACATTGCTGAGGACAGTCAAAAGCCAAAATCCAAGTCCAAGCATTTATTTACCAATGCTGCTGGTAGCTCAGAGGCCACCGATGGGGAAAGCTCCATCTAAACTGGGACTTGCCTGGGATTAGACTATACCAGGGAAGCTAGGCAACTCAGACATCTCTCTCTCACTCACTTGTGCGCACATGCGCGTGCACACACACACACACACACACACACACACACACACACTCCAATTCTAAAACATAAAATAGCCTCCTCATCTTAGCTATGCCCCCTCAACACTCAATATCTATCTAGGTTTATGAACATCTGGAAAAAAAAAGGGGGGGGGAACACCCATAATATAACCTATTTCCTTAAAACTGCCAAAGCAATTCACTGCCGTTTTCCAAGAGGTTCCTAACTGAATATTTCCCAGAATTTCCGAGCTCAGGCTGATTTCAAGGAAAAACACAATTTTATAGGTAACGACGGTACTTAATTCCAATTCTTAGCTGAATTTCTTGATTTTCAAAATGAGCTTTAATTGGCTTTGATCGTTCTAAAACACCCCAGACATAAGAAAAAGGAAAACCATCCCAAACAGGATTTCGCAGTTAGAAACAAAACTGTATAGTTCACCTAAAACAGAAAGATTACAGCCACCCCTGGTCAAGGGCCTTAGAAAGTCTTTGTTCTGGGGTTGGGAGCACCTGATAAAAAAAGATTGTACAGATCTTCAGAGAACAGGCTGGACTGAAGAAAGTAAATTCAGAATTTGTACAAGCTCATCTGAGGACAGAAAAGAAGCTAAAAGCGTCCAGCACACTTTTGAGATAACCTATTAGTCCAGGCCTTGAGACCCATTTGCAATTGCTTGTTCCCTATGCCCCTGGCAATTTGAACTTTCTGCCCAAAACGCAATGACAACCTTCAGAGGACTTAAATTCCAAGAGCAGTCCTCCAGGACATTTGTGAGCTTTTGGGAACTTTTGCAACATGGAAAAAAGTCCCAAGGGTTGGACACTCTGTTAGCAGGTCCCAAACCCTCTACTTTTGACCACAAAGACAAGGCTACCTATGTTCTTCCACAGTCTGATCCATATAAGCACAGAGCTCACACTAGACTCAGGATGACCTGGGAGCGCCCTATCCCCCTCAACTTCCCAGAAAGGCTCCCAAACTCACTTGGCTAGGTCTTCTCTGCCTCAGTCACAGTCCTAGCCAATAGAGCATTTCAAGGGTGGTGGGGAGGTAATTTACCTGGTCCGAGAAGGCAATGTCTCCCACTTATCCCGAGATTGGAAAGAAGTAAAACCTGAAGCCTGAGAGAGGGAGGCAGGATGGGGAAAGAAAAGAGGAAAAGTGAGGGGAAGGATGCAAAGTGTGGAAACTAAATGAAACAGACAGCAAGGACAGAGAGCGAGGAAGGGAAGTCTCAGGTTAGAAAGGCAGAGGAGGAGAGAAAGGAATGGATCAGCTAGTACCAGCAAAGGAAAGAAAGGTGAGTGTGGTATACGGTGGGAGGCAAGAAGACCAGAAGAGAAAATGGAGGAAGCCCAGTAAAGAGGCATCTGGAAAACAGAGGACTTCTGTGGAGAAGAATCTTTGTTTTCTGGGACCCCTGCTCCAGTCCTTCATATCCTCAGAGAACCCAAGTCCCAGCCTCTACTTCCTATGGACTCCTGCTGCATGAGGTTTCATCCCCTGAGGGGTGCATGTTCCCAGCTACACTTCTCAGGGACAAGTAGAATTTTCAGAGAGCCCGACACAGAGACAGATACAAACAAATCAAGGCAAAGACCAGGAAACAGACACACAGATACAAGGGAAACACAGGCCTGCCCCCACAGGACAAGCCACGCAGGGTTTGGAGGAGGACTAGGGGGAAAGGCTTGAAGATACACCCAAGGCCTTTGTGGCTCTGGTTTCTGAGGGCTGGCCTGCATGGAAGCTCCTTAGGCCCTGACAAGGATGTACTACCTACCAGGGGTCCTTTCCAAACCCCAGAGACCATGGCTAGGTAAAGGGTTGTGGGAAGATGGTCTCTGCTAACTCAGCAGGAAGACCCAACTCCAAAATCCCACAAGGTTATTGAAATTCCTCCTTGTGACATTGGAGAGGAGAAACGAAGGGACACACAGACATGCAAACAAGGACACAGGGAAAGAGGAGGGATGAAATCTCCTTGAAGGGCTCAAACCAACAGACGGGCGCTGACACAGATAGACAGTAGGGTCTTGGGGGCAGATCTAGTTAAACCAGAGAAAATGCCTTGCACATGTGTATACTCACTCAAACAGTCCACTGCCCTCTCTCTGGAATCTTGAGTCCCGCCCTCTCATCTTCTGTAAATCCTAGGAGACCCCAGAACCAGCTCCAGCTTTGCCCAGGCAACCTTCCTGTCCGCCTTTTTGTCTCTCTGACTTCAATGTCATACTCTGTACAATGGGTTTAGCTGAGGTTCAGATGACACTCAGGTAGGAGGCTGGCCGTAAAAGTGCTTTATAACTGGAAAAATACCTGGGGGAAGGAAACATCTAGGCAGGGGTGGTGGAAGGCCACTGTATAGATGAAAATGATTAATCTAGATTGGGAGTAAGAGCAAGAAAACACAAAAGCCAGTTTCCCGGCAGTCCCTTCCCCTCCCCCAATACCACCTCTCCACAGAAGCTGTCTTGCTCCAAATGGGGTGGGGGTCCCCCAGAAAGAAACTGACCAGGGCCAGGCAGGAAGACAAGGAAGTGGGACTTGGTCTGAGCCCCTGCTACACCAGCAACCTCTCAGGATTTACTTGTACACCTCGACAATCGCCAACAAACTGGGGCCCAAGGTGGGCCTACATTGTACAAGCAAACAGCTTTAGGCATCAGACCAAGGGCACTTCCAGAGAAGCCAGCTCTGAAAGCTAGCCTGGTTGGGGCCCAGCCCCCACCATGCTGCCAAGAAGATTGAAAACAGGAGGAGGGAGCACTTCTCGAGGAACGAGGAACGAGCAGATGAAGGCCGGGACAAGGAGGGACAGAGACAGGCATTTTCAGTTGGCTAACGGGTATCTGGAAGGAACCACCTTCTCCACCCTTATGCACTGCCAGGACACCACTGGTTCTGGTTCTATCTCCCCAAGCGTCCAGCAACACCTGGGGCTCTGGTGTCTACACAGGAGGAAGTGAGGGTCTGTGGATTCTGAATGGTGAGGAGAGACGTGCAGGGGTCAGCCCTCCCCATTCGCTCTTTGGCTGAGCTAAAAGGCTTACACCCCTCACAGAGTATTGGCCCCAACTCGTTTGTTTTCTCGCTTGCTCTGAGAGAACAGATCCTCCCCGGAGCATGGCTCAAGTCTGCCCAGGCGACAGCTGCTGGGGGGAGAGGGGGGCGCTGGGGTCACCAAGGACTGGAAACCGTTTTGGCACAGGCCCCAAATGGTGAGGAATCGTTTGGGGTAGGACGGGTGAAAGCGGCTTCTCTGCGCAAATCTCCCTACTGCTTTGGTGGATTACCTTGCATTCGGAAAATTGACACAAAGAGAAACTGACCTGCCCGCAACCAGCCCTGGAGGCTTAGATCAGCATTTCCCTGCTTACCAGGACACTCCACCCTCCGGGGCAGAAACCGACATTTTCGCCAGGGAAGCGTGCCTTCTCTCCAGCCGGGTCTATGCTGCCTTTGTTAAACAGGGGACTCACGGCTGGGTGAGCAGGATCCTGGACTGTTTTAGAGGAACCTGGCTTGGGGTAAACTCCCAGTCCGGGAGCAACTCCCTGACCTGCCGCCCGTGGGGACCAGATCTGGGCACCCCACTGGATGCCTCCAAAGCCTGGCGCCTTGCTCTGGCCCAGCTCTGCAGCCCGCAAAAGGGAAACACGATTCGTTCCACTTGAAATTTCCTTGAAATCTCCGAATCTAATCCGGCGTTAACTCACCGTGAGAGGAGCGCTCATCTCACAGGAGACTGTGCTAAAGGGTGAACTGACAGATCCCCTCGGGTCAGGCAGCCTGGATCACCTCCCCGATGCCCAGGATGACCCTTCCCGTCTCCTACACACGCCCGTGGCTTTCAGTGGGAGGAGGGGATGCCTGTTATGACTAACTGACTTCTTGATTTCTTTTTTTTAAAGGGGAGAAGCCATCATGTGGCAAGTGTCCTGAAGAGAAGGACTTGATCGTGTCTTTAAGGGTCTCTCCATATGAACTGGCAGCTTTTAAGCTCAGCTGAGGGACTGCTACTTCGTTGATTTTTCAAATCCCACTACCCAATTCCAGGACACCTTTAGAGCTCTGAACTTTGTGTCCTTGCTTATCTCTCAGCCTCTTCCTTCACACATATAAGCACACAGGCACTGCTTGGGGCCCCAGTTTCCCTCCAAGCATCAGTCCTCATCAGCTCCAGGGCTGAAAAGGCGGTACCGCGGATGGGGTGTGGGACACTGTCTTAGACTTAAGACTGACCTCTCCCTACAACTTCCTGCCCTCCAACTAGCCAGTCCCGGAGCCCTCTTCAGGTCCGAGCTACGATTCTCCCATGTAACATGCTGAAATGTTGCTGCCGGAGCCGGCCTCACCCCCCGCCCCCAAAGAGGCTGCAGCTCGAAGTCTACACTACCCGTTGCTGGAGGCGGGATTCCCGGTGCCAGGTGCTCTGGCCCGGGGAACCAGGCGCGTTGTTCCACACGCCCTTCCTGAGAGCACTGCACTTTGCCAACTTGACTGTGTTGCTACAGAAGTCCTGAGTCCTTCCGGCCCTGGCATCTGCCCCGCGGTCCGGCACACCCAACCCCGTCCCGGCCGGAGAGTGAGAGAAGCGAGCTTGCCGCCTACTTACTATGCATGGATGCAAACGGGTCGTGCTTACAGTGTATTTCCATCGGGGCGCTCCAGACTGCAGGCCGGCCGACGCCGCCGCCTCCCGGCGCCAAGGGGCTGCCCAGCGCGGCTAGGGAGCCACGCCGCCAGGCCGGGTAGTGTGCGATCTGGGCTCAGAAAACGCTGCTGGATCTCCGGGGCCTCTCTCAGAGCTGCTCCGCTGGAGATCGCCGAGAGCTGCGCCTAGAGGCGGGAAACGGCGCTAGTGCAGTCCGGCTGGGAGTGGGGCGCCCAACTCCTGGTGGCTTCCCTCCTGGGCCGTCTCAGGCAGCGGCTGCGGAGCCGGGCCAGAGTAGATGCGGCCAAGGAACTGGCAGCTTTGGGGGCATATCGTAGGGGCCCGTCTCTGGGACGGCAAGGAGCCCCCGGCTTCCGGTAGGAGCGGCTTTGAGGAGGCCTGCGGGACACACGGCCCTTGGTTTCACTCAAGGGGCAGCGAGGCCCGCGGGCTGCCAGGCTGGTTCCACGGCCTCGCTGCCTCTAGAGTCTCTCTCGACCCCTCGGTCTCCACCGGATTCTTTCTCTGCTTCTCTGAGTCTCTGGGGCTTGGAGTTGCAGCCCCAGCCTCGCTCCACTCGGCTCTCCGACGTCTCAGACGAAGTTGCAAAGAACTTCCTCTCTGGCGGCGCTGAGGCCCCGGCGGGTTCGGAGACGTTTCCGTCACTGACGTTGGGGCCGTGACTCCTGAGTCCCCAGGAGCTTATAGCTTTCACACCCCTGGACCCTCTGCCTTTAAAGTTCCCCCGGCTCCCGATGCACCCCCATCGCTGGGACCAGGATTGGGGACAACAGCGACAGTGTCCTCCACGCCTGAGTATCTGCCTCACGCCCACCAACTCTTCGAGCCCCCCTGCCCTCTCTCAGGGGTCCTGCTCCAACGTTTTTCGGTTGCCTCTTCCGGGACGGCCGCCGCACCTGCCCCGGCGTGTAGCGAGGGACGAAGATAGCGAAAGGTCCCCTCCACCAAGGCCGCCGGGACTGCCGGTGTTGAGATGGAGCCGCTGTCGGCTTTGACTGTCCGCGCTGCTGCCGCCGCCGCCGCCGCCGCCGCCGCCGCCGCCGCCGCTGCCGCCGGCGCTAGCCCTCCGCCTGCTCGGCGCGCACAGTGCGCCACTGCGCCGCCCCGGAGCCGCTTTCAGGACCCGCTGCGTGTGGACAGCGCCGCCCGGGGCTCAGCCTCCCTCCGGGCGGGGGCGGGGCGGGGGCTAACCTGCCAATCACGCCTCATCAAGCCAATCAGAGCTGTGGCAGCCGGCCCTGGCCCGAGACACCGCCCCATTGGTTGAGCAACCGGCGGGCTCCGCCTGATTAGCGGATACCTGGGCAATAAGAGAGAATGGGGGGCGGGGCCCAGGCGGCGGCGCCACGTTCATTGACAAACGCGCGGGGCGAAGGCCTAGTGGAGCGCGGGTGGGGGGAGGGGTAAGGGGGATCCACACAGGGCCTGGAGAGTCCCGCCGCAGACGCCGCGGGCGCCAGAGCTTCCTGCCGCAGCGTTGGGCCCCTGGGACACGCTAAGGGACTAGGGACAGCCAAAGTGGGGATGAGGAGATGAAGGGTACGAGGCGGGGGTGGAGGGGGGACTGTCTCCTGAAAACACACACGGATGTTGGAGGAAGAATAAGAGCGCAGTAGAGATCCAGTTTTCAATCTAAGCACCACCAGATTCGCGATAGACTCGTGGTGTGCGCACATCTACCCCTTCTGAGCTCAGTTTTCTCATCTGTAAAATGGGTAGTGTTGGCTTACCTAGTCTTCAATGGCGGCTCCTTCCAGAGGAAACATTTCACAATTTTATCAACCACCTACTAAGCTGCTGCTGTCGCCTTCTTGTCCACCCCTCTCCCTCAATCTTACCCTCCCCCCGCCGCCCAGGGAACCACAATTCTGAGCTAAAACAAAGGCAGAAACTTTGAGGGGAAAGAAATCTCACACTCCTTTAAAGTTAGTAATCAGGGTGCTCCTGGGTGAGGAAATTAATTGAGGCTTTGGACCAGGCTGTCCAAGCCCTAAGCCTTGAGTCTCTCTTTCCAGCCTCAGACCAGGAGCAGACAGTCGCCTGGGGGCTAGTGGTGTGCAACTGAAGGCTTCTGTTTCCAGGGGATAATTCTGCATCTGGCACAAAGCTTCTTGGGAATTAAATGAAGCCATTCATGTTAGTCCAGTGCCAATGAGGGTCCCTTAAGCTGGCAGGTAGGCAGGTGAGTTCTATATGCAAGGGCTGCGCCAAGCCAGGCATGCTACCAGGCTGCTATAGAGAAAACTCCCATCTTTCCTCTTCCAGTAAGTTCTTGTTGTTTTGAAGACAAAAATGGGTGGAAGCCTAGCAGACTTTCCTGGTCCAGAAGGGCAGAGTTTTGACCAGGGAGTCTCAGTTTCTCAGGGGTGTGAGGCCCTGGGACCATAATCAAAGCAATGGATTTTGAAAAGGAAGCCCGTGACAGCCATTCTATACCCAGGAGGTACTGGCAAAGACACTGAGGACTACTACCCCGTGGCTCATGGCAGTTGTCCCAAGACCCACCATTTCTAATTCACAATTAATGATTCTCTAATATAAGTCCACAAAAGGGTTGGGGGGGCAGCTCTGAGATGGTCGCTTATAAAGAAGCTTATAAAGAAGACAGGGCACTAGTTGACCCTGAGAGGGCTCTGGGTTCATTCTCTGCCTCAGTCTCCCTTTTCTCTACCTCTGTCCCATTTCTTACATCCCTACATTGGGGTAGGCCCTCAGTCTCCCCTTCTGTTACTGTCCCAGACCCAGCTGCCCCTGACCGGTAGATAAGTTTCCGGTGCTGACACCGTCCCCACCCCTTCCAGGGCACAGCTGTGTTAAACGGCTCCAGGAGGGCCTCTGGGGGCCCAGAAGGCTGCAGTGTGCACTGGGGTGGAGTGGCTGCGTTCTCTCTCCTTTGTCTGGAACCCGACAGGTCCCAATCCTCAGGCCCCCATCCTCCCTCCCCCATACCCTCAACCGCACCTCCGCCTCAAGCAGGAAGAACATAAAAGCAGAGAGGAACCCGGATGAGTTAGGGTTCCCACATTCTCTCCACCCCACGGACGCAGGGTGGATAAAAAGTAACTAGAATTTGATGTGGCAGCTCAGCGTTCCTGGAGAGACTGGGGGGAGGGACTCCCTGAGGGACGCAGCCAGCGACACCTCCACCTCCAGCCCCACTCATTGACTTCAGGCCTAGAAACTCAAATTCTAAAGTCTTAGAGCAGAAAAGGGCCCTGAGGCAATGCTTTCCCCATTTTACAGATGCATATCCTGAAGCCAAGGAGGGCCTTGTCCAAGGCCACATAGAAAATCTAAAGTAGAGGAAAGGCTGTGGGCTGGGAAACTCTCTCAGAAGAGCCTCTACAGAGCCACACTTGGGATGGCTGGGAGTCTGGGGTAGAGCGAAGGGGTATGGGCTGCCAAATAAAGAATCCAGTTAGGTAGGATATACCGGCACAAACCAGTTTTCCTCCTGATACCTGTGGGGCTGGGACCGAATCAGAGTACTGCCGGGGTGGGATGGAACCACAGATATTAACCGAGCAAGAGTAGCTTAGATTCCCATTTCAAACAGAGGGTGTGCGGTTAAGGCTGCATTGGGCTGCCTGCCCGTTGGGGCGACAGGTGCCCAGGACAGAGGGAGTTTTCCTTCAGTTAGGAGTTCCTCACTGCCTCCAGCCTCCAAGAGGGCCGTCTTCCGGGAACTTCTATTGCCGAGAGGCACCCCCAGAACTGCTATCCTGGCCATCTACCCCAGTCTTACAGGCCACCAAACAGTGGCCCCCAGAAGTAATATGACTAGTGTGAGATCACACAGTGATTCCCTGATGGAGCAGGGCTTCCGCACCGCAGTCCTGCCTCCGAGAGCTCATGGCTCACGAGCCCACAAGTCTAAGTGAGACTCTCGAGGAGACAAGCAAACAGAGACAGACTAGACTGGCAGGGAGCTGGTCTTAACGCCCGGGCGCTGAACCCAGTCGGGCCTCGCTGTGTTTAACAGTCACTGGGTTACCTTCCCCCAAACGCACAACTTTGGACAGGGCCCTGTGCTAAGCGCTGGAGGCAGACACTGGGAAAGGAAACCATCCGGGAAGAAACTCAATTTATAGAAGACCAATTGCCTTTGAAAGCTCTGCTATTGAAAGAAAGCCCATTGAGAATTAATTGAGAAGCCAAAATACCTCCAGAGGAACCTCCACCTTGATCTGCAGTGAGCAACCTGCTCTCACTCAGAGAGCACTCCCTCCTTGCCTCCCCTTTCTCTCCACCAAGTCCACCCCTCCAGATGTGTCTGGGGATTGGGGCTGCTCCAGGCTCTAGGGGCCTGAAATCGACTCCTCCAGCCCCTATCCCTGCTCTTGCTTGGTGGAGGGTTGGGGGGGGGGGGAAGCAAGGCCTCCAGGGATCAGATTAGGTGCTCAGTTGGGGAGAATCAGAGACGCTGCTGCCAAAACAGTCCTAACTTGGTAGATCCTCTCTTTGGAACCCTCATTTTATTTTATTTTATTTTTTTCCAAGGGTTGGTTTTGTTTTGTAATCTCTACACCCAATGTGGGGCTCCAGCTCACAACCCCAAGATCAAGAGTCCCATGCTCTACCAACTGAGCCAGCCAGGTGCCCCCTCTCTGACTCTCATTTTAAAAGGACCAAATAGAGAGAGAGAGAGCAACTGACCCAGGTTACATAGATAGTTGGGCAGAGTCAATTCCTGTGTAATTCCAGGATCTTTCTGTAGGCATCGTTTAAGTAGGTGGAAACATAGAAGAATTTAAACAAATTTTTCGAGAACCATGTAAACTGCCTTTTTGGGTTTTGTTATCACTAGCAGTGCACCCTGCAGGCCAGGGGCTCTGGCACTTTCTTTCTTCCAAAGACTTTCTACTACCAGCCCCTTCTTCTAGGGCTCTCCTTCCCTATATGTCTAATGGTGAGAACCCTGAGATGAGTCCTCCCAAAGTTCTCAAAGATGAAGATCCATGGTTAGGGAGGATTGTTATTCCAACACACTCATTTCAGAGCTGCAGGACTGGATGCCAATGCCCAGACCCTGTTCAAAATCTCCTGGCCTGGGACGCCTGGGTGGCTCAGTGGATTAAAGCTTCTGCTTTCGGCTCAGGTCATGATCTTAGGGTCCTGGGATTGAGCCCCACATAGGGCTCTCCGCTCAACGGGGAGCCTGCTTCCCTTCCTCTCTCTCTCTCTACCTGCCTCTCTGCCTACTTGTGATCTCTGTCAAATAAATAAAATCTTAAAAAAAAAAAATCTCCTGGCTTTCCTGGCCTTGGATTTCTTGAGACAGCTTGGCCAATAGTCCTTTTTCTCCAAGGGAGCTCTTGGGAGATGGGGCTCTACCCCCTCTCCCAGCAAGAATGAGGGGGTCTAAGGGCAGAGAAGTCACCTTTTGGTCCTACTCCCTCTGTACCCCTTGCTGTATGATGTCAGACAAGTCCCTGCCCCTCTCTCTGGGTATCAGTTTTTTTTTTTTTTTCTTTTTGGTACCACAATGAAGAGGCTAGACAGGAGGATCCTTAAGTGGCTCTGTGTTTAAGGCTGACCTTAGCCAATCTTGGGCTTAGAGCCAAAATGGTATATATACTCCTTCCCCATTGTACAGATGGGGAAACTGAGGTCATGAGAGGGAGTATAAAACAGTTCTGAAGGAAGGAAAAGGAGGTCAAGTGGCTCAAAAAGTGCCTCCAAGTTGGGAGATGGGAGAAACCCACATAAAACCCCTAAAACCAGACATGGATGCCCCCCGCCCAGCTAGTTTCTCAGCTCTCTGCTCTTCCCCACTGCTGGGGCCCAGGCGGGTGCAGACAGGCAGAAATGCAATGTCACCTGGGAGCTCTGCCCTTTCCAGGGCAGGTGGCCCTTACCCAAGCCCAAAGGAGAAGAGGGGGCGTGGCTCTCCAGATTTTTAAACTCTGGCCAGACTAGGAACCCCCTCCAGCCCCACCCAGGTCCGCCTTACTGAGGAATGAAATGCTTTATTGATTAAACGATTATTCAGGCGATTGAACTAATCAAAGAGCCCATCGACCGCCCTGAATTACATTCTTGGTAGACAGCTCTCCGATGGGAAAGGCAGTCACACCAACCAGGCAGACACTCCCCTAGATCTCATGTGCCTCTGACCCATTCCTAGCATACACAGAACACCTAGTCCTGGATCTGATGATGGCATCTCTGGAAGTCCCACCTACCAAGGGAGCCAAGGCGGGAGGGGAGATGGGGATGGAGCAGAGGGAGTTTCCAGATTCCCTTTCTTGCACGTTTACCCTGGGGAATCTTCTTTAATTCCCCACCTCTTAAATTTCTGTCCTCACTTGTTACAATTCTGGAAATGTATCTATACCCAGAGTTGTCCTGGGCTTGGAGTATAAGTTCACCCCTCTCTCTCTGCTTTTTGACCTGTATTTAAGGCTGGGGTGGAGATAAGGCCTCAAAGATCCACAGGGATAAGGAAAGTGGAATAATTTTTGCCAGCAGGGCCAGGAGTGTGTTTGGGTGGGGGTTAGTGTACTTGGCCTAATGCGTAAAAGGGGCTCCTATACTCATCTTTAATCTCAGGACAGACTGAGGCCTCCTACTGCCTGCCACCTCCTCTTAGATATAAACACACTCTGCTAACCACTACCTGGGCCTATGGGTGGCACACCGGGCCCTGTGCTAGGAAGACCCATGTGCATACAGGGACCAGAGATGGATGCCCAGGCCAGGCACACATGTCCACCCACTTGTGCTCTCCTCCACTGGAGCAGCGCCCACAACATAAAACCTGAGCACAAAATATATACACACACACACACCATTGTCAAAGGCTTGTCGAGATGAAAGCAAAGGCAGATTGGAGGTCCCTAGAAATGTCACAACTAGCCTGTGGGTTGCCTGCCCTCCCCTGCCAAGATTGTGCCTGCCACAGGAGATGGTTTTATACAAATGGTAGGCTCAGCAGTGCCCACAGAGTGAAGCAGTGCACACTACACACCGAGGGGCTGCACGCCCTGAAATTACACCTCCACTCCTGTTTCTCCCAAAAGAATGTGACCTGAGCCTGACTGTTCACAGGCTTAGCACAGCAGACCCCCCACAGCTCTAGATCCATCTCTGTGCCTCGAGGCAGCCACTTTTGTGTACGCTGACATGGACACAGTGAATAGCTGCTGACATCCAAAAATGGAGGGGCCGGTGGGACCCCCTCATTCTCACTTCCAAAAGCACTTGGGATATGACAGGTGGACACAGACCCTTAAAGGAGCACACTCAGACACTTATCCAAATTACATACTCATACATACATACATACATACTCACAGACACACATTTTGGATACTCAAGAGTATAGTACCCAGAACCACCAACGCGTAAACATGAACTAACACACTCATGAATATAAAGATACATATATACACAGGCACATAAATTCTTAGGCACACACATTGTGAAAATACATATATGGGGACATACAAACTCAGGGTCACTCATGCACATTCTGAGTCCCTATGTAAACACACAGACCCAAACGAACTTCCAGATCCCCAGATAGTCACTCACAGAAACATTCAGATACAGAGAAAAACACAAACTCACAGACACTTGGGCTCATACAGAAGTGTGTGAACAAATTGGTGAAAAGACATACAAATGCGCGGCAGACACACGCAGTCAATCCCTGAGAAAATGTCGCTCATTCCCTCCCCCAGGGCCGACGTGCGTGGGGACCAGAGCTGGCTGGGTCCTGGAATTAGCACGCCTGGAGCCCGAATCGCGGTCCTACCTGTCCTGCCGGTCCGAGGAGTCGGGTAATTTTTCTCTAAATCCATTTTGATTTTTTCAGAACTTGAAGTTAACAGGGGAAAAAAGTTTCCACTTTTTTGTTTCTTTTTTCTTTTCTTTTTTCCTTTTCTTTCTTTCTTTTTTTCTTTTCTTTCTTTTCTTTCTCTCTTTCTTTCTTTCTTTCTCTCTCTTTTTTTTTTTTTTTTTTTTTTTTTTTTTGGTGCCAGGGACCGCTTACAGGTCCGAATAATTCAAGCCTTCCGCTCCCCCGCCGAGCTGGGGTAGCTGATCACTGAGCTGAAACTAAACGTTTTAGGTGGAAAAAAAGCGTCCGAAGGCACCGTGAAATGATTAAGGAACTAAAGAGCTTCTCGCCATGTGAGATCATGTCCTGTTCTCGCCAACATCACAAGATGTCCCCAGACACACCGCGCCCCCAGCGTGCGGCCCCGCACTGCGGGCCGGAGCAGGGAAAGGGTGTTCGCGCAGTGCGGCCGGGCCTGTCCAGCTGGCCAGACGGGGCGGGCCGGGCCGGGCCGGGCCGGAGCAGTGCGGGAGTCCGGGAGAGCAGCAGTGACGCTGCCGCGCCGCCCTGGACTTTTATAGGGGGTTGGGGGGAGGGAAGGAAGGCTTTAAACGGAGCCGGGAGCTAGCCCCGCGCGCCCACGGGAAGGTGAGGACCGGAGGCAAGCGGGAAGCCCTGGCCTCGTGGCCGCATGTTCTGCAAATCCCTGCGTCTCGGTGTCGCGGCCCTGTGCAGGGTGTGCGAGGCGGGTGAACCCTCTAGGCGTAAGCCCCGCCGCGTAGGCGGGTGCAGGCCCGGTTTTTGTTTTTTTAAAAAATTAACCACCCTGCTCAGCAGGTGTTTTTGAAGGGGGTGCAAAGGCAAGTAGTGTCCCCAGGCATAGAGGGGGGCGTTCCAGTTTCCTCAGACTCACCCCTAGGGCGGCGCCCGCCCCCAGAACTCTCAGCCACCCCACCCCCACCCCCACCCCAACTTGCAGCTCTAATACCATTGCCGGGTTCCTGACTTTAGGGTAGTGCCAGAACCCTAAAGTCCCCAGGTCCCCACTCAGCCTGCTGGTCCCAGAGCTCCCTCCCCACACCGTGTCCCATTCCGGCCCGGAGCATATGTAAAATGCTGGAGATAAAATCCGGGCCTCCGCTTTGGGCGCCGGGGCCGAGCAGAACCATCTCGGGAGGTCTTGGAGATTGGCGGGAGTCCTGGACACCTTACCCCGGCCCATAAATGGAATCCCTTTGCCCTCAAGCCCCGAGGCGTTGCTGCGTGCCCGAGCCCGAGGACTTGATTCCAGAGGGGAAATCAGCCCGACAGAGACGGGGCAGCGGTGTGGCACGTCCAGCCCGCTCTCTTCGGCCCAGGCTTAAAACTTCACTCTCTTACCCCCCTCCCCAGTCCCGAGTCCAGCTGCAGGGCTTGGCCACTGGATGTCTATGGGGCCCCGCTGTGGGGTGGTCGCAGGGGCAAGGTTCTCCAGGGAGGGGGAGCGCTCTGCGGGAGGACTCTTGGCCCTCCGGACAATGGCAGTTTCGGAAAGTGAATCGTTCTCAGCGAGAGTGTTGTTTGTTTTTTGGAGGGGGTGGTCACGAGGCTGGGCCGCAACCTAGGGGGAAGAGCCCAGAGCTCGAGAAAAGGGGGGTGGGGGAAGCTGGCGGGAACCGGACATCTCTTATCCACTGAGCCGATTTCGCCACAATCGGAAACGTGGCTGTGGATTCCCCGGCGGCCCCCCCACCAAGTAATCCGCGCAGTCCCCCTGCGCCTCCTCCTTCTCGCAGCCTTCGAGTCCGGGTCCTGGCCCGGGCGATTCGATTTTTGGCCCTCTCCGAGAGCTCGATTCTTCCTTCCGCTATCCAGCCCCAGCCCCTGCTTCCCGCCCTCTTGCCTATCCCGCGCGGGGTGGCAGAGCCGAGGAGGAGCGGCCTGTCCGCGGCCAGAGATCAAAAGCCCTCCCGGAATTGACATTTCACCCCAGGCTGGGGGCGGGAGTTGTTGGGGTTGTTTTCTATTTAGAGGGTTTGTTTTGTTTTTGTTTGTTTCCCGTGAATTTTCTTTTCATTATCTATGAGTCTTTTGTTTCGGGTGTTTCGCGTGTATTTTTTTCGTGGATTTCATTTTAGAGGGTTTGGCTCTGTGAGTCTTGGTCTTTTCGGTGGCTTTTGTTTTCTGTCTTGTGGATTTTAATTTTATGTGTTTTGTACTTTGTCCTTGGAGATTGTCTTTTTGTGTGTCCTTTGGAAGGCTGTTGCATCTGCGCGGTGTTTGGATGCGTTGGATTTTGTATTAGTGGGTGTCCTCTGCGTGTTTTGCGTTAGGTGAATCTTGTGTTTGTATGTGTTTTGTTTTCTTCGGGTTTTATTTTGTTTTTACGCGCCGAGCGTTTGGATGGGGGTTTTGGTGTACGTTTTCGTGTGTTGGCTTTAGTTTTTGTGTTTGTGAGATGCTTTGGGGAGTTTTGCCTGTGTGTTTTGGCTTTGTGGGGCTTTTGGCTTAAGGAGGAGACACCGGGCACTACTCCGTTACTGTCTGCACCCAGGAAGGGCAGAGGATTAGGCCAAGCATCAAAAATGACCGGTTCACGGTGCTCTGAATTATCCGACCCCGTCGCAGCCGCGTCGTACTCTGCGCGCTCCAGACCAACGAGAAACAAATGTGCTTTCCCGAGGGGGCGCCCGCCCCCTAGTCATAACCCTGCGGGTCGTGCGGCACCAGTGCCAGGCTCAGAATTCACAGAGACACCCCCACCACCACCACCGCGGGGTACCCAGACCCAGCCGCCGTTCCCTTGCGCACCCTGTCAGCTGTGGGTCGATCTCCCCTTGCGTCTGGCCAGCTTGCTTCGGACCTCCCTGACTCCAGCCGCGTTGGACCGAGGGGCGGATCCCCGCGGCGGAGCAGGTGGAGAACCTCTTCGGACAACGCGGAATTGAAGCTTCGGCCCTAGAGCTACTTGGCGGGGGGCTAGGGACGCGTGGAGTCTAGGCGCAGATGGGCGTCGGGACCCCCGAAAAGTCCCCCACCTCACTTGCCCGCAGCCCTGTAATCCTAGAAACCCAACTCCGCTCAGCTTTCGGTTTGGAGAGCCTGCCCTGGTTTACAAACACAGACACATAAATCCACACTCGAACATAAGCATACACAGCTAGAGAGCGAGAGAGAGCGAGCCGGCGCCTCGGTAGCTGGGGCCTACAAGGCAGCACCGGCACTGGCACCATCTCAAGGGGAAGCCAAACTGTAGTGACCGGAAATGTTGCAAGGACAGAATAAGGCATTCTTTCTATCCACGATGCCGGCATTTCTCGAACCTCGATACACCTGGATTTGTTTAATGCTACATCAGGGAGAAAGGGAGAGGCAGATTTAGAGAGGCAGAGAGACACGCTGGTTGAACCTGCAGGGAAATGCGGGGAGAATCTACAGAGACAGAAATATGTCGAGGGAGAGACGAGACTGTGGGGAAGGGCAGAATGGAGGCCCAGGAAAGGGTCTGGTGTGGAGGCTTCTCCGGCCCCCGCGCGCTCTGGTATTCTGTAAGAGGGAGAAAGCAGAAACCGAGAACAGAGAGTGACAGGAAAAGAAAAGAGTCGCAGAAGGGGTTGGCCTAGGCACGCTGTGAGCTTCCCTCCAGCTAAGACGCTGCAGTCTAGGGAGGGGGAGGCCGACGTCGGGAGGAGAGGAGCTTAGCTCCGGCTCTTCCGCTCGGCCAGGAAACACCCGAGGACTACAGGGCTTGTGGAGCCGGGACTGGGGCTCGGCTCCGACCCAGCGCCCCCCGAGATCCCCAGCCCGGAATCCAGCAAAGGTTGGACCAGAGGGGTCCGCCGCTGGGCCTCGCTCTGGGCGAGTCCTGTGAGAAGGCGCGGGGAAAGACTCTGACCCTGGGGCTCTGGGCTGGGGCCTTCGCTGAGAGTGGGTGGGAGCCGAAGTCCAGGCTGGAGGCGAGGAGGAGGCCCCGCCCTAAAGCTGGGGGCCCAGTTCTGGGAGCAGCTGAGGCCGCAGCTGGACTTGCAGGATTCGGGGGTCCTTGCAGCGCGCACGTGGCACCGCACCTTCCGCAGGCGGCGCCCCTAATGCCCAGGTCCGCCCTGCTTCGTTTGCCGGGGCCTGGAGGGTGTCAGGATTGAGGGTGGACGCCGAGGCGCGGCGAGTGGGTCCCTCGCCGTATAAGCTTGGGGCTTGCCTAGGGGCGGCGCTCGGGTGGACGCGGGCACCTCTCCGCTGGCAACTCCCGGGGCGCGGAGCGCAAAAAGCGCGTAACACAGGCCAGTCGCCGCCGCAAGTTTTCTAGCGGCACCGGCGGCAGAAAGGGGCTGAGGAATGGTTTGGGTCAAAACGCCCAGTTCTGGTGCCAATGGGATCCTATCCGTATAAAGGGCTTCGAGGTCTGGCTGCTGGTAGCACCATGTGTTGGCGACTCGCCACCCAGAAATAGTCGGGTAGCGGTGGAAAATAACGGTGGGGCTCTGTTGGGGAACCTGGTGCTCATAGTGGATTATCGCTATTGTTGCCTTACTTTACTCCTTTTTTTGCTTTAATTAAAAGCGTTATAGAGAGAAGCCTTAAAGAGGGCAGACCTGGGTCGTTTGCATGGGTTCATTTCAACTCAATCCAGTAATTAAACTCAGTTCCACTATTGGTTTCCAGTGCACAGGTACACAAGGCAGACGTTAAGTGTATGCCGTATACATATGCACAGAGACGAAGTTTGAAGACTATTTTTGGAGAATTTTGAAATAAAATTTACTCTCTTGGAGTTACATTCGCAATATGTGACTATGGAAAACGGGCTGTCAGTTTTATTTACAATTTGCCTACACTTCCCAGCAATCCACTATTACCTAAGAATTCAAAACGGGGCATTGGAAAGATTTACTGGCATTGATTGTTTAACATTGAGAACGAGTGTAAATCAGTTTATTTCTTCTTAGAGTTCCTTTTAAATTTAACAATACCGTAATGTGTAAATAGTAAAATCTTAATTTGCTAGAGAAAGTTTATACGGAGGACGTTTTATTTCCATCAATATTTATACGATGAACTGTTGGCTTTCCCACCCCTTCTCCTTCCGATAGTTCTCCGCGTAATGTGAGCTTTAAATATTCATGCGCCGGCCCAGACTTACATCCCCTTTAATATGTTTTAAACTAATAACATTTTAATGTGATATAATTTGATTCCATGAAGTATTGGAACGTAAAAGAGCCCACTTCACAAGCGATTTTGAATGCGTGCACAGGTTAAACGATTCTTTGAGTTTTGGGGCGTAGATCAGAGTGTTAAATGGCGAAGCGCACCCGTAAGTAGGCCCTCAATGTTCTCACTTACTTCCTTCCCAGTTTTTCTGTAATAACTTCAGAGCTAGGGCAGAGGATCACAGCAGGACTGGCGCTCTTTCCCTGGAGCCTGTAGTGTGACCTTGCAAAACGCCAAGTGAATACTTCAGTCTCCTGGCAGGTTGTGCACGGCTTTTTTTTTTTTTTTTTCCTTTTTTCTTTCTTTCTTTTTGAGGTGCAGTCCTGGGGAGGAAGGGGGACTACAGGATTTGAGAACATGCCTGAAATAAAACGGGGCTCTAAAAATCTTCCAGATTTGCTGCTGATTACCTATTTTTAGCAACTTGACCAGCTAATTTGCTGGTAGCTTCCTCGAGGACCCAGCTCAGAGTGAGATGCAAAAGAGGGAGCTGGCTGGGCTTTGGTCCAGAGGGCCTCTGAGGTGAGCGCTGCAGGCAACCCTAAAGTCTAGTGACCAGAGACACTTCCCAAAGTGTTTAGCTTCTCCTTTACTTTGACCTGGGCGTGGGGGCCAGACTTTCAGACAGTGAATGCCAATTGATCAAAAAATTTGTCTACAAAAGGAAAAATTAAAGGTGTCTCCTAAATTTATTTTGAATGAGATGAAAACCATTGGGCATGCCAAGATGGTATGAGGCGGTTATGAACATAAAACAGGAAAATCGTTTTCACCCCTAAATATGAAAATATTTCTAATGGGAAATCATGATGCTGTATTTTCCTCATAATCACGTAAGTTGTCTACCTAGGAAACTAGGAAACTAGCACTACCCTACTACTTAAGAATCCAAAATGGGGCACTGAAAAAAATTGGAGGTCCAGAACAAAATATCCATACTAAATTCATACTAAAAGAATCATACTGAATTATTCATACTTAAAATGCTGCTCAGATTTCAAAGAAAGCAATTTTTAGGACAAACGGTAATTTTTTTGAGAGATCTTTAAAAATTCTCCTAGAAAAACCGCTAAGGAATAGCTCTTCAGATTGTTTATTTACAATATAAGTTGATACGCCTATAGGTGAGTTCTGTGGCTAGGCAGGCTAAGAGCCCAAGATGGGCTCCTTATGAGGCACAAATTCTTACAAGGTATGAGATGGAAATAGTTTGGTGATTGAAAGAGAGGCGATTTTTTTTTTCTAGTTTGGTACAGCAGTTGGTGTCTCATTTCTCATGCAATTTGCACATAGACTCGTGAACCTTGTGAAGTGACACAAGAGAATTGGGCAGAGATGAAAACCTACCGGTGTCCCCAGGCGGTGCCTCAAAGCGCTCCTTTGGACACACGTTCCTGGTGGTGGCGAGTTTGCAGCCTCTACACCAGGACTGACCTTTTGTCTTTTGACCTCTGATGCATGAAATTAGGTAGCAAAAGAAGATGCGAAGAAAAGGATACAAAAACATGGAAAAACAGCCCTCCTTGACAATGGTCATTGTATCAGATCATAGCAGAGCTGCCCCGTGCTGCCCGAATCACTTGTTTATAAGGCTGAGGGTCTCCCTGGCCACTGGCATTCCTGTTCTCCTTTGTGGGAGATCTGCATTTGTTGGGGGAGGGATTAAGCACTCTTTTTAATTAAGGTCAGAGCTGGGTTTTGTCCATGCTGCTTTCAGCAAAGCCTGCCCCTGTTTAGCGAGCACTTGGTTCCTCCATTTCCTCTGAGGCCCTCAGTGCAGGCCTGATGCCCGGGTTGTGCCAGCAGGGCCAGCTTCGGGAACACAGAAGAAAGCTCTGTCCCTAAAGCCCTTCTGGCCACCCAGGTGAAAGCTGTTTCCCAGCTGGCCTGGGGGAGGGGGAGCCGCGTGCTTCCCAGGCCAGAGGGGCGAAAGCTCCAAGGACATAGCCTTCCTTCGTTCTTTCTCCGGACCCGCGTGGGGGTATCTGATGCCTGAGGTACTGGGGGGTGCCCTGTCCCCTCGGCCTAGTGGGCCAGCCCAGTGCCCTCAGCTGTCATGGGCTGAGGGAGGAGAGCAAGAGCATTTGCGGAAAAGCCCCAGTGAGTGCACACAGCGGTCATTCGACCCTCAGAACGGCCCTGGGAAGGAGCACTCAGCCCCGTGTCAGGAGCCGGGAGCCGGGAGCCAGGACACAATGTTGCTTGAGCCCCGGACCCTGGCCAGACAGGAGACAGATCTCTACTCGGACCATAAGAGTGTGAGGAATGGGGTAAGCAGAGGGGGCTGTGGGGGAACTGAGCAGGGTGACTCTGGAATGGTGGAGGGGGAGGAGGTCAGAGGAGACCTCTCGGGGAGACCTAGATGCGTGCTGAGGGATGAGCAGGACTTTGCTAGATAATAAGGATGGGGAGAAGGGGATTCATAGTCCCATTTTGCAGGTGAAGCTACTGGAAACCAACAATCAATAAGAAGCTACAAAAAGAGCTAACCAAGGGCTTGGGTGGGGAAACCGCAAAGGCTTTTGAGGGAAGGAGGTGGGAGTGGTTTGGGGAGTGGGGCAAAGTAAGGAGGATGGATATGATGGACAAGCCTCTGCCACACCTCCCTTACCATGGCCAGAGTAGTAGCTGCATTAATACTCTCCCTTTGCTAGAGGAGTGAGTGGACCCCAAGGGCCAAAGGGAGAGGTAAGGGAAAGGTCATGGGACCAAAGGAAAGAAATACAAGAAAGCATAATTTGTATCAGCTTTGACCTGGGAAATTGGCAAAGTTTCATTAAAAAACAAAACAAAACAAAACAAAACTCCAGCCTGGGGAAAAACAAACCTCAGCTTGGAATGTTCTTTACACATTTTAGTAAGTCCTCCAGCTGTGGGACACTCTCCCCTGAGTTCTCCCTTTTCTGTTTCCCTGTGCATTGGTAATAGAGCATTCTGTGTCCAGTCCTTACCACTCCTCCCAGGCTATAACACTAACTTTTCTTTTCTTTTTTTTAAGATTTTATTTATTTATTGACAAAGAGACAGCGAGAGAGGGAACTCAAACAGGGGGAGTGGGAGAGGGAGAAGCAGGTTTCCTGCTGAATTGGGAGCCCCACAAGGGGCTCTCTTGATCCAAGTACCCTGGGATCATGACCTGAGCTGAAGGCAGACACGTAACTGTCTGAGTCACCCAGGTGTCCCAATAATGCTAACTTCTAAACTTCAGTGTGAGAATTGCATGCAGATCCCTGGGCTCCAACACTGAAGATCTTGATTTTGTGGTATGGGGACAAAGCTTGGAACCCAAATGTTTAATAACTTCCTCGGGGAAGTCAGATGCAGGAGGTACAGGAAACCTCCATTGGGATGCACAGGCTTAAAAGCTTTTCCAGCGCAAGGACTGAACCTCTGGGATGCACCCATTCCTGCCTTGTTCACCAGGTCTCCACCTATCCAAACACTGAGAATCCGGAACTTATCAGATCACAGTACCCAGGGTCCCAAAGTGAAAAGTCTACTTACAAACCATCTCCAGTGTGTCCCAAAAGAACCAGTGAACAGTCTCCTCTTTTCATTCAGTTCCATTCAACAAAAAGCCCAGTGCTTAGTCTTAGAGATAAGATTCTCTTGCCCTCCAGTTACAGTCAGATTGGAGAAATAAACCTATAATACAGGGTAGAACCTGATTAGGTTTTTAATAAAAGACAGTTAGGAAAGGAAGGCAGAGTCCTTTCCTATTAGAGGGAATCTATGTTTCTTGAAGGAGGTAGCATTTGATCCAAGCTTGGAAGACTGAGTTGGGGAGAAATGTGTTTGCTGCAGGGCAAGGGTTCAATGTGGTCAATGGCTTAGAGGTAGAAAATGCTTGCTTGGCCTGTTTTGGAAATGGCAGGGAGTGTAGAGTGTTTCCTGATGACAAGACTGGGACCAGCTGAGAAAAAGAGGAGTCCCCAAGGAAATACAGTAAAACCTGCATTAGAGCAACTTTTTTTTTTTTTTAAATAGGCTTCATGACTGGCATGCAGCCCAACACATGGAGCCCAATCCAGAACTTGAACCCATAACCCTGAAATCAAGACCTGAGATGAGATCAGAGTCGGATGTTTAACCAGCTGAGTCACCCACACACCCCTGCATTAGAGCAACCTTAAACTTTAGCCCACTCACCCACCATTCCCAGGTGATACCAGGGGAACATATCAAGTTCCCTCGGAAATTTGCAAGATCTTTCTTGCTGAGCCTCTCTGGCTGAGGAGACATCACTATTGCTTGTTTTTGTGAGGTTTCGTGTCTGTGTTATGCCTAGAGTTACTCTGTCAGTGACCGTATTGGAGTCCCTTTGGGTCTCCCGCCTCTGTGAATCCCTTTGTCACACTATGATAGCAATTTGTCCTCTTGCCTTTCTCTCATGAGAGCAGGGATGGTATCTTATCTATCTCTAAAACCCCAGAACAACACAGGACTTGCACATAAAAGATGCTCATCTGAGAGTCTGATGAATGAATAAATGTGGTAAAAAGGAGATCCTCTCTGGATGGGCCTCTGTAGCCCACAACTCTAACTCCCACTTTACTACATCCTTGCTGTATGACATCACCTCTCTACCTCCCCCACCCCCCGCCCCAGTTTGCTAACCTGTATGTTGGGGAGATTAATTGGCATCCGCTCAGCCTATGTCTCTGGGCTGTTGTGAGGATCCAAAGATAGAATAACTAGGTTATTACCTCATGAAATATTGTTAGGATGGGTTTATATCCCCCAATGCTGTTAAAAGAAAATCTTGTTTGGAGGCGCCTAGGTGGCTCAGCGCATAGAGTGATCAACTCTTGATTTCCACTCAGGCCATGACCTCAGGGTTGTGAGACCAAGTCCCACATCTGGCTTGGCACTCAGTGGGGAGTCTGCTTGGGATTCTCTCTCTCCCTCTCCCTCACCCACACCCCTTCTTCTCTCTCAAAAAAAAGAAAGAAAGAAAAAGAGGAAGGAAGGGAAAGAGGAAAAGAGAGAGAAAAAAGAAAGAAAATCTTGTTTGGTCTACTAAATATATTTCTCCTTTGCTAGAGGAGCTGATGGCCCAGCATTTGACAGGAGTTGTGAGTGAATGTTTGTATAGGAGGAGGCTGACAGAACTCACGTTACAAAATTTATGGGTTTTTTCAGAGTATCCTTTGCCAGCACTGCAAGAGAGAAAGCAAAGAACAACAAAATTCAACCCAAGCACATCCAAGAGCCATAAGTTAACAGCTGTTATGATATTGCTGCTAAATTTCTGAAAAGACAATGTCGGATCTAGAATTGCTGGGGAAACACACAGCTGGGCAGAGCTGGATGGGGAAGAAAGCCTCAGATCCTAGAGGGAAAATGAAAAGACATAATTGCAGCCAATAGGGCATTAATAAGGTGAACTCTGCTGTACACACACACACACACACACACACACACATCCTGTATATTACAGAAAGAATTTCACTCTGGGAAAGAAGGCGCAGAAAGATGAGTCATAAGTTCTGTGTTCTGTCAGATTCTTCACAAACCCCTAATCCCAGGAGTCTTTCAGTGGGCATTCTCTTCTGAGAGAAATTAGAACAGGCCAGATCTCTACCATGGTACAACCAATAGTTTATCAATTAATGTATTGCTAGTTAAATCTATAAATAGTTCATTAACAGCATGGGCATTGGGGTAGAGGACCTCATTAAATTGTATGAGCTGTATCCAGGCAGGTCTTTCTACAGTATTCCAGTAAACACTCAGCCTGAGATTGAATACCTCCAGGGACAGTGAGCTCACTAGCTCCTTTCACTGTGGAATGGCTGCCAGGAATTCCTTTCCCTCATGGAGCGCACATCAGCTTTCATGTAACTTCTGTCCATTGGTCATAGTTCTGCCCTCTGGGGGTCATTGCCTTCAAAAAAGAACAAAGTAACCTAGTGAAGGTTCTGTGTAACTATCTGTTCAAACAGTGGGAGGGGAGATTCAACATCCCCTCTATGTCATTGGAGGAATAATCCCAGCCAGGCAGAGTGGTTTGGCAATATCAGCTGAGGGAAGCACATTCAGGAGTAAAGCAGAGAGTGCCTGGTTGGCTCAGTTGGTGGAGCATGCAACTTCTAATCCTGGGGTTGTAAATTCAAGCCCCGGGTTGGATGCAGAGATGACTTCTTAAAAATCAAAAAAAAAAAAAAAAAAAAAAAGGAGTAAAGCAGAAGCAGGTTTTTTTTTCCCCCCAGAAGCAGGATTATGAGACTGAGAGCCCAATCTGCAGAAGATTTCTGAAAACCCATTCCCATGACTACTTCCTTACTGGCTATAGATTCCTATGTAAATTTATCTTTTTTTTTTTTTTTTTTTTAAGAGAGAGAGAGAGGGAGGGGGTGGGTGGAAGGAGAGAGAGAATCGAAAGCAGGCTCCACACCTAGCATAGAGCTGGACACAAGGGCTTGAGGGCTCAATCTCACGACCCTGAGATCATGACCTGAGCAGAAATCAAGAGTCAGCCAGTTAACCAACTGAGCCACCAAGCAGGCTTCCCTGTATATTTATCTTTAAAAGGACCTTGGTACAACCACCACTGTGAAACCACAAGCTTGGCCTGTCTATGCTAAACCAGCCCTGAAAAGCCACGAATCCAAGCCCTTGTCCCATTTGACAGATGGAGACACTAAGGCCCAGAGAAGGAAATAGACTTGCCAGAGGTGCCACAGTGAGTTACTGGGGAAAGGAGTACTGATGAGTGTACCTGACATTTCTTGAGTGCTCACTATTTCCTGTGTATCATGGTTTACAACATTATCACCATGAGTTAGGCCACAGACACTTGCCCAGGATCACCCAGTTAGGAGATGGCAGAGCTGGAATTTGAAAGCCCGTTCTGACTTTACAAATTTCTTAATTGTTAACATTATACCACTTCCCCAAAACCCAGTCTTCCTCCAGCCCCTACCCTCACCCAGACTCTACCCCTGTGTGTCCTCCATTATGTTGCACTGACTCCCAAAGGAAAAAGATCCAACTGTATGCAATTCTGAAGGATTTACGAAGCAATTCTGTGTTGCCCTACACACATTATCTCAGGGGATCCCGACAACGGATCCAGGTTATAGCCTGGGCAGAAATTAGCATGCTCATTTCTCAAAGCAGGAGCAGTTGGGATTCCTTCAATGCGAATGGACCTTCTCCACCAGTGTCTATACATCCAAATGGAGGTCCTACGGGCTGGGAATTGTACAATGTAGGAGTAAGGACCCAAGCTCCACCGACAGAGAACAGACATATGGAACTTGGCTGAGGAAAATTTTCATCCAAAAGAAAAAAGAGTGTATTTTCTTTCTTTATATGTTTTAAATAGAATGATGAGATAATCCTGGATTTTTTTCAAAAAAAAACCAGTTCTGGTGTTTAAATTTTAACTTATTCTCAGAAGGGTCTAGAAGAAATGCGATATGTGGTTCCTTTTTTTTTTTTTTATCATTTTCTATGGTAAACCACATTTAATCCCTTTCTTCAATGAAAGGATTTACAAAGGATATGACAAAATGTACCTATCTGTTGCTTTCATTGTATTTTTTTCCAGACTTTTTTTCTGTTTACACTGTTATAACAATAAAGGAAATTAAAAAGGGGAAAAAATTATCCATAATCCTACCATCCTAACAAATGAACTGTTCAGCATTCCTTTTCTGCCCTTATTTACATGCTAGCAAAATTTACATAGGTAATTTGTTAGTGCAATTACAGCTTGTATTCACACATTTCTCACTTAACAGTTTATGATTATAATGCCGCATGGTCTTTATAATTATTTTAAAAGAAATGTTTTAATAATTATTTTAATGACTGCTTAATACATTTTTTTAAAAGATTTTATTTATTTATTTGACAGACAGAGATCACAAGTAGGCAGAGAGGCAGGCAGAGAATGAGAGGGGAAAGCAGGCTCCCTGCTGAGCAGAGAGCCCAATGTGGGGCTCGATCCCAGGACCCCGGGATCATGACCTGAGCCGAAGGCAGAGGCTTTAACCCACTGAGCCACCCAGGCGCCCTGCTTAATACATTTTTAAGTAGATATACCATTCTCTAGTATTATGTATTTAGAAAGACTCAATTTTTCACTATCACAGATAATCTCAAAGTACACATTTTCATACCTCTCACTTTCTCTCTCTTTTTTTTTTTTTTTTTTTTTTTTTTGTTATTTCCTATAATCTCCAGATCTAGATTTTCGGTTCAGAACTTACTTGACCAGTTCTTGAAATATATGGACAAATCACCTTGTGAAAACCTTTTATAAATTTATTTTGCCTCCAGTAATGGATGAGTATGATGCTTTCATACCACAGTCTTGCCCCAACCAAGGACAATCTTCTAAAAAATAAAAGATAACTTGATAAGCAACATTCTTCCTCATCAAATAAATGGTTTGACAAACCTGTTATTGCCTCTCTATTCTCTTAGCTTTGTTGGTGTCATAAATTAAATGTCTTTACCAAGAATTTGAGGAAAGCATCAAAGCAATAACTATACCCACTTTATAGCCAAGGAAACAGAGTCTCGATTCATGGGTTTGCCCAAGGAGGCACCGTGAAAAATGGAAGTGTTGAGTCTTTGGCAATATCAGTAGCCACGATGAACAAAAGATGATTGCACTGGTTTCTTATAACCTCCTGGAATATTCGCCAGGGGTTCTTTTTGTTTCATTTTGCTTAGCTTTTGCTATCCCGAGATTTGGGGAGAAGCTGGGAAAATACATTCCCATCAGGTACATTTGTAGGTTCTTTTAGCAAGCATTATAAATCTCCTTGCTTCCAACTGCTACTTAAAGCCTGGGTTTGCTTTGGAGGAGATCTTTGATGTACTGTTGCCAAGGAGTCTTTGAACTTCTGAGCTAGAAGGAAAGTTAGAAATGATCTTGTACAGTGATTCATTTTATTTTATTTTATTTTAAAATTTATTTTTAAGGGGCGCCTGGGTGGCTCAGTGGGTTAAGCCGCTGCCTTCGGCTCGGGTCATGATCCCAGGTCCTGGGTTCGAGCCCCGCATCGGGCTCTCTGCTCAGCGGGGAGCCTGCTTCCTCCTCTCTCTCTGCCTGCCTCTCTGCCTACTTGTGATTTCTCTCTGTCAAATAAATAAATCTTTAAAAAAAATAAAATTTATTTATTTATTTATTTATTTATTTATTTTAAAGATTTTATTTATTTATTTGACAGAGAGATCACAAGCAGGCAGAGAGGCAGGCAGAGAGAGAGGAGGAAGCAGGCTCCCCGCTGAGCAGAGAGCCCGATGCGGGGCTCGAACCCAGGACCTGGGATCATGACCTGAGCCGAAGGCAGCGGCTTAACCCACTGAGCCACCCAGGCGCCCCATAAAATTTATTTTTAATTGACAGAGTGAGAAACACAGAGAGAGAGGGCACACTAGCAAGGGGAGTGGGAGAGGCACAAACAGGCTTCCCGGCCAGCAGGGAGCCTGATGCAGGCAGGGCTCGATCCCAGGACCCTGGGATCATGACCTGAGCCAAAGACAGACGCTTCGCGACTGAGACACACAGGCACCCCACAGTGGATTCATTTTAGAGTGGGGAAACTGGGGAGGCCCAGAGAAGAGAAAGGACTTCTCCAGGTCCGTTCACGGAGTTGACAATGGAGTCAGTGTCCACTTTCTTTTCTACCCCTTAATTTAAAATGTTGCCTAGAGGGGCACCTGACTGGGTGGTAGGTACAGCATGTGACCCTTGATTTCAGGGTTGTGAGTTTGAGCCTCATGTTGGGTGTAAAAATTAGTTACAAATAAAATCTTAAAAAAATAAAAGTAAAATGTTGCCTAGAGCACACTAGTGGATCACTTGAGTTTTGTGAGATATTAAAAACTGAATATGTTAAAAAGGATTTCAGAGTCAACACCATTTGGGAAACACTGGATACTTTATGTTTCTTTTTGAGCTCTCTGGTGATACAAGTCTGGTAACACAGAGTTAAAATTAAACAGGCTAATTTTTTTTAAAGATTTTATTTATTTATTTGACACAGAGAGATCACAAGTAGGCAGAGAGGCAGACAGAGAGAGAGGGGGAAGCAGGCTCCCCGCTGAGCAGAGAGCCCGATGTAGGGCTCGATCCCAGTACCCTGAGACCATGACCTGAGCCGAAGGCAGAGGGTTAATTAACCCTCTGAGCCACCCAGGTGCCCCAACAAGCTAATTTTTTAAAGGATTCTATTTATTTGAGAGAAATAGAGAGTGGGGGGGGGGGAGCAGAGGGAAAGAGACAAGCAGACTCTGAGCTAAACATGGAGCCCCTCATAGGGCTTGATTCTACCATCCAGAGATCATAACCTGAGCCAAAATCAAGAGTCGGACACTCAACCCACTGAGCCACCCAGGCACCCCTAAACAGGGTTATTTATTAAAGAACTTCCCGAAATCTTTAACACCCCAAATGACATTTGCTCTTATTTATTTGTTCTGGTGTTTTAGATTTTTTTTTTAAGATTTTATTTATTTATTTGACAGACAGAGATCACATGTAGGAAGAGAGGCAGGCGGAGATGGGGGGAAGCAGACTCCCCAGGATGTTGGGATGATGACCTGAGCCGAAGGCAGAGGCTTAACCCACTGAGCCACCCAGGCACCGCCCACTAGATTTTATTTTTAAATTTAATATGAGTCTTATTTATTTATTTGACTTGGTAATATATACACATGGCTCAAATTCAAAAGGTACAAAAGGAACCTGAGGAAAAGTCTCTTCCTACCTCTGTCCCTCAACTACCCAGGGTTCCGTCTCTGGTAATCTGGTAATCAATGCTGCCAGCATACTTCCACACATGTACTCCATATATGTACGCTTAATATATCTTGGTGATTGTTCCCCATTGGGACATAAAGAGCTTCCTCATTCTTTGTATTTTCCCCCCTGTAGCCTGGTATTCTGATCAAGATGCATTTGAATCTCCCACTGGAATCAAGTCTCCACCCTCAAGAGGCAGAGTCCCCTGGGAAAATGAGGTGTGCTCTGGATGATCACTGTAAAAAAGTAGAAAGTGTTCAGGGGGGAGTGTCTGCCGTGCGGGGTCCATGTAGAAGAAAGAGAAGGTCACTCTGCTGGGTTTGGCTTGGAGCGGGAGCTAGGAGGTGAGAAGGGGCATGTGTGCTGCAGGTGAGTCTGGGCAGAGGGAGTTTGACAGGGAGTCATTCATCACACTGACCTTTGTTTTAAAACAAAGAAGGCCAGTATGCATGTTCTGACCAACCTCAGCATTTAGATGCTGAGCACAAAAGCTTGATTTTTATTAGCTATATTTGTTGCCCATATAATGGAACCGATCTTGAAGTGGAAGTCAGACGTGTATATCAGATATCATTTGGAGTAATGAGTGTATTTTCCTAATCTTTCCAACACCGACCTTACAACCCATCTCCAATAGCATGCATACTAATTAATTTGTTTTCCATATAGTAATAAGATTAACAGCCTTGCATTTACACGGGGTACTGAGTCATGTTCAAATAAAACAAGTTCTAATGAGAAAAATTGGATGTGGCAGCAAATCATGTCCCACTCGGCAATCCAGGTTTATGTGTGTTTGTCTGTCTTTGCTACACATATTTTTGTCAGGATCTCTCTGTAAACAAGATGATTTTTTTCATGTTGGGTTAGTCTGGGTAAATTTGTTTAATGAACAACAAAGTCATTGTAAACATTGCACAAAGCCTAGTGCCTTGCCTCGTGGCAAGGAATCTTTTAAGCTGCTTCAAAAAATACAATATGTTAACCACAAAAACAATGTTGGGGGGAAACATTATTAATATATCAAGGCCCCTAGTTACACAGTGTGACTCCGTTCTCTCCTGGATAATTGAAGAGTATAGGATGAAACAAGGTGTCACCTAGCACAGGTACTCTGCCTTCCCTAATCTGGGCCTCAGTTCCTTCCTCTGTCAACTGAAGAGAGTTCTCTAGGCTTGTGACTGTCCCACCTGCTCATAATCAGAATCAACAGGGGGCTATAAAAATATACAGATGGCCAAGGTCTTTCTAAATTCCAGTCTTACTAAATCCCAAACTCTGGGGACTGGGGTCCCAGAATCTGTAATTTTTTTTTTAAGAATTTTATTTATTTATTTGACAGACAGAGATCACAAGTAGGCAGAGAGTCAGACGGGGGCTGGGGAGGGGAGCAGGCTTCCCGATGAGCAGAGAGCCCAATGCGGGGCTTGATCCCAGGACCCCGGGATCATGACCCGAGCCAAAGGCAGAGGCTTTAACCCACTGAGCCACCCAGGCGCCCCTGAATCTGTAATTTTTTAGAAGATTTTATTCATGTATTCATCAGAGACAGAAGGAGAGAGAGCATAAGCAGGGGGAGCATCAGGCAGAGGGAGAAGTAAGCTCCCCGATGAGCAAGGAGCTCAGTATGGGGCTCAGTCCCAGGACCCCAGGGTCATGACCTGAGCTGAAGGCAGATGCTTAGCCAACTGAGCCACCCAGGCATCCCCAGAATCTGTATTTTTAAAAAATAAGTTCCTCAGGTGATTTGATGACCAGCTTAGTTTGGATCCACTGGACTGGGGAGATTAGCACTAAGATCTTTTCCAGCTCTTACGTTCTCCTCTTCATGATTCCATGACCATGAAAACCCATGATTCTAAAAATTCATCCCGAAAAATACTGTTGCTCTCATCTGGGTTGAGGAAACGAACTGGTCGGGGAGGCAGGCACTTGGATTTTAGTCCTGACCAGTGGATCAAGCCAGCCGGATGACGTGTGGAAAATTCACCTCACTGCACCTCATTCTCTTCATTCACTGAACTAGGGCATTGGATCCTTCTTTGACATTCTGGAGCCTAATTTCTGACCCCTTTGGCATTCACCCATTTATGCATAAACAGCCACGTACTTAACCTGTGAAAACAGAGTTTGGCAGGAAGGCTTGGTTGTGGTCATCTGCAATGACCTACTCATTCTTTCTGAGGTGAAGGTAGTTTCTCCTGGTTCTGCTCCAGCTGGCTGGCTCTTTTTCGGAGGAGCACAAGGGTACGTCCTGGCTGACAGCCAAACACTTCCAAGAGCCATAGTGCTTCCCCCTGTTTCAACTCAGCTCATTCCAGTTTTCCTTGATCCTTTGGGGTAGTTTTGTGCAAGGTACTTCCACGCTATACGCCCCCCACCCCCGCCATTCCCAGCCCAGAGGCGCCTACGTAGTAATAACCCAGAGCACCTAAGGGATGAATGAATGAACGAATGAATGAATGAATACAAGTCACATGAGGTGTCTTCCAGGTATAACACTCAGTATCTCTGTGCCTTTTGGTCCTTAGTGGGTGGGTTCCTTGCTCAGGGAGGTGAAAGAGGAAGAAAGCTTGCCAGGTCTATACACTGTGTGGGAGTGAGCAAAAAGTTTGGTTACTTTGCCCAAACATCAAGTTCGTCTGTTTTCTAGCTTCATATGAGTGGGATCATATTGGATGCATTTTCTGTGTCTGGCCTCTCTCACTGACCATTATACTCTGTTTCCCGCCTGGAGTGGGAATTGCCAGGGTTCACTCTTAATCACTCATTAAATGGTATGTCCTTGATGCATTTTTCAGCATCTGTACTATATTTCACAATAAAAGAAGAAAAAACAGAGGAAGTTCAAGACAGTTACCGTTCAATTTTGTCCTCAAGAGGCAAGCTAGACCGTCTTAGAGAAAGGCTCCTTTAGTCTTAGGAAAAAGTGACTTGGGAATTTGAAAAAAATTTTTTACAGATTTTTAGCTTCAGAGCTGCCCAATTACCTTTCCTTTTTTTCCCACCCCTTGGTAAACATTCTAACATGTGGTTAACAGTCACACTGCTCTCATGTCCTCCATCATCCCCCACCCCATGTACCTCACCCAGCAAGTCCACTGATCTGAGCTGCCATTTCTTCCCACGTAAAATGATGGTGTCATCCGCAGCTGGTGGTGGCGGGTTGGGGGCTCGTGCACATAAATCAGTACCAGGACCCATCCTGCCATACCTGTGAGGGTCTGAATCTACACAGTGACAAAGTAACAGTGTGGAAAATGGGGGTTAGAGGCTTTGTGTTGATAAACCTGAGAAAGTGGCGGGAAATCATTTTCCATGAGGAGACCCAGTCCAGCAACACTTCAGTATTACCTGCCTGGGCTGCCTTCTGCATTGCTCTGTGGGGAGTCAGGGTTTAATGAAGTAGGATAAACCACACACGCACATTAGTTAGCCTCCGCACAGGCAGGATTAACTTTACACTCCATTTGCAAGAGCAAAGCTCCTCTCCTAGAGTTTGTTATAAAGGGATTTAGAATTACAGAATGATAGAGCTGGAAGAGAGCCCCTAAGACATCATCATAATCCTCCCCCGTCATTTTACAGAGGGTCAAAGTAAAGTCCAGAGAGCGGAAGGGACATGCCCAAGGTCACCTACTGAATTAAGGGCAGAGCTCAGGTAGGTACCTGGCTCTCCCGATCCCCAGGCCCGTGTCCTTTCCATTTCTTTATTGATTACTTTGCAATAGCCTTGAAACAAAGACGAGGCAATGCATTTCTCTTGGTGGCTTTGCTGCACCCCCTTCTACACATTCTTCATGTTCAAGTTTCATAGGTGTGTATGAGCAAGCTGGCTCATGCTGCAGAGAACCTGTGTTGCACAGTTGAATTAGAAACATTGTGTGATCGTGGGTCGTGTTCCAGGCTCTGTACCCAAACCCGGGGGTTGAAGGCAGATAGTTCTCATAATGACACCACTACCATCAGCACCGGCAGCAGCCAACACACATACTACCCCTCTTAGGTACCAGGCTCTGCTTTAGGCACTTCCTCTATTTTAACACATTTAATCTTCACAACAGCCCTACAAGGTGGGTACTGTCATGTACAAACTGGTACCATGCTCATTTTACAGAGGAGGAAACACAAACAGAGAGGTTAAGTAGCATGCTCAAGGTCACACAGACTGCAAATTTCTTAGCTGGGATACAAAGCAGGCCATCTGGCTCCAGAGTCTGGAGTTCACTTTTAATCACTACCTTAATCTACCTCAATCTACCTTTGCTCCTGGTCCACCTTTCTTCTGGATACCACCCTCCCCTCCTCTCATGCATTGCCCTCTGCTCTGGCCACGATGAGAGCTTATGGCTCCTTGAATATGCCATATTCAATTTTGCCAATATTCAATATGCCAATATGAATATGCCAATATTCAGTCCATTTTCCCAGAAGGCCGCTTTCCTCTCCGTACCTGTCAAAGATCCTCAAAGCCAAGTTCAAACGCTCCTCTTCCATGAAGACTTCATGTCTAGAATTCCTCTCTCTCTTCTCTGTCATTCTTTTTTTTTTTTAAAGATTTTATTTATTTATTTGACAGAGAGAAATCACAAGTAAGCAGAGAGGCAGGCAGAGAGAGAGGAGGAAGCAGGCTCCCCGCTGAGCAGAAAGCCCGATGTGGGGCTCGAACCCAGGACCTGGGATCATGACCTGAGCCGAAGGCAGCGGCTTAACCTACTGAGCCACCCAGGCGCCCCTCTTCTCTGTCATTCTTAACCTTTCAGAAAGGTACTAAATGTTTTCAAGAGAAACAGAGGCTCTTCCAAACCCACTCTCTACCCTTCTCTCGCCTTTCTCATGCCCTGACAGGCTGACCTCTGTAGGCTTTGCCAACCAGAAATTCTTACCCTCTTACCTTCTTTTGCATTCAGCCAATAGGAGGCACCAGACAAGAAGGAGAGGCTAGGAAAAGAGAAAAGTGAGACTGTTTCTTCCTTTGGGGCGCCTGGCTGTCTCAGTCGGTAGAATATGCAGCTCTTGATCTCAGGGTCATGAGTTCGAGCGACACGTTGGGTGTAGAGATTACTTAAATAAATGAACTTTAAATATATATATATATATATATATATATATACAGGATGCCTGGGTGGCTCAGTTGGTTGGAGGACTGCCTTCGGCTCAGGTCATGATCCCGGAGTCCCGGGATCGAGTCCCGCATCGAGCTCCCAGCTCCACGGGGAGTCTGCTTCTCTCTCTGACCTTCTCCTCGCTCATGCTCTCTCTCACTGTCTCTCTCTCAAATAAATAAATAAAATCTTTTAAAAATATATATATATATGTATACTATACATATTCCTTTGGTGCTGTGAGAAAACAAGGTTGATGCTGTGGGCTTAAAATGATGAAAAGCAAAATGTGGCTTGAAACTTTTCTGTGGCTCTCTGGTCCTTCCGGGGAAGGTGTAAACCCCTCAGTGTGATATTCAAGGCCCTTTGTAACCTGGGCTCTGCTCAGCTATCAGTTCCATCTCTCTCCCTCTGGACCTCTCTGTGACACACCATACCATAGGCTTTGCCTTTACGCAACTGAGCCAACCTCGCTCACATCAGTGTGGCTTGTACTTGCTGTTCCCTTCCTCCAACTTGCTCTTCCAGCTCCAATCCTTCCAGAAAAACTGCTCAGTGTCTCCTCCCTCAGGAGGACTGATCTGAATCATGCTCTCTCCAACTCCACTGGACCGTGAGCTCCTAATTTAGAGCAGGAACGACTTCTTACTTGTATTTGCATCCCCATTGCCTAACACAGGAATGCCATATAGGATTCCGATTCTTTTTTCCTTTTTAAAAAATATTGTATTTATTTATTTGAGACAAAGAGGGAGAGAACACAGACGTAGATGGAGAGGGAGACGCAGACTCCCTACTGAGCACAGAGCCCAAGGCAGGAGTTGGTCCCGGGACCCTGAGATCATGACCTGAGCCAAAGGCAGAGGCTTAACCGACTGAGCAGCCCAGGTGCCCCTAGGATTCCAGTTCTAACAACTCTTGGTTGAAAAGGGGGTTTGTGGTGCCCTTTACTTATATTCAGATTCCTGAAAGGGAGATTTAGGGAGTGTGAGTGTGCAAACACATACATATATGGATATGACCATGGAATAAGCATTGAAATGAAGTCAGGAGGGGCGCCTTGGTGGCTCAGTCGGTTAATCGTTGGACTCTTGATTTTGGCTCAGGGTTGTGGGATTGAGCGCTCATCCAGCTCCATATTCAGTGTGGAGTCTGCTTGAGGTTATCTCCCTCTCCCTCTCCCCCTCCTTCCCCCTCTGCTCCTCTCCCCACTCACACACACTCTCTCTCTAAAATAAGTAAATAAGGGGCACCTGGGTGTCTCAGTGGGTTAAGTCTCTGCCTTTGGCTCAGGTCATGATCTCAGGGTCATGGGATTGAGCCCCACATTGGGCTCTCTGCTCAGCAGGAGTCTGCTTCTCCCTCTTTCTGCCTGCCTCTCTGGCTACTTGTCATCGCTCTCTCTCTGTCAAATAAATAAATAAAATCTTAAAAGATAAATAAATAAAATAAGTAAATAAAATCTTAAAAAAAAAGGAAAGAAAAGAAAAAAGAATTGAAAGGAGAGGGGCTGAATCCTGGACAACATCAGTCACTTGAGGCAACATCAGTTTGATGTGACACTGATATGACACTGACATGACACTTCCTGTCCTCTCCCCATCCCACCCTTACACACATGTCCAGCCAGGCTCCCTTGAGAGTCTTGTTGCCCAGGGGCATGGCTGGTTCATCAGTAGAGCACGTGACTCTTCATCTCAGGGTTGTGAGTTCAAGCCCTAAGCAATAGTGTTGAATGAAATTTTATGTTTTAAAACAGCTACTTCATTTAACAGAATAATTTTCAAAATGTATCCAAGCTTCTTTTTTTTTTCTTTTTAAAGATTTTATTTATTTATTTGTCAGAGAGAGATCACAAGTAGGCAGAGAGGCAGGCAGAGAGAGAAAGGGAAGCAGGCTCCCTGCTGAGCAGAGAGCCCAATGTGGGACTCGATCCCAGGACCCACAGATCATGACCTAAGCTGAAGGTAGAGGCTTAACCCACTGAGCCACCCAGGCACCCCTGTATCCAAGCTTCTTAAAACATCTGGACTTCTCGTTCATTTTGTTAAAGGATTCATACACATAATAATTGTATACACATAGCAATAAGATATCTAGATTAAAGATATTTTTCTTGGTTTTGATTTTAAGGCTCATTTAGAAATTTTGTTTCTAATATGCCAACCCTGAGATCAAGACCAGAGGTAAGATCAAGTCAGATGCTTAGTGACTGAACCACCCAGGCACCCCTCCCAGCACTATTCTAAATATATGTTCTTCTTGACAGATGGGGAGATGAAGCACACTAATGCTATGTAACTTGCCCATGGCTGAGCAGCTAGTAAGAGGTAGAGGGGGGATTCAAACTTAGTAATATGGCTTTGGAGCCCAGATGCTCAAACATTTTGCTGACAAATTTGGGGCTGGAGCCCAAGTCTCCTGACTTCTATTTCTTTTTCTTTTTCTTTCTTTTTTTTTTTTTTTAAGATTTATTTATTTATTTGAGAGAGAGAGAGAGGGAGAGACAGTGAGAGTGTGGGGGAGGGGTAGAGGGGAAGGGAAAGAGAATCTCAAGCTGACTCCACACTGAATATGGAGCTGGATGAGGGCTTGATCCCACAACCCTGAGATCATGCCCTGAGCTGAAACCAAGAGTTGGACGCTTAACCGACTGAGCCACCCAGGACCCAGGTATCCCCCCTCTTTTTTTTTTTTTCAAGTAGGCTCCATGACCAGCATGGATCCCAATGTAGAGCTTGAACTCACAACCCTGAGATCAAGACCTGAGCTGAGATCAAGAGTTGGATACTTAACTGACTGAACCACCCATCTCCTTTCAATTCAAAGAAGATAGCCCCCTGTCAGTAGTCAAAAGCCTGGACCCACTCTAGGCTCAACCTCTAATTTGTTGTGCAGTCTTGGGTAAACCTTTTCCCTCTCTGGGGGTTCCTCACTGGTTGAGAGGATTCCTCAACACGTCCTGAAGTAGGGGTGCTCTGTAAATCAAAGCCCATGATTTTGGCTTCACACTTTTAAAATGGGAATCTCCCCACTCATCCATCATCACATATCCATAGATCTTCTTGTCACAGAGATCTATGCCCACTTGAATATGTCAGTTACGCTACCCGGAGCCTCTTGCTTTGACAACCAGCAGAACACACCAGGGCTCTGCAGCTGGGAAGGGTTCTCTCTCTCTTTCTCTCTGGTTTCTAAAACATATGTAGAGTGGAAAAGGGACAGGAGTGAGGGATGGCTCCTCAAGCCCGGTGTAAGTCTCACCCTTTACCTGGGTGAACCGGAACAAGCTGCTTGACTTCTCTAGGTCTGTTTCCTCGCCTGAAACTTGGGGACAACCATACCCACTCTGCAGGGTGTGTTATAATGATGAAAAATGAACAAGTAAATAAGGGTCTGGCAGACTGCCCAGCACATAGTAAATGTCATCCCAGGTGGCTGTTCTGTGGATCATTGGGAAGGTGCCCACATTTTAGTGGATTTGTGGTTGCTTGGGCTGCTGTTGAAGAACAGTGAACAGTTGTCTTCAGATCTTCTGTTCCAGGTCCCAAGTGGCAGGATAGATCCTCTCTCTTGAGGACATGGTGTCTGCTCTAGAACACATTCGGTGGAGAGCGCCAGGCTGCTTAGGACCAGAGACCTCAAAATGCAAGGCATGATTGAAGGCCGTATGGTTTAAAGGCCCTAAGAGGAAATGGAAGGTGAGGGAAACACAAAGGCTGCCTTCAGTCCCTGAAGAGCCATGAAAAGTTATCAAATGCCCTGATTTGACAGGGAGGGTCAACAGACTTCTGACCAGCACCTGGGGCTAGAGGCTGCCCATATCCTAGCTTGGAGAGGAAAGTCAAAGATGAGAGGGAAGCAGTCAAAGCCAGAAGGGGAGAAGCAGCACACCACCTCTTTGTCCTGTCAGAACCACATGGAGTAAAGAAGTAGCACTTCCCCAAAGGAAGCTGGTGCTGTGCTGGAAAGAGGAAAGGATGCTGAACAGTATTTGCCAAACATCCAAATATGAAATGGGTTGCTTCATGAGGTCATGATATGGCCATCTCTGAAGGTGTTCAAACAGAGACCGGTTTCCCATCTGTTAGGGATCCTAGAGGGGCGTATGTAGGAAGATGGATAGTAGTGTCTCTAAACCTCTTCCAGTTCTTATCTTGTGTGTTTTCTACAAGGGGATTATTTTTAGATACGTTGTTTCTTCCATAAACCTGGGCCATTCATTTCCATGTTTAACACAAAATAACAAACTTGTAAACCTCAAACAGATTAGATTTGGAACACAATGGAGGAATCTGGCACCATGAGCTCTCCGGCCACTGATTGTATTTCTAGCTTGCATCTGGTCCTTCTCGTTACATCTTTGCTCCTGTGCCAGAAGTCTCATTGCCAGAAATGGTGAGAGTCTTAAAAGTTTACTTTTACCTTTTGGCAGAATCAGTAAACTGGATTATTAAAGTTTTGTCTTCTCTCTTTGAAACTCCCAAAAGAAAAGAAATCACAGGAACAGATCTTGGCATAGAAAGAAAATGAGACAAAGAATGTAATCATAATACTAGTGAATGGTTTTCAGACTGACATCTGTACATTAAGAATATGTAAAAATACCAATTTCATGCTCTGACAACTTATTCTGCATCAGGGGTGGGGTAATGCCTTGGGAATGCCAAATGTCAAAGCATTACATAATGTCAACTATTCATGTGTTCCTTTGATGAGATATCATTGGGAATGGGAATTCCTTAAGGGAGCCATGTCTTAAAGAGAGGGAAGGGAGTGGGGAAGCATAAGGAAAGGATAAAAAGGAAGGAAAGAGGGACAAAGGAAGAGAAAAGCTGTCAAGTCAGAATAAAAGAATGTGCAAAGAAAAGTTAATATATATTAAAAAAAAATACATGTAATCCGAAATCTAAGCTGCCATGTGTAGAAGTTACTCCTCTCTGTTTTGATTTTCCCACAGAAGATCCATGTCTGATTTTCTTTCATATGTGTAACAGTGGGTTTTGTTTTGTTTTGTTTTGTTTTGGCCTGCATTCTTCCAACATTGACAGAAATCTAAATGCAAAAATTCATTCATGATCCTGTTGCTCCAATGTATCTAACTTGCTTTTTCTGTGCCATTCTTGTTCTTGTCCAAACGTATGATTTCACACAGTGGCCATCAAAATATAAGTAAAAACTCACTTACTATGATTTTATCCCAGGAATTTCCCTATATTATCACATGGGTTTCACAATGATTACTTTAATTATTTAAGAATGTTTCAAAATCGAGGTATCTGAGTGGTTCAGTCCATTAGGCATCTGACTCTTGCCTTTGGCTCAGGTCATGATCTCAGGGTCATTTGAGTCCAGAGTAGGGCTCTGTGCTCAGTGGGGAGTCTGCTTCTCTCTCTCTCTCTCTGCCCTCCCCACTAGCCACCCCTGCTCTCTGTCTCTCAAACAAACAAAATCTTAAAAAAAGAGAATATTCCCAACTATACTTGTACTGTAATTTACTTGTCCATTCTTGTGTTATTGGACTTTTAGTATTTTTCCCTGCTTTTTCATAGTTATAGATGATGTCAAAGATAAATCTTCACATAGTCAATACATTCAACAAACTTTTATATTACAGGGACAGTGCTAGGCAATAAGGATTATCTGGAAGGATTCTGCTTCAGGGTCCACAGAGGGAGACAGACAAAAGAACGCACAATTACAATTCCGAACTCGAGACCCCCCTGCTACCCAAGTGTGGTTCACAGACCAGAAGCATTGGCTTCAGCAGGAGAATGTTAGAAATGGAAAATCTCAAGCCCCACCTCAGACCTGCAGAATCAGAATCTGAATCTTAACATGATCTGCAGGGATTCGTGTGCACAGTATGCAAGAAAATGCCAATTCCAGTTCTTTCTGTCTCTCTTGGAAGGTCACTTTATGAGTCTTTCCTGTCTTTCCTGCCTTCCTGACCTCTTCTTCACTTTCCCACAGCCATAAATGAGCTCAGATCTCTCCTATTTTTTTTTAAGATTTATTTATTTATTTTACAGAGAGTGTGCACCAGGGCAAGCAGGGGGAGGGGCAAGGGAAGAGGGAGAGAGACTCCCAAGCAGACTCCCAGCCAAATGCAGAGCCCGATGTGGGGTTCAATCCCAGGACCCTGAGATTATGACCTGGGCTGAAGTCAGCTGCTTAACTGACAGAGCTACCACCCAGGTGCCCCCCCCCCCCTTTATCTTTCTCAAGTAAGCTCTATACCCAATGTGGGGCTTGAACTGAAGACTCTGAGATCAAGAGTTATATGCTGTTCAATGCAGCCAGCCAGGTGCCCCTCCCCAAATCTTCAGGTTGCTTCCTCTCTAGTGTGCCTCCGAAGACTTGCCACATGTTTTTCTGTAACCCCATCTCCCACTTCCTCTCAGATCCAAGCACTCTGGCTTCTGTTCCCACCTCTTCTTCTTCTTTTTTTTTTTTTTTAATTTTTTAAAGATTTTGTTTATTTGTCAGAGAGAGAGCACAAATAGGCTGAGAGGCAGGCAGACGAGAGGGAGAAGCAGGCTCCCCGCTGAGCAGAGAGCCCGATGTGGGACTCGATCCCAGGACCCTGGGATCATGACCTGAGCTGAAGGCAGCTGCTTAACCGACTGAGCCACCCAGGCGCCCCTGTTCCCACCTCTTCAACCAGACTTCTTTGAAGATGGATTCTGGGCACCTCTTACTGCTGCTTTTGGTGGACTCTTCAGTTTTCACTTGATGTTATCTGACCCCATAATCAATCCTGGCTCTCAGAGTCTCCCCTGGAAGTCACCACTGTCTTCCAGTCTTTTCCTACTTCTCTTACCGTGTTATTTTGGTATCTCATCTTTCCCCCTTGATCCTTTGCTGCTGGCTACTTGGTCTGCCTCTTAAACTTTGGGATCCAACCTACAGGGTTGTGTCCTATCACTCTCCACATCATCCCTGAATTAGCTCATTTCCATCTGGTGTTTCCATTGTCATCTCTTGACCGTAGATTCCCAAATATACAACACATGCATATGCTGGTCTCTCCCTTTTGAGCTCTTTCCTCTACATCCAACTGCCTACCAGACTTCAGCACCTGGATGTGCAAAGGCACTCAATATGAACAAGCCTAAAAGTGGTTCCCTTAAAAAAATCTGCTCTTCCTCTGGTTTCTCTATTTTAATAAATTGTTCCACCCCCTTCCCAATGACTCGTCCCCTCCTCCAACATTCAACCTATCACTGTGGTTTTTTTCTTTAAGACTTTATTTATTTATTTGACAGAGATCACAAGTAGGCAGAGAGGCAGGTAGAGAGAGAGGAGGAAGCATGCTCCCTGCTGAGCAGAGAGACCGATGCGGGGCTCCATCCCAGGACCCCGGGATCATGACCCGAGCCGAAGGCAGAGGCTTAACCCACTGAGCCACCCAGGAGCCCCTGTGTTTTTTTTTTTTTTTTAAAGATTTTATTTTTAAGTAATCTCTACACCCAACGTGGGGCTTGAACTCACAACCCCGAGATCAAGAGTTGCACTCTCCGCTGACTGAGTCATCCAGGTGTCCTGGTAAATGTTTAATAAATGGCTCCCAGGGGGAAAAAAAAAGTCTGGATTTAAAGCAGCTACTAATTCTCATGGTATAAATATTCCCCCAATGGCCAATTTCAAGTTGCCAGTGTGATGTCACTGAGAGCATTGCCGGGAAGAGAAGCGCACCTCCCCTAGGGTTTCTTCTGTACAGATCTGATAGGCACAAACTGCTGTAACAGAAAGATAATGTTGTAAGAATTAGCAAGTAGTGAATGTTGAGTATTTATTTCCATTGTAAACATACAATTTATTTAATTGTAAGTTTACATAGTTTAATTTTTAACAATGACTGTGTTTAACAACCAGCTTGCAAAATTCCTGAATTTTGCACCCGGCTCTCGAGGCACATTCCTGCCCCATCTCCATCTCCCCATGACTCTGTTACTCCTCACCCAGTCTAAGGCAACACATTCCTAACTGGTGTCTTACCTCTAGTCTCACACTATTGCCAGACAGATTGAGTAAAGCATGCCTTTGACCATGTTACCTTTCTTAAAACCTTCCTTGGGTCTTGCTTGTCCTGAGAATAAAGCCAGATTCCCTAGGTAGCATACGTGGTCTTTGAGTTCTGGCTTCTGCCTTCCTTTGTCGCTTCCCAGAGCATTCTCGCATGGTGCTTTCTCCCTCTCCCTCCATCCCCCAGCAGGCTGTGCTCTAGTCAGGCAGCTCATGTGCAATGTCACCAAGGCTGGGGCTTGTCTCTAGCCCTCTGCTCTGGCAGAGCCCCCTGCCCACCATGCTCTTTCCCTGTCCTGGTTTTGCCACAAGTGGTTTTTCCACTTACTCCTCTTTGCAAGATTTATGGAGTCGCTTCTGGAGGCTTTTCTCATTATTTCTGTTAAATATGAAACCTCCACCCTTCGTGTTCGTGAACTCCATAATATTTCTGTGTTAGGAGCTGGGAGCAGGGATGGAACCTAGCAGGAGCTCAAGTAGGTGTCTGTTAAATGAACATATGAATGAGGGCCAAGCAGGCTGCAAACCTGGTTGGAAAGATGGGATGACAAAGATCTGGAAGGCTGGATTCGCCTAGTCCTTGCTCTTCTTGAACCAAAACCGCTATGTATTTCTACAGAGATCGAGGATCCCAGAGCTGGAAGGGAATTGAAGGGCTCTGTGGCTCTCTGGAAGAGTTAGTTCCTAATTCTGACACGTGCTGCAATGTGTATTAACCTTGAAGACATTATGCTAAGAGAGACGTGATGCTAAGCCAGTTACAAAAAGACGAATACTGTATGATTCCTCTTATATGAGGCCATTTAGAAGAGTCAAATTCACTCATAGAGGCAGAAAGTAGAGTGGTGGCTGCCAGGGGCTGGGGGAGGGGGAAATAGGGAGGTAGTGTTTAATGAGTACAGAGTTGTCATTTGGAAAGATGAAAATATTCTGGAAATGGATGGTGTGATGTTAATATATTTAATACAACAATGTTAATATATTTAATGCCAATGAACTATATGCTTAAAAATGGTTAAATAGTACATTTTTATGTTATGTACATTTACTACATTTTTTGTTTAAAGAGAGTATCTAGAGGAGCCTGGGTGGCTCAGTTGGTTAAGCATCTTATTTCAGCTCAGGTCATGATTCCAGGGTTGGGCCCCATGTTGGGTTCCACGCTCAGTGGGGAGCCTGCTTGTCCCTCTCCCTCTCCCTCGGCCCCTTCCCCCAGCCGTGCTCTCCTTGTCTCTCTCTCAAATAAATAAATAAAATATTTTAAAAAATAAATAAATAAAATAAAATAAAAATAAAAGAGAGTTCTTAGATCTGAGTTCAGGGAGCCAGAGGAGGGCGTGGGGTGAGAGTAGAGTAGTGATGAACCTTGTCTTATGACTGATTTCCTTCCTTTCATTCCTTCCTCCAACACCAGTTCTAGACCAGTCCTGGTTTGGGGCTAATACATGTGTGGGGGCACTCAGAGGTGAATAAGACAAGGTACTTGTCCTGGAGCTGTCCAAGCTGCAGGTAAGTGGGGCAGGGATGAATGGAAGTTCACAAGTGGGTTGATGAGGGAGATCATACAGCACAACCCTCAGTCCTCCTGCTCCCTTCCTTCCCCCTGTGACCCCTGTGACATGCTTCTATCTGCATCTCTCTGAGACGCATTCCTGGCACCAAGGCTAGATGAAAGCATGTAGTTGCATAGAAGAAACATCTGGCTCTAATTATGGAGTTTTGTTTTTTTTTAAGATTTTATTTATTTATTTGACAGACAGAGATCACAAGTAGTCAGAGAGGCAGGCAGGGAGAGAGAGGAGGAAGTAGGCTCTCAGTGGCTCAGAAAGCCCAATGCGCGGGGCTCGATCCCAGGACGCTGGGATCATGACCCGAGCCGAAGGCAGAGGCTTTAACCCACTGAAGGCACCCCTAATTATGGAGTTTTAAATGGGGTCTTCATATTTGACACTTGGAATTATGACTAGTGAATCCTCCAGGTATTTTCAAAGTAAACTAAACTATCTCATGGACAATGGGAGAGTAATTGGAAATGAGCCCAGACAGACCTTGAATATAAGCAGTCTGAGGAATCAGTTTAAACAATTTAAAGCCCACAGTATTAGTTATGAACAATCTATTGCACTGAAACCATATGCTGAAGATCTTAGAATCTGGGAACTCAAAGGGACCTACCCTTGCAATCATTAAGTCTGGCTCCTCATTTTATAGGCGAGGAAATTAAAGTACATAGAGATAAAGTTCACACAGCAAAAGCATGTCACACCTGGGACCACACCCCTCTTTTTTACTTCCAGTTCAGGATTCTTTATTTTCTGGTCACCTATTGCTTTCTTGCAACAAAATGTTCTGATGAATATATATGTATATGACTTTCTCTTCTAGGACTGCAATGAATCAGTGAGGGAAAGGTGAGTCCTTCAAAATGATGAAGACATATTGTTGAATTGTGTCTCCCAAAAATGTATGTTGAAGTCCTAAACCCAGTATCTCAGAGTGTGACCTTATTTGGAAATAGAGTTATTGCATGTATATTTAGTTGTATAGATACAGTCGTAGTGGAGTAGGGTGGGCTCCTATTCCAATCTAGTATGACTGGTGGCCTGATAACAGGAGGAGAGAGACACAAAGGGAAAACATGGCCTTGTGACAACAGAGGCTAATGTTAAAGTGAGGGATCTACTGGTCATGGAATGCCAAGCATTGCTGAGAACCTCAGAAGCTAGGAAGAGGCAAGGAAGGGTTCTCTCCTAGAGCTGTCAGAGAGAACTTGTTAGGAGCCAGATTAGGTATGCTATTGAAGCTGAATTGGTATTAATTGAAACTAGATTGGTATGAATTTAGGTGTTATCGGTAACCCTCATGGTAATCAATGAGAAAAGAACTTAAAATTTTATAGAAAAGAAATGAATAGGGAATCAAAATGGTACACTAGGTTAAATGAAAAATTAAAAAAGGCTGGGGCGCCTGGGTAATTCCGTGGGTTAAGCCTCTGCCTTAGGCTCAGGTCATGGTCTCAGGGTCCTGGGATTAAGCCCTGCATCAGGCTCTCGGCTCGGTGGGGAGCCTGCTTCCTCCTCTCTCTCTGCCTGCCTCTCTGCCTGCTTGTGATCTCTCTCTCTCTCTGTGTCAAATAAATAAATAAAATCTTAAAAAAAAAAAGAAAAAAAGAAAAACAAAAGAAGGCAGTGTTGAAGGAATTCAGGAACAAAAAAAGATATCAGACATCCAGAAAACAAATAGCAAAATGACAAAGTAAAAAGTCACTTTAAATGAAAATGGATTAAATGCACCAATTAAAAGACAGAGATCATCAGAATGGATAAAAGATATGATCCAACTATATACTACTTGTAAGAATAGTATAGACTTATTTTTGACCCAAAGGCATAAAGCAGGGATTAGGTCTCTTATTCTCATAAATTTTCCATACATGACACGTGGTAGACATCCAATAAATATTTATTTGAATAAATGAAACAATAAAGGTTATCAGTCCTTTAAAATGTGTCAGTCTGGGGGCGCCTGTGTGGCTCAGTGTGTTGGGCCTCTGCCTTTGGCTCAGGTCATGATCTCACAGTCCTGGGATCTAGCCCCATGTTGGGCTCTCTGCTCGGCGGGGAGCCTGCTTCCCCCTCTCTCTCTGCCTACTTGTGATCTCTCTCTCTCTATCAAAAAAATAAATAAAATCTTAAAAAAATAAAATGTGTCAGTCTGATTTATAAAAAAATTGTATTCTCTTTTAGTTTCCATTTATCTGATTATTATGAAAATCAATCAGCTATTTCTAGTTCTCTGTCTACTACTACCTATTCATATCCTTGCCTCTTTTCCTATGGTGGCATTTAGTTTCTTAACTGATATGTGAGAATTCTTTATATGTTATGGATAATATCATTTAGTATATGTGAGAGAAATATTTTCTCCCACTCTGTGGTTTGTCTTTTAATTTTTAAATGTTTTCAGGGCACCTGGGTATCTCAGTTGGTTAAGCATCTGCCTTCAGCTCAGGTCATGATCCCAGGGTCCTGGGATTGAGTCTCCCATCGGGCTCCCTGCTCAGTGGAAAGCCTGCTTCTCCCTCTCCTGCTGCTCCCCCCTGCTTGCGCTCTTTGTCTCTCTCTTTCTGTCAAATAAGTAAATAAAATCTTAAAATAATTTTTAAGTGTTTTCTTTCTCCTTAAAGTACTACACTTAAAATATTTTTTCTAATTCTTAGGTGATTTGTCAGTAATTTATTTTTTGAATGGGTTGAGGTGGGCTCTGACTTCATGTTTGCAGGTTTTTCAGCACCATTTATCAAATAGCCCATATATTCATCACTGGTTTAAAGTGCTACCTTCATCCCCCACCGAAATACACATAGACTTTTGATGCTTCTTCCTGCTCCAGTACCCCATGTGATCCATTTCAGTGCTGAGCATCTGTGTTTACTTCATTGGCCCTCACCTGACGGTGGTCCTCCTTGCAGACTACATCTATTTTTTTATTCTTAGAGAGATGTATCTTCTACCCTCTGCTGCCTAGCATAGCTCCTAATAATCTCTGCCCACTGCTTTCCTGCTCCCATTTCACACAGTTTGTCCAAATGGTCTTTGAAGACAGGAAACCAGAGCTTTTGATAACATTACCTGAGCTGAATCAGAGTTCGTGTCTACTAAGCAGGCTGTGGCTTTTTAGGGGTAAAGTTTGGTCAGGTAGATAGACTCCTCTCTGTGCCAGGAAACTGAGGCAAACAATAAAAGCTCTCCCTGTCCCAAAACAGCTGAGCATGGGCACAGAAGAGAGAAGGTTAGAGAGTAAGTTCCCAGAGCAATGGCACACCAGGGGAATGAAGCCATTTTCGAGAGACAGAAGCATTGAACATTCTGATGAAAATGTGCAGTGGTTCCAGGATTGTAATAGATCTGCCTAGTAGCAAAGCAAGAATGCGGAGTGTTGGGCCAGGCAAATCTAGTTGTTGAAGACTGTGCAGAAAGTGTGAAGTTTGAGGTATTGCAGATCAGGAGACAGCCTCTTCTGCAATTCATAGATCTGGTACAAGAAAATCATGGCACAAATGCACACTGGGATCAGTCTTAGAAGCATATCAGGTCCAGAACAAAGGTAGAAGACGATGTGGACTCTTATCAGAATAGTGACAGTCCTTTTATGCCCCACCTTGTGAATGGTTTCACCAATTTAATAAGAAACAATGGATACTAATGGGTGAGACACAAAGCATAAACTCTGTAATTTATTTTATATAATTGTGCATAAGTTGACTGTTGTCAGCTGCATATAATTCATTTGATAGGGTGATCTTGATTATTCTCAATTTTTTTCTGTTGTCAATGCAAAGTCCTGATAAAGTAATTCATGCTAATGTTGTTACAAAGACATGTCTGGACTAAAAATTGCAGGCATGATGCTGGAGTCTGGGGGAGGCAGATGAAGAAAGTTGATTCCTTATAGAATCCTTATATAAGGTCTGTCCCTGATTATGTGTGTCCCTTCCTACATTAGAATCTGTGGGTTCAGCGTTCATGGACATTTAAAATAAAGGTATGTCTTTGGAGTGTGCAGCTTCTCAAGGCATTACTGATGACATGCTTCGAGATTTCTTGTATGGAATCTAATGATTCTTTTTTTTTTTTTAAAGATTTTATTTATTTATTTGACAGACAGAGATCACAAGTAGACAGAGAGGCAGGCAGAGAGAGAGAGGGAAGCAGGCTCCCTGCTGAGCAGAGAGCCCGATGCGGGACTCGATCCCAGGACCCTGAGATCATGACCTGAGCCGAAGGCAGCGGCTTAACCCACTGAGCCACCCAGGCGCCCCTGGAATCTAATGATTCTTAAATAAATTAGAATCTCAATGGTTTTGCTAGTCAATGGTCCTTATATACTCACTTAGATCTAAGCCTTGAGGAATACAATTCCAACTAGGAATAATAACAAATGAGAATAGAGCTCTCGAAATACTAGCTCCGTATCCTAGGATTTTATCGTAATGTGACTATTATCACTTATATAGTTTAATTTATAATATATATACATTTTTAAATTTCATGATTTTATAAGGAAAAGCAGTCTCTAAGAAAAATGAAAAGCCATCTATATGAATGTCCAAATTTTCAAGAATGATTTCATAGCCTGGATGAAAATTGCGTGCTCTCTCCATCGCCTTGCAATTTGAAGAACTGCAAAATCATGAATAATAAAAAAGGATGTTAAACTTTTCAACAAATCCAGATGGGTACCAATGTCATTGAGAATTCCTGAGAACCACCTTGGTTGCTGCTTCAGACCAGGAGCCTGAACTGGTTATCACTTACCAGTTGCAACGTATGGGTTTTAAGTGACAACAGTTTCTATAATTACATTTTAAAATTGTACAGGCATTAAGTCTGTATTTGTGGCAAATGAAAAACACCCCAACTTTAAAGGGCAACATTCACTCATTTCACTTATCAGACTGTATTCCTGCCTCAACCTCTTAGACTTTGGGGGAACAGAAGGAATGATGGATTGTGCATTGGAAGCCAGTGTTAACACTAACTTTTGTTGGGAACTTGCAAGTTTCTTCTCATCCTTGGGCCTTAGTTTTCCCTTCTACAGAATGAGGGCATTGTACTAGATGTCCCCTTTGGTCATTATTCTTAGGGTTTTTTTTCCCTCGGATATGAAGAGAAATCACCAATGACTGAGCAGCCAAACAAGTTATTTTTTGCAGGGCTTGAGGCTGGGTGTAAAGAAGGCTTAAAATCTTCATTTCCAATATTAGCAACGAAATGTGTCCATTTGTGGGTTCAGCTGCTCATCAACCTACTGTCCTCTGTCTCCCTTTCTCCCCACACTATGCTATGTCCTGGACACTCAGAGCCACTGGTGGTTTCTAAGAGCAAGAGACTCACATTCATCAATTTCCTCTGCTTATCTTGTTCCTTTGCCAGAGATTCCTCTGGCCCCTCTAGCTGGCAAATTCTGACTCACTCTCTGTATTTTTCCTTTTAATTTTATATTTTGGCATAACTTCAGACTGAAAAAATTGACAAGCTAGTACAAGGAATTCTCATATACTTTTTCCTAGATTCTCAAAATGGTATCTTTTTACCACATTTGTGTCATCATTCTCCTCTTTCTCTCTTCTTCTCCCTTCCCCAGCACAATTTTTTCCTGAACTCCTTGAGAATGAGTTTCAGTCATGATCCCCCCTTGTTTTTAGAAAGAGGGAGGGTCAGAGGAAGAGAGAAAAAAATATTTTTTAAGATTTTATTTATTGGGGCACCTGGGAGGCTTAGTCGTTAAGTGTCTGCCTTCGGCTCGGGTCATCATCCCAGGTTCCGGGGATCAAGCCCCACCTCAGCCTCCCTGCTCAGCGAGAAACCTGCTTCTGCTTCTCCCACTCCCCCTGCTTGTATTCCCTTTCACTCTCTTTCTCTCTGTCAAATAAATAAATTTTTAAAATCTTAAATAAAAAGATTTTATTTATTTATTTGGTAGATAGAGTATGAGCAGTGCGGAGGATCAGAGGGAGAGGGAGAAGCAGGCTCCCCACTGAGCAGGGAGCCTAGCACAGGACTTGATCCCAGGACTCCGGGATCATGGCCTGAGCTGAAGACAGACACTTAACTGACAGCCATCCAGGCACCCCAAGATACAATGCCCTTTTACTCCAAGTATTTCACTGTGAGTAGCATAAAAAAACGAGGACGGTCTCTTACATAACGGTCATATAGATATAAAAACCAGGAAAATAACCTTGATACAGCTCTGTCACGACATGTAAACCTATTTGGATTTTGCCAATTATCCCAATAACATCTTTTATGGGAGGGGCACCTGGGTGGCTCAGTGGCTTAAAACCTCTGCCTTTGGCTCAGGTCATGTTCCCAGGGTCCTGGGATAGAACCCCACATCAGGCTCTCTGCTCAGTGGGGATACTGCTTCCATTCCTCTCTCTCTGCCTGCCTTTCTGCCTACTTGTGATCTCTGTCTGTGAAATAAATAAACAAAAAAATCTTAAAAAAAAAACAATAATCTTTTATGGGAAAAGATATGGTCATGCATTGCATTTATTAACTACCATGTCTCTTTTATTCTCGTTTGGCATGGAGTAACTCCTCATCTTTGTGTTTTATGATGCTGACATTTTTCAAGAGTGAAGTAGGTATTTTGTAGAATATCCCTCACTTTGTGTTGGTCTGATAGTTTCCTCATGAATATATTCAGGTTATGCAATTTTTTGGAAGAAATTTGGAAGGGGATGCCTGGGTGGCTCAGTCAGTTAAGCGTCTGCCTTCAGCTCAGGTCATGATCTCAGGGTCCTGGGATCGAATCCTGCACTGGGCTCCCTGCTCAGTGGGCAGTCTGCTTCTCCCTCTCTCTCTGCCTCTCTCCCCACTCCTGCTCACTCTCTCTATCAAATAAATAAATAAAATCTTAAAGAAAAAGAAATTTGGTAGGAATACTGCTGAGGTGATCTGCTGTTCTCAATGAATCACATCACTTTTTTTTTTTTTTTAATGAAAGTCCTTCTTCATCACTCCCATCCCTACTCCCCTCCAGAGGACAATAACCTCTGTTTTTGATTGATATACATCCAGTATTTTCTCTGTGCACTTACATACACACATATCCGTATACAGACACATGTATATCCTTTAAAAATATACCAAAATGAGTTTATAATACACATTTTGCTGTGCAATTTGCATTTTTTTCACTTAACCATATGTCTTGGATATCTTTCTAGTCTGTATATACAGATCCATCTCATTCTTAAAATAGCAGCATAGTTTTTTTGTGGGAGTATAAGATTTTGTTTATTTATTTGAGAGAGAGAGAGAGAGTATGAGAGAAACAGTGTGTGAGGCAGCGTGAGAAGGGAAGTGTGGGAGGGGGAAGCAAACTCCCCTCTGAGCAGGGAACATGGCTTGGGGCTTGATCATAGGACTGCGGGATCACAATCTGAGCTGAAGGCAGACGCTTAATGGACTAACCCACCCAGATGCCCCCAAAAGCAGCATAACTTTTAAAAAAGTAGTATAGATATAGCCTTGTTTATTTTATTCCCTATTCCTTTTTTTTTTCCTTTTGGTCATCAAATGATCCTTTGTTGAAATATTTTCCTTTGTAGTTTTCAACTAGCTGGGCATTCCACTGTACCACTATTGACGTCATCTATGATGTCATGAGGGTGTGGCCATCAATATTGCAGCCCACAGACTGAGCAGTCCCTAGGATCTCTTTAATGGTTCCAGAAATTTCTCTGGCTAAAGATTGGTGTTGCATCTGTTGGGCAATGTTGACAATCTTATCAAAAGTGTAATTTCCACTGTGCTTAATGTTTTTCTTAATTTTTCTGCTTCTTTCCATCTCCTGGTGGTTCCTTGAGGAATCAGGGAAGAGGCAGAAGGTACCACTTCATCCTGGGCCTATCTGCTCTGAATGGTCAGTTTCACTGTAATTCCAGGCCCTTCCTATCACTAGCTGCCTTGATGATGTCATCACCAACCTTTTTTGGAGACAGCCCTGGGGCAATCTTCAGAGCCAGGGCAGAGGTGATATGAAATTCCCCACCAGTGTGCCTCAGGTATTTGACTTTGATCCCTTTGGGGTCAAACTTAGGTGGCATGGTGGAGGTGGCTATTGTTGGATGAACCCGATTTTGGGAAGACCGAAGACAGTTGTACCTTTGCCTCCTCGGAGCAAAAGCCAGAAACTATTGTATTCCCTACTGATGAATATTTGTGTTATTTCCATTTTTTCTATCACAAACAATCTTTGTACCTACATTTGAAGACATAGCTAGTTTACAATTTTGATGCTTCAAATAGCTCCCCTCAAAGGCTTTTCCAATTTGTACACTAATCTACTATGCAGGGTTTTTTTTTGCATTTTTTTGATCATTACTGATGTTAGATACCTCTTATCATAGTTCGTGGCTATTCAGATTTCTTTCATGAATTGCTTGTTAGTGTTCTTGGCTGTTATAATGCTGGATTGCTGTTTTTTTGCTTGCTTGTTTGTTTTTGTTTTTGTTTGTTTGTTTGTTTTAAATTGATCACTTATTTGGCCTTTCCCTTAGCAGAGGGAGGCTTTCTCCATTTCTAAGCCTCCAGCTGCTCCCTCTGCTGTGGTCCCACAACATGGTTCATACTGCACCCAGGCCTTCATTTAGCAGACATTCCATACAAATCCACTCATTCCACAGGTGTTCTTTGTGAGCCTACTGTGTGCTTGGCCTTGGGCTGGGTATGGAGATAGCAATAGGCCACACAGTCTGCACCCTCACACAGTTTAGTTTTGAAAGGCAGCTTTGGGCATAGAAGAGAGCATGGGTTTTGGATTCAGACAAGACGTGAGTTTGAATCCCAGCTGTGTGATTTAGAACAAGTAACATGATCTTACCAAGTTGCAATTTCCATAGTAGTAAAATCTGTTAACATCTCCCTTGCAGAGTGAGGATGGGAGAGAGGACAGTGTACCTGAAGTGGCAAGCAAGGGCCTCTTGCATAGTAGGCTCTCAGTGAATGAATAATCATCTAAAGACAACTGTTAAACGTCAAAATGAGGGCACCTGAGTGACTCGGTTAAGCAACTGCTTTTGACTCAGGTCATGATCCTGGAGTCCCGGGATTGAGTTCCACATCTGGCTCCCTGCTTGGCAGGGAGTCTGCCTCTCCCTCAGACCCTTTCTCCTCTCCTGCTCTCTCTCTCAAATAAATAAATTTTTAAAAAAGATTTTATTTATTTATTTGTCAGAGAGAGAGTACACAAGCAGGCAGAATGGCAGGCAGAGGCAGAGAGAGAAGCAGGATCCCCGCTGAGCAAGGATCCTGATGTGGGACTCCATACCAGGACCCTAGGATCACGACCCGAGCCAAAGGCAGCCGCTTAACTGACTGAGCCACCCAGCCGTCCCCAAATAAACAAAATCTTTAAAAAAATATTATATAAGAGGTTAAAATGATTAGTTCTAAGAGATACTAGGTATTACCTATTAACTGGAATAAGAGAAAGGAGGTAGCTCCCCCCTCTGCTTTTGGGGGGGGGTAAAGATGAGTAATATGTGACACTGTCCCAGGACTTGCTATAGAATATCCCCTATCTTGTTGGCCCTCCATAGCAGATTTCTGCTTTGTCCTGGACCCTCACCCCAATACAGCTGTTCACTGTTGATGCAATATGCCATTGTCTTGGGGGAAAACAGGTGTTTCCTTCCTCAAATAAATGGGCTCTTTAGAACATTCTCTGTGAGAGAGGCTTCAGGGTATTTTGCATACCCTTTTTTCTACTCATGATCTCAAGCAGTGTGGACTAGAGACTGTGGGAGGTGGAAACAGAACGACTGTGTGTGTGGCACAGGAAGACACTCAGAGACCTGGATTATAGACACACAGCTGTGCCTCTGCTACGTGACTCCTGGCATGTATCTTCCTTCTTGGCTTCAGTTTCCCCATGACTGCAGTAGGAGAGTGGAGCAATCGAGTCCCACATCGGCTCCCTGCTCAGTGGGGAGCCTGCTTCTCCCTCTGCCTCTGGCCCTTTGGCTCTCTCTCTGACAAATAAATAAATAACATATTAAAAAAAAGATTTTATTTATTTATTTGTCAGAGAGAGAGAGAATTCAAGTGCATGAGCTGGCAAGGGCGGGGTGGGGATCCCAGCTGAGCGGGGGATCCCAATGCAGGGCTCCACCCCAGGACCCTGAGATTATGATCTGAGCCGAAGGCAGATGCTTAACCTACTGAGCCACCCAGACACCCCTATATCCATCTTAATGTCGTGGAGCACAACACTGCATTCCACTTTTCTGGGATCATGACATGGTTTCCCCACTGATCTGACAGCTGGTGGATTCACACCTAGTTCTTGGTTTCCTAGAGCCTATGGGGCCTTAGGTTGCCTTCATTTCTTTAACATCTTTAGTGAGTGCTTGCTGTCTGCCAACTACTATGATACGAAGATAAAAATGTCAAGGCTTCTGCCTTCAGGGAGTCCACAATTCAGCTGGGCGACAACAGGAAGGCAGACACAATACAGCTGCCTGGATGGAGACTTGTCCCAAGTGTAGGATAGCCCAGGGCAAGGAACGCAGGTTCTGTCTGGCTGACTTGAAAGGTCTTCCTGAAGACCCAGGCTTGAGCACAGTAGGGTGAGTTGGGGCATATTAGAAAGACAGAGAGAAGGGAAGTGGGGGGTAGTAAGAATGTCTTCTGCAAAGTTACAGATGTGGGAGAGCATAGTGTCTTCTGGCAACTGCTCAGGAGGCAGAAGTCAGCTCATGAAGTGCCCTTTTTGCCATCCAAAGGACTACAGGTCTTATGACATAACCTAAAGGAGGTAACTAAAGCATTTTGAGCATGGTAAATAGTAAATCTTTGTTGAATACATGAGTAATAGTAGGATGATTGGGTACAGTAATCAGGAGCATTTCCTAACCTTGTGGCCCAGGGCAAGTTCCTTAACCCCTGAATCTTTTTCTTTTTTTGTGAAATGGGAATTTAAAATCAACCTCAAGGGTCACCTGGCTGACTTAGTAGGTAGAGTGTGTGACTCTTGATCTCTGGTTTGTGAGTTTGAACCCATGTTGGGTGTATATATTACTTATAAATAAATAAATAAATAAAAATAAAAATCAACCTCAAAAGGTTAAAATTTGAGTAAAGGTTTTATATATAATGCACTTATTGAGTAAGACTGGCACTTGATAAAAGCTTAACACATTATTTTTTTAGAGATATCTTTTGTTCTACACCATACATATTACCTAAACAATTTAGGAATCTCTTTGACCCCTTTCTTTTTTTTTTTTTAAGATTTTATTTATTTATTTGAGAGAGTGTGCACAAGGGCAGGGGAGAGAGCGGCAGAGGGAATGGGAGGGAGAATGTCAAGCAGACTCCTGCTGAGCTCAGAGCCCCACAGAGAGCTCAACATCAGGGACCCTGAGATCACGACCTGACCTGAAACCAAGAGTCAGCAGCTCAACTGACTGTGCCACACAGGCGCCCCTCTGTGATCTATTTCTAAGCATGTTTCCTCTTCTGCAAAATGGTTCCTCCAATCTTACCTTTTCATTGTAACCTGTAACATTGTAACCATAGTGTTGATTAAAATTTCTAATTATTTTTCTGATTACACTCTTAGGCTATATCCAAATTGTATTTTGTTTTCCCAGCCAGACTCAGGTCCGGGAGACCAGAGACTAAAAAATTTACCACTATATTCGCAGAAGAAACAATGTCAAGCTTATCTTTCAGCACTATTGCCAAGGATCAATGAGGGATAAAGTGCTTTGTCATTATGTAAAGTTGTACAAATGGGTTTATTATTACTAAGTATTGAAATAAGGCCTGAGAAGAGGAACTGAAGCCAGAGGCTTGTTAACACAGTCTTGTAGCCTCTGGAGGCATACAAAGGGCAAGTATTAACTTCAATCTTTGGCAAGAGTGCAGCTCTTCATGGGTGCCTGGCTGGCTCAGTTGGTAGAGCAAGTGACTCATCTCCCAGTCAAGACCCAGGTTAACACTAGAGCTTACTTAAAAAAAAAAAAAGGAAAAAAATAGGGTGCAGCTCTTCAAGGTTCACAAAGAGTTAAGTCTGATGCTTCGAATTTTAGGGAAAAAGCCAGAATCAACCCCAATGCGAATTAAATTCAACTTCAAACTAGAGGTGGAAAGGACCTGCCTAAGGTCACCTAGCGCTAGATGCCAGGCTCTGTCAAAAAGGTTTCTCATTGGTTGAGGAGCCCCTGCGGGCTAAGAGACGCGCCACCAGACCCTGCACTCCTACCCTACTTTGGTCTCAGTTCGCCTCCCACGCCACGTGGCACAAAGCGGGTGCCCCAGAGGTCAAGCAAGGAGGAGGTGGAGCCCATCCGGAAACCAGCTTAGGGGCATCGTGGGAAATGTAGTTTTCTTTCTGGGAACAGAAAGGGTGACTGTTTTCCCCTAGTTTTGACTACTGAGAAGCATCTCCTGCGTGCAAGTCATTCAAACAAAGTGTTCCCCATTACAGATGCAGCCCAGGTATCTTTGAAATAAGCCATGAAGGGGAAGGGGCAAAGCAAAGAAGGCAAACCAAAAGATTGTCGGAGGCGGGGAAGAGAAAGGGTTAACAGTTATTACGCACGCACACAGAGGGCCGTAGGGTGGGCGGGGACGGAAGACGACTCCCGGGAGCTGTGTTTTCCCCGGAAGTGCCTTCCCTCCTCCCGGGTCCGCGCGGATGCTGTTTCCTTACCTCATTTGTCCTCGCCCCTCCCCGTCCCTCTACGCGTTTTGGTTCCTGGTTGGTGCTTCCTGGTCGCAGCCGCGGCAGTGAGTATGTGTGTGACGGACCCCCAGCCACCCGCGGCTGGGGGACCCCTGCCTGCCCTCCGTCTCTCCCGCTGGGCTGTGGAACTAGCGCGTGTCCCCTCGCCGGCCTCCGTGTCTTTCGTCTTACCCCCGCTCAGGGCAGGGTGCAGCTCATGGCCCCTCAGTCGTGTTCTGCCTCACGCGGCTCGGCTGACCGGCTGGGATGTTCGCTTCTCCCTACCCGGCCAAGGGCGAGGTCGTGATTCAAAAACCTCTGGGCGCCCATGGCCTCGGTGGGGGTGGCGTTTCTGCCTGTTATTCCTTCTCCCCTCCCCCAATTCCCCTGTTTTTTGGGGGGAAGCCGGTCAGCCCATTACACGCGTAGGTCCTGCCGCCCGGAGGGAGCCCGGCCTTTGAGGATCGGACAGTCCCAACTCCAGCCTCTGCTGTCAGAAGCAGCAGCTACAGCTGTGGGACCAGAAAAATTTAGGGAATCGTGCCCCTTTCCCCATTTAAACAGGGATATTTGGAATGTGTTAACTAAGATTTGCTTTATCCCTCACATTCTGTGACCCCGCAGTTAACTTCCAACTTTAAGAGCTGCAGATGCTGTGGGAAAACTGGGAAATCAGCAGGCCTCGGCTCTCGTCGCGGCTCCACTTCTGACTCGTTGGTGACTCTAGGAATCTCTTGTTTAGGCTGAATTTATCTCTATTTCAGATCACAGGAGATCTTTACGCTCAGTGAATAAACAAGCTTTTCAGAGCCCGTTTCTCTAGGAGAGCGTGCAATTTAGTGACTTTTTCAGGCCCCTTCCAAAGCTCTTGACTTTGTGTTTTGAATACTTGTCTGTCAACAATCAAAGACTTTGAAGTGGGCTGTGTGTATTTCAGACAGCATTAGGCTTTGGAGACGGTATTGCGGTTTTCCAGAATCTGAGGGTAGGGAATGAACTGAGGAAGAGGGAAAGTCACGATTATAAAATAGCCACAAGGCTAAGGTACTGTGTAGTTAAGAAGGGACTGAGAAAGGTGAGGGAAGTGTTTAGAGATCGGATTTGTTATCATAAAAAGATTGTGTACTAAGAACACCTGGACTTGTTTGAATAAATTTAGCATAATACTCTCCCACCAATATCTTGTATTCTGTTTTCCCTTTTTTTTTTTTTTTTGATGATCTTTGTTTTGCACATTTGGTTCCCTACCACAGTCAGATTTGCTTCCAAGTGAAAATCATATTGAAGAATGGACAGAAATTTTAATACTAAACTCAGTAGTGTTGCCAATCTGTCCCTGTCAGGATAGCTCACTAAGAGTATGTCAGAAATTTTAAGTTGAAAATCAGCTGTCTATTAGTTTCCCGTGAGCATTGGACTTAAAATCAAGCTGTAAATTTGATTTAAATCTTATACCTATGTCATCAAGAAGAAACATTTAGGCCAGAAGTTCTTTGAAGGGAAATAAGAGCAAAAGGCTCAGAATGACCAATTGATATATTGTTAGAGCAGAAGTATTGGCTTTAAAAATAGCATAGTGAAGTCTGAAAGCTTAAATAAGCCTTAAGTTGTGTAGTTTAAAAATTTTTAGTGAATGGGAAAAAAAAAACACTTTTGATGGTGAAAGCCTTTGCAGTTATTCTGTATAGCTGTTTTATATTTGCTAAGCCACTTAAATCTAAATAAATTTCATTCTCAAGCTGGTGTTGTAGGCTCTTACATGAGAACTACCTTTTTTGGTCCTGGGATTGGTATACTCTGAGTATCAACTTGCAAGGTTCTTGGCTAGGAAACTGACAAATTCAGATGTATGCTTTTCCTTTCAATTAAAATGCCTCTTTCATAGTTTTTACACTCTCCTGGAAAGTGAAATGGATATTTTTAAGGTAAATTTAGATGTTTAAGGCCAACACAAATGTAACTTTGAAGGAATTTTTTTTTTTTTTAATGTTTATTTGAAAGTATTTTGGAAAATTCAATGAAAAAGTCTTAGTGAACACTGGCTGAGAGCCAGGGGAATGTGAATCTCTCCTACCTATGTTAATCAGCTGCATAACCTTAAATAACCTTCCTTATCTCTTTGGATCCTAATTTCCTTTTGTGAAAATTGAGCAGGTAGTATGAGATAATCAGAAAGGTCTCTTTGAAACTTAAAATTTTGTGGCTCTCGTAAGGACCTCATGTTACCCAGTTAAGTATGCTTGAGAATTGTGTGTAATGGTTGAAAAACCGAGAAAGTCTTCTGGTTCAAGACATATATATTTATTTCATATTTGTCCTGTGAGTACACATTTAAATTAAATGCACTTGAATGTAATTAAAGTAGTAACATAAACATAAACCAAAATAGCCCCAGGCAAACCTTAACCCTGACAAGCATAAGCTACATAAAAAGAAGAACAAGTTATGCTGAGCACAATTTTCAAGTACAGAAAGTACAAAATCCTCTTAAAGGCCAAAGGGGCTAAATTGTTAAATTCATTTTTCTACATTTCAAGGAAAGAGATAAACCCCTAGACCCAAGGAAGTCAGTTTTTATTATATTTCTGTAGTTTATTTTTGGCATACATTCACAGGTGTGCCCATGGCTTTTTTCTTAATCCCTTTCCTTTGGGATGGCTCCAAGAGTAGTACAAATTTGTAACTCTGTAATTTAGCTCTTTTAATTTTTTCTGGGCTGCACTGGAATTATGTTATTTATGTTTTATCAGTATGGATCCAGTGAGGATTTTGAAGGAAGTATAATTCCTTTGACTTATTTTAGAATTAATTTATCTATTAAATAAAAAGGAAAGAATTCATCTTTTATTTGAATTTCTCTGAGGCTAACATTTCAATATAAACTGATAAATGCTATGAGCATTATTATTCAGACAGCCACATTTAAGTTGTGTGACAACAACAGCATAGCAACCTAAGGACAGTGCAAGAATGGAACAGGTGTATTGTAGCTTTTAGAAGAAAAGGGCATTAAAAGTTGGTTTCTTTCCTCGCTACCTTTATTGGGATATAATTGACAAATAACATTGTGTGAGTTTAAGGTATACATCATGATTTGATACATAAAATGACTACCGCATTAAGATTAGTTAACACAGCCATCACCTCACATATTTTCTTCCTCTTCTTCCTTTTTTTCCCTTCAGTGAGAACATTTTATTATTATTTTTTAATTAAAAAAAAAGATTTTATTTATTTATTTGATAGATGGATCACAAGCAGGCAAAGAGCCAGGCAGAGGGTGCCTGGGTGGCTCAGTGGGTTAAAGCCTCGGCCTTCGGCTCAGGTCATGATCTCAGGGTCCTGGGATCGAGTCCCGCATCGGGCTCTCTGCTCAGCAGGGAGCCTGCTTCCCTCTCTCTCTCTCTCTCTCTCTGCCTGCCTTTCTGTCTACTTGTGATCTCTCTCTGTCAAATAAATAAATAAAATCTTTAAAAAAAAAAAAAAAAAGAGCCAGGCAGAGAGAGAGGGGAAGCAGGCTCCCCGCTGAGTGGAGAGCCTGATGCGGGGCTCAATCCCAGGACGGGAGATCATGACCTGAACCAAAGGCAGAGGCTTAACCCACTGAGCCACCCAGGCACCCCAGTGAGAACATTTTAAGACCTACTCTCTTGGCAGATTTCAAGTATACAGTACAGTGTCATTAACTCAGAGCGTAATTATCATTTTTACTCCCAGCTTTACTGAGGTGTAATTGACATAGAACACTGTGTAAGTTTAAGGTGTATGATAAAAGTTGGTTTCTTTATTTCTCTAAACAACAACAAAAAACTCCAGCATGATGGTAGTGCATTTTTGGCTCTTGTTCATTTGGTTCTTGGAGTCAGCTGGTTGTATTACTAAAACTACCATCAGAACACCCTGACATTTTGGGCAAAGAACTGGTAAACTAAGAACAGCTAGTCTTTCTAAATGTGTATAGCTAAAAAGGAAGTGGAAAGAGTAAATTGTCATTGTTAATTGTTTTTTAGGCTGTCCCTGATTTTTGAACAAACATAAGTTATTTTTCCAGAGCTCTCATTTTGATCAATATTATATCAGTACCTAATTGAAACATCTTCTGTGTAGATACTTGGTTGATGATAAGAGAATAGTGGAATAGTTGGAGACAACTGTGAAATTCATCCCACCATAATTTCCATATTTTAGACACATTCTAGATTTATTAGGGCTGAAGAGCCAATGCTAAATGATATTGTTCATTTATTTATTCATTAATTCATCAGACATTTATGGAAGTCCTGCTAAATACCAGTTACTCTGCTTGGCTTTGGGAATCTGTTGTTTAACAAAGTGCATATAGTTTCTGCTCTCCCGGGGTTTGTGATCGGTTTTTGTGAGACATTTACACTGATTAGTAATTAGAACTGTAGTGTTTTGAAAAGCCTATAAAAGGGACACAATTTAGTCTGGTGGATCAAGAGAAGCTTCTCAGTAAAAGGGATGTTGGGGCGCCTGGATGGCTCAGGTCATGATCCCAGCGTCCTGGGATTGAACCCTGCATCAGGCTCCCTGCTCAGCAGGGAGTCTGCTGTTCCCCACACTTCCCTCTCCTTCCTGCTCATGCTCTCTTTCACTATCTCTGTGTCTCTCACATAAATAAATAAAATACATATATGTAAAAAAAAAAATGGGGTGCCTGGGTGGCTCAGTGGGTTGAGCCTCTGCCTTCGGCTCAGGTCATGGTCTTAGGGTCCTGGGATTGAGCGCTGCGTTGGGCTCTCTGCTCAGCGGGGAGCCTGCTTCCCCCTCTCTCTCTGCCTGCCTCTCTGCCTACTTGTGATCTCTCTCTCTGTCAAATAAATAAATAAAGTCTTAAAAAAAGACAAAAAGGGATGTTTAAGCTGAGTAGAAGGATGAGCAAGATTTAATATGCCCACAGTAGGGAGGTAAAGTGCTCCTATAGCTAGAAGTTTTGCCTCAGTTTTAGGTCCTTAGTATGTTTTTCCTACACATCTTTATTGCTAGTACAAAAGTAAACCAAGGTTTATCAGATATTTTTATGTATTATTTTAGTCAAGGATAAAAAGGTCATGAGATTAATTTTTTAATTGAGAATAGAAATCTGCACTAAAACAGTAAATATTATGATTGTTTCGTAGTGGATTTTAATCAAAGTTGAAGTAATATTCGCATGTGACAATGCATACCTGAAAAGATGAGATGCAGAACCAGAACCAGGGAAGAGATGAAGAATGGATGGAATAATGAGAATGACTTAAACTATTCTGGTGATTTTTCACATTTTAGAGAAAAAATTGGTGTCTGAAGCAGTGGATCAACCTGTCTTTTCTTTCTAGCATACATGCAAAATACGGTATTTCCATTAATAACTACCACTCAATTTGTTGGAGTAATTTTCATTTGGGAGGGGTGGGCATTATCAGAGCAGGTCATAGCAGGATTTAGAAATCCTCAAAAAAAGAGTACTCTTAAGAGAAAAAGGTATTTTAATATTTTATTGAGAACAATGATGGCCTTCACAGAAGTTAGCTCTAAGGTGATATCATTATGCATTAAACAGGCATGATCTGAGCTTTTAAAATATATTCTTTGTATGATTTTCTCTTTTATAGCATCAAGGTTACTGACTTCCCATGATGTTTGGTGGTTATGAGACCATAGAAGCCTATGAAGATGACCTTTATCGTGAAGAGTCATCTAGTGAACTGAGTGTTGATAGTGAGGTGGAATTTCAGCTCTACAGCCAAGTTCATTACGCCCAAGATCTTGATAATATCATTAGAGAGGAAGAATATGAAGAGAAGAACTCTGGGAATTCTGAATCATCCAGTAGTAAACCAAATCAAAAGAACTTAATTATCCTTTCAGATAGTGAGGTCATCCAGCTATCAGATGGGTCAGAGGTCATCACTTTGTCTGATGAAGATAGTATTTACAGATGCAAAAGAAAGAATTTTGGAGTCCAAGCAAAAGAAAAGACCGGAGGTCCTCCTGCCTCTCTTCATTCTAATAAGTTGACTGATAAGAAATGCAAGAGGAATTTTGAGAAGCCTAAACCTGAAGAGATACCGGGTACAATCAGAGAGGTTATGATTATAGAGGTCAGTTCAAGTGAAGAGGAAGAGAGCACCATTTCAGAAAGTGATAACGTGGAAAACTGGATGCTGCTGGGATGTGAAGTTGATGATAAAGATGATGATATCCTTCTCAATCTTGTCGGATGTGAAAACTCTGTAAATGAAGGTTAGTATCATATTGGCCATTTTGAAAAATAATACCATCTTTAATAAGGAAGACTGCTTTTCCTAGACAAAAGACCAATAGGGTCTGCTCCATTTAATTCCTCATCTTTTGGTCTTGTTTTTTGGCTTGTTTCTCATGAGACTCTTACCAGTGGCTGCTCTAATGGTGGTCTGTCTGAACATCAGAAAGAGTATGTCAGAATATCAAAGACGCTCTGCTTCTACTGTAAGCAAATTCATAGCTGCTTCTTCCTGTTTGGCTAGAGCCGGTTCTGGACCTGAAATCTTAGTCCCTTCTCTTTCTGCCTGGTATCTCAGGTGAGTACTGCATCCGTCTCAGACGTTGGTCCTGTGCTCTCATTTGGCCAACTCTATTGGGACTGCCTCTTCCTAAGTGATTTGCTTGGCCAGGAGTTAGCCAGGCAGCCAGCATGGGAAATGCTTGATATACTTAGAATATGGAATTAGTATTGAGATTTTAGGAATTCCGTGGTTAAGAATGGAGACTCTAAAGAGCTGTAAGTCTACAGTAAACTGCAGGAGGAAATGCAAATTCTTAGAACCACATCATTCAAGGATTGAAATTTTGGTGTGGATTTTGTATTCTCTCATAGTCTTAATGCTTAATTCCTTTAAGAACTCCCTTTAGTTTTTCTTACTGTATGCCTAATGCCTGGTCTCTTGCAGTAGTTTCCTAAATGATCTTTTACATCATCCCTGCACAATATTGTTAAACTAGTAGTCTTGAAATGCCCTTTTACTTATAGTACTTTACTCTGCCCCAAACCTTTAATAGTACCTACTTGTTCTCAGAGGAAATGATGACATTGAATGTAGGTTATGCTTTGGAGCCCCAGTGACTGACAGACCTTTTTTTAAGGATACAAACTTTAGGTTACCAGGCCATAGGGTAAAGAAAGAAAGAGAAGTGGTAGTTAGAACACAGAGTGGAATTAAGTGAAGTTTTATCAGAGTAAGGTAGATCTGATAATGTTTTTAGATAGACAGGGGCAAGGAGGGGGGCACTTTTGAAGGATAGATTAAACCTGTTTGTTGGATTGGGACAGTTGGGGCCAATTAAGAGATGGGATCAGGTGTGTATGTCTGAATTAGTCTTTTTTTTTTTTTCAAAGATTTTATTTATTTATCTGACAGAGATCGCAAGTAGGCAGAGAGGCAGGCAGAGAGAGAGGAAGGGAAGCAGGCTCCCCGATGAGCAGAGAGCCTGATGCGGGGCTCAATCCCAGGACCCTGGGACGACGACCTGAGCTGGAGGCAGAGGCTTTAACCCACTGTCTGAATTAGTCTTAAAAGGGAAGAGACACACCATTAACTTCTAAATCATCAGATATTTCTAGAGGTAGAGAAGAAAGATAAATTCAGATGGGTTGCAGATGAGGGAATATGTGAGGATGTGTTTGATTTTCTTAGGAAAATGAAAACAGAATTGGGAGTGGAAGTGGGCAGAGGGTACTTAGAAGCTTAGAGTGTGGAAAGCTTGTTTGAGTTCTTTGGGGAATACTTCTAGACTGTGATTCCCAGTGTTTTGAAGATGGTAACCTTTTTAACTTCACAGCAATTTGTGGGTCCCCACATGATTGTAGTTATAGTTCTAGTATTTATTAATTGAGAAAATGCCTATTAGCTACTATTTTAGTATTCTTTTATGTGATGGCATTTTATTAACCACAATGTCTGTACATCTGAAAAATAGTAGTACGTATATATGTCTATGTCTTTATATAATGCATGCCTCTGGGCACCAACTGGTCACCAATCATGCAGGTTCCCAGGAGTCTGAAGCTCATAGTTGGGAAATCATTATGCCAACAAATTCAATAATAGGTTTACTTAGAAGTGGTATTCAGTCCAAATTGCAACAATATGAGCTTGTAATGACTCACTTTGAAGGATTTCATAACTTTTTCCAGTAATATTTGGCAATCTGGAGCAAGATTATGGAAACCAAATGATCTAGGGCTAGGCATATCATCACAGAAGGTCCAGAAGGTCGAAAGCATTTAGCCCAATCTTTCTCTAAATTGCCTTCTCCTGACATCACATCTAGCTTCATCAAACATTAATGTGTTTGATGTGTTCATGATGATGAGCCATTTTTCTTGAACTCAAGTTTTCCATGTCCACCGTACTGATTTTTCCATTTGGTTATCTTACTGTCATTTCAAACTTAATACACTGAAAGGTTTGAGAAATTGAAATGAAATGTTATTTTTCCACAGAAAGAGGAGCAGGTTAACTGAGAAGTAACAGTAGAACTAGGGTTTCTCAGGGCAAAATGAAAGAGATTGGTGAGGAGTAGTGAGAATGGGGTAGAGGGTGGCTGAACCATATGGAAATGAGGATTCTAGAAGAAAGGGAATGGTAGATTTAGTCAGGTATGTGTTACAGGAGTGAGGAAAAGAAGGTTGGTAATTAGGTATATAAAGAAATCTCTGGCAAACAGTTTTAGTGTTTCATGTTATAAGTAGAGAATAAGAAGCATGTTTGTTCTTGAACTGCATTTTTGGAGGAGGGTATATTTGTGTTTATTTTTATTGAGGTGAAATTAGCATAACACAAAATTAACCTTTTTAAAGTGTTCAGTTTACTGGCGTTTAGTACATTTACAGTATTATGGAACCAGACCAAAGGAAACCTTGCTCTCATGGAGCTCTTTATTCCTTCTTCTCCCAGACCCTGGCAACCGCTAAGCTTCTTTCTGTCTCTGTGGATTTACCTATTCTGGATATTACATGAAAATAGAACCATATAATATGTGACCTTTGTGTCTGACTTCTTTCGCTTAGGATAATTTTTGGGAGGTTTGTCCATATTGTAGCATGTATCAGTACTTCATTCCTTTTCAAGGCTGAATAATATTCAGTTGCATTGTTATACCACATTTTGTTTATCTGTTCATCTGTAGATGGACATTTGGGTTATTTCCACCTTTTGGGTATTATGGATGGTGCTACTGTGAACATTCATGTATAGGTATTATTTAAATACCTATTTTGGGTATATACCTAAGGCTAGAATAGCTGGGTTTTCTTTTTCTTTCTTTCTTTCCTTTTTTTTTTGAAGATTTATTTATTTATTTTAGAGAGAACATGAGTAGGGGGAGGGAGGGAGCGCGGGGGAAAGAGATAGGCAGACTCCCCCTGAGCTTGGAGCCTGACGTAGGGCTCGATTCCACAGTCCTGAGATCATGACCTGGGCTTACGCCAAGAATCGGTTGCTCAACTGACCAAGTCACCCAGGTACCCCTAGTATAGCTGGGGTTCATGTTTCGCTTTCTGAGGAACCACTAGACTTTTCCACAGTGGCTGCACCATTATACATTCTCACAGTAATTTATGAGGGTTCCACTTAACTGCATTGTTTTTAGCAATGACTTGTGATGTTGCATATTCTATTTTGATGTGGTGGTATGCTCTTTGTTATTTCTTACAGTTTTTTCTCTTAGTATTTTGGTTTTTATACTTGTTGTTTATGTTGGCTTATGTTTTTCTAGTATGGCTTTTATTTTATTTCTTTTTAGAGAGAGAGCAGGTAGGGAGGGGCAGAGGGAGAGGGAGAGAGAGAATCCCAAGCAGGCTCCATTGCCCAGTGTGGAGCTGGATGCGGGACTTGACCCCATGATCCTGAGATCACGAGCAGAGCTGAAATCAAGAGTCGGATGGTCAATTGACTGTGCCACCTAGGTGCCCCTCTAGTATGGCTTTTTTTTTGCATCAAATTTTCCTTTATCTTTTCATCCACTTAAGAGTTTGTAAAGAAACTGATTCTTATAGCTGTTCTGTTAAAGTTTAGTGTGTATATGTGTATAAATTTGTAACACCTTTTCTGCAACATTAGTAACATTAGTAATAAATAACATTAGCAATTAGATGCAAGACCTAAGTAATTCTGAGTAATTTTTGATTCCTTGCATTCAGTGTATATTCCTCTTAACATACTGAAATTTATCCCTTTGCTTCTAGGATTTGTTTCTTTGTTCCAGCCAAATCTAAACAAATTATGCAATTTTGCTGATTAACTTGCCCAACTCTTATAACTCTGACAGATATTCAAATATATATCTCCTGTTTTATATCCTTGGTCTGTTAATGCCATAATCCTGTTTCTTTTTAGTTAATAAGCAATATATTCTGTACTGATGTTTTTTGAGTATGGTCTTACTCTCTCACCATTATTATCCTGTTCGTAAATAGATCTGAGTTCAGTTTATATAGTAGTCTTTAGAGAGATTTCTTCATGTTGATGGAAATTTGTAGAAATTCTGACATACTTTTGAAATGATGTTGTTTAACCATAGCAGTAGCTATTTGGTATACTGCTTCTCCTCCTCCTCAAACCCTCAGACTATGGCATATTTAAATTATCAGTCTGATAGGAGAGATTATAGACTCCTTGAAGGCAGGTCTTTTCCATACTCACAAGTTTCCCTATGATATTTATTTATTTATTTATTTATTTATTTATTTATTTAAAGATTTTATTTATTTATTTGACAGAGAGAAATCACAAGTAGGCAGAGAGGCAGGCTCTCTGAGAGGAAGAGGCTCTCCTCTGAGAGAGGAGGAAGCAGGCTCCCTGCTGAGCAGAAAGCCCGATGTGGGGCTCGAACCCAGGACCTGGGATCATGACCTGAGCCGAAGGCAGCGGCTTAACCCACTGAGCCACCCAGGCACCCCTCCCTATGATATTTAAAGTAATTCTTTGACATGTATTTGTTCTGTATAAATTGCTGAGTGATCAAAATATTGGGCATCTACTCTGTAGTATACACAGAGGGGTTTAAAATGATAGAAGACATAGTTTTAGCCTTAAATGGCATTGTGTTTCATTGAAGAGACAGAATTTATATAATATTTATAGAATTATTATTTAAATATTTATTTATGTTAGAGAGGACACTTGAGTGTGTGCAGGGGATGGGACAGAGGGAGAGAATCCAGCAGGCTCGCCACTGATCAGGCATCCTACTACTATACAGGGCTTGATTCCCAAGAGCAAAGAGATCACAACCTGAGCAGAAAGCAAGAGTCTGATGCTTAACCCACTGAGCCCCCAGGTGCTCCTATAATATGTGTGTGTGTATACACACACATGTATATACTAAAAATAAGCTAATACTAAGAAGAAGCGAAGTAATTTATGGAAGTCTCTTCTTAACCTTGGGAGATAAGTGTCTTAAAGTCCTGATGATAGATGTAATTGAAAACTTAACACTTTATAAAAAATAGGATTAGTGAATTTGAGGTAGTAATGAATGAATGAAGGACTATATAAGTACATACATATTTCCCATTTACTATCGTTAAATTTGTAGTAATGAGTGCAGAACCGTTCTTGTTCTGTGGAAACTTCAGACCATCCCCCATTACTTAAGTTTCAGTGAGGGGCATACACATTTTATTTTCTTCTTAATACACAGGCAGGTAGTACATTACTTGGAGGCATTTTTTTCCTTACTGTTCTTCCTCTGAATGTTTGATACTTTTCTTATTATATGATTTGATGTTCTTTTTATTATTTTTTTAAGATTTTGTTTTTTACATTATTTCTACACCTAGTGTGGGGCTCGAACTCACAATACTGAGACCAAGAGTCACATTCTTTATTGACTGAGCCAGCCAAGTGCCCCTGATTGAAGTTTCTTTTAAAGATTTTATTTATTTAACAGAAAGAGAGCGAGCGAGAAAGAGAACACAAGTGGGGGGTGGTAGGCAGAGGGAGAGGGAGAAACAGGCTCCCCACTGAGCAAGGAGCCTGACGTGGGGTTCAGGATCCTGGGTTCATGACCTGAACTGAAGGAAGACACTTAACTGTCTGAGCTACCTAGCCACTCCTGATTTGAAGTTCTTGATTAGCTTCCTGAGGTTCCGTTGAGCACTTGTGGATGTAACACATAACTTGCTCAGCCTACCCTTCCTCAACTAATGATGAGGGCTTTGCTTATAATAAATTCATGCCAAAACATTGGCCCTTAGTCCCAATTTTATCTGGCTCTCAGCTTTCTCTACTGAGGGATGTAGGAATTTATTTCTAAGTTCTAGACTTCATTTCCTTCACTTTCTTTGCTCTTTCCTAAGGTTTCTTTGTATAGCAATGCCTGCACTGCATTTGTTTTTCTTTTTGAAATTCTCACCCTTGGGGCCCCTGGGTGGCTCAGTGGGTTAAAGCCTCTGCCTTCAGCTCGGGTCATGATCCCAGGGTCCTGGGATCGAGCCCCACATCGGGCTCTCTGCTCAGCGGGGAGCCTGCTTCTCCCTCTCTCTCTCTGCCTATTTGTGATCTTTCTGTCGAATAAATAAAATCTTAAAAAAAAAAAAAGAAATTCTCACCCTTTAATTTCTTTTATTATCTCCAGTACAAGTGACTTAAAATTCTCATATATTAGAAAGGTAGATCTCCTGGTTGAAGAAAGAGATGCACCAAAGGAAATCATCGTGTTTCTTAATTTGTGAGAAGGATCTCAAGTTTGGGGAGGATTATTACATAAGATTGCCAAGTAATGGGGAGAGACAATAAGTGCTTTAGGAATTAAAAATAAGCCACTTATTTTCCTGCATAAGGACGGGATATTAATAGCTCTAGGAATAATTATTTTGTTAGTTTTTTTGTTTTTTGTTAGTTTTTTTATTATGGAGATTTTAAAGTATATGAAAATAGAATGTTGTATCGGACTCAGTGTCCCATAAACCAACCTATGACTAATCTTTTCTCAATTATAACTGCCTGTCCCTGTATTATTTTGAAGCACATCACACCCATCATTTCATTCATTCATACATATATATATGTGTGTGTGTGTGTGTGTGTGTGTGTGTGTATGTATATTTCAGTGTGTATTTCTGAAAGGTAAGTTCTTAAGAAACATAATCACATCCTGATCATATCTAAACAAATTGCCAATGTTTCTTTTATTATTAAATACCCAGTTGGGGGCACCTGGTTGGCCAGTCATTTAAGTGTCTGACTCTTGATCTGAGCTCAGAGTTGTGAGTTCAGGGCCCGCATTGGGCTTCAGACTGGGTGTGGAGCCTATATTAAAAGGAAAAAAAAAAAAGAACCCAAGAAGGAAAAACAAAAACCCAGTCAGCATTCAGATTTCCCATTCTGGCTCTCAATTTTTTTTTTTCTTATAGTGTATTTGAATCAGATCCATTTATTGTAATTGATTGATAACTTAAGTGTCCTTTATAGGTTCCATCTTTTTTTTTTTTTTTTTCTTTTTCATCTTCCTTGTAATTTATTTGTTGTATTAACTGGATTGGTTGTCCTCTAGAATTTTCTGTAGTCTGAATTTTGTGGTAATGTTTAACATATAATGTTTAACATATAATTCTTTGCCCTCTGTGTTTTATATGACCTGGTAGTTAGATCTGGAAGCTTGATTAAATTCAGGTTTCTTTCCCTATGATTATGCTATAAACTAGAAACATGGATAGTTCATTTGTTTCATTTTGCTTTGGATATGCTTATTTTTCAGTATCGCCTTTTACAAATTTAATTTGTTTTATAATTAGTAAAATGTCTGTAAGATTCCACATTTAAGTCAACAAGACAAGGTAAAATATATTCAGAGAAGTCTGTCTTCTGTCCAGTCTTCACCCTATTTTTGCTCTTCCCCTTATGGATAACTGTTCAGAGAAAATTGACGGTTTGTTCTTATACTAAAAAAAAAAATAAGCAACTATGTATATATCTTGTATTCTTTCTCCCCTTCCTTAAACTCTACCTTTTTTTTTGCTCTACCCTTTTTTTTTCCCTCTCTCTAACAGTATAGCCTGGAGATCAGTCCATAGTAGTATGTAAAGATATTCCTCAGTTTTAGGACTGTGGACTATTTTTGGGTTGTCCACTACTCTGAGCTAGATACATTAGGTATATAACAAATACATTTTAGAGGTGAATGAATAGTAATTTAAAATATTTTATGAATAAAATACTTTTACAGTCTTTCAAACACATGTGGAATAGTCTAATTGCACTTTCACAAACATGCTTTTATACTTATTCCTGGTCTTAATGTTTGTTTCTCATTTAGTAATTTTGGAAGATTCAGATTTAGTGAAAAATTAGACTCAGATTTTAAAAAGCAATAACTTTTGAAGAATGAAGAATATAGCATGTTGAAGAAGCTGTATTAATTCCTAGTACGTAACTGTTACGTTATAGAATTTTACATTAACGTAGAGCTCATTCAGTATTACAGTTTGACACATTGCTGCTTTAGTTCATCAGCATTTGGCACATAGTGGATAATCTAGTAAATCTTAGGTGAATTAAATTGAAGTCCTACCTTTGCATATAGAGTAGTGCTCTTTACATCATCCTACCACATGAAGTTGAAGTGAAATTACGGCTTGATTGAAGTGGAACCACAGGTTTTGAAATTGAAGTAAAATAATGGCTTTCAGTGACTTAGTACAGTAAGTCTTTTATATACATATATATTTTTTAAGTCCGCTCTACCCACAATGTAGGGTTCGAATTCATGACCCTGAGATCAAGAGTTGCATGCTCTACCAACTGGGCCAGGCGCCCCAGTGTTATAGTTGTTTTTGTGTCAAGTCCCTTTACTTCCCCAAAATATGCATATAAAAGTTTTGGGTACAATTTCAGAGGATAAAGAACTCATCTAGAGGTAATTGCAGGATCCTTGGCATTTATTGAGCACTTAACCAAGACTTGATAAATAATTAAAATTTGAGTAGAGTGCGTTACCTGTTTGAATTTCAGTTTTTCAAATTGGTCATATTTTATTTGGTCTGGATCTTTTACAAATGCTGCTTTTTTCTGCCTGGATCACTTTCTACCTTGCTTGATACCTACTCATCCCTTGGGTCTCAGTTTAAAGATTTTTATTTATTTATTTGACAGAGAGAAATCACAAGTAGGCAGAGAGGCAGGCAGAGAGAGAGGAGGAAGCAGGCTCCCTGCTGAGCAGAAAGCCCGATGTGGGGCTTGAACCCAGGACCTGGGATCATGACCTCAGCCGAAGGCAGCAGCTTAACCCACTGAGCCACCCAGGCGCCCCCTTGGGTCTCAGTTTAAAGTTTGATTCTGAATGAGGTTACCTACAGGCTCTTAATCAGTTGTAGTTATTATGTCTGTTATAGTTCCTCAATTGACTAGCTGTGACTTTGGGTAACTTAATCTCATTATTGGTAAAGAAATAATTTTATTAAAGTTGTAAAGATAAAATGAGACAATGGATAGACTAAATTAATGTATAGAAAAATGTTTGGCTAAACTCTTCCAACTACAGGATGATTTTGGCAAGTATGGGCATATAGTTTCCACTTGGTATTTTGAATGGAAAGTTCTCAGCTTTTTTTGTGAACCCGAGTACTTTTGAACATGTGTCTAGTATGGCACTTAAATAAATTTTATTTGATTCGGTGACATTTTAGTTAAACTAAATCTAAAATCTTAATATCTGTCCAATAGTTCCTTACTGGATACATGCAGTGTACAAGTCATTATACCATTTAGGTGTTGGGACTCGAGAATTGCTATGTAGTCCCTACCTTTAGAAGCCATAAATGCCTGACAATATGGAAGTTTCACTGTAAACCACAGTTAAATACATTTCTACAAATTTAAGAGATGCTCTAGCACATTTCAAAATCATTTCCAGATGAATGTAATAGACTTAAAAAAAATCATTACATGGATAGGCAAAGTACAAGACCGAATTGGAAGGTAGCCCTTTGAGCTGTGTTTTGAAGAATGCATAGAATTTTCAGTTCAGGGTAAGTGCAGGGAGGAAGAATAGAAGCTGAAAACCCTCGTAGAAACTCAAGACTGTATGGTACCACTAATGCTAAATTAATAGTTTAGTATGTGTCTGGGTATGATTAAGTATTTAATAGCATGTCTTTTTAGAAACTTCCTTAGCCTAAATGAGAGAGGGTATTTATGTTTTGTATACGTTTTTTGTATGTGTTCAGAGTGCTGTTGGAAGATTTTTTGGTCATTATTTTGTTCCAGTATTTTCCACCTGTTTCTTGTTTGTATATCTCCCTTTCCTTTAAAGAAAATTGGATATTTTATATAATTTTATGGCAGGTAGAAAAATTCTCTCAAATGGGCCAGGTGTTATAAGGTTAGTCAGCAGACAAGACCAGCCCTGTAAAGCGTATATTTTATGCAGGACTGTTCAAAGTAGAGCATGCCTTAAAATAAAACTTTGGCTCCTCATAGCTTGTGTTCTTTACCATCTTTTAACAGAGGGAAGGAACACATTCTGTTCTTTCTGTTAGTTTGGGAACATTAATAAATTAGATTTTGCCTTCAATAATCTTCAAATCTTTAAGGTGGTGTCCTTGTGTTGTTGCCGCCACCCCCCCCCCCCGCCACCCCCCCCCCCCCCCCCCCCGCTTTCTGCATTCATCAGATAACAAGTCAGCTTAATTTCAATAAATACAGTTTCTTTGCCTTTTAGGTCATAAGGGTGGGTTGCCATTTGACATATTTCTCATTGATGTATAGTTTAATTTCTGCCTTATAATTGAAAAATGGCCACATGCTAGAGTTCCAGTGACCGAGAGCATCAAGGAGCTCCCTCCCTGATGTTTTCAGCTTTTGTAAGCCTGTACTACACAATTCGTAAAGCTGCTTTTGAACTGTGTCTCTGGTTGTAGCATGTCACCTTACACTTAACCATTGTAAGGGCATCTTTTTATTTAATTTCTAATTAGCATAATGACTTGAGCTGTGTTATTCACTGTTCCATGGTGAAGTTGTCATAGGGAGAGAAGAAATAAAAATGTTCAATTTCAACTTTACTTGTGAATGGAGTGAAGTTTGAAAGCCTTTTTATGGCCATTGTTCAGCAGACTGAAAATCTCATTAGAAATTCCAGAAATGCTAAGGCAGTTTTGGGTTGGATTTTAATAACGTTTTGGAATGTTGATATTGTATGTTGCTTGCTAATTTCTGTGATTTCGCTTTTGATCAGCAATTTAGGTATGCATTCTTCCAAAGTCAGTTTATGACTTTTAGTCTAAATTCATTTATAGTAGCTTTTCTTTTCAACAGTGATAAATACTTAGGAAGAGAATTAAATTTTACTCTTTTTTTGACATTTCTTTTAGAAACCGACTTGATTTTCATATAAGATATATTAAATTTGTTAGAAACCGCTTAATATGAAAATAACATGTATTTATTGAATGAACAACCTAGTTTAGTTGCCATTCAAATATTATTTATCAGCTACAGTTTTATATTTTTGGGGGGATTGGAGTAGCATAAAATTAGATGGACAGGCAACATTTCCATTTTTTATCTACAAGTCATAGGAACTTGAATCTTGATGTCTGGGTGGAAATGTAATTTTCATATAGCTGTTTGCTTTAAAAATAATCTATTGCATGTAGTGATCACTTGTGTAAGAAATGAGTATAATTTATATAGTTTATTTTTATGGTCAGAAAGTAAATTTGATGTTAACTGCATATGATTAGACTGTAAAACATTTTTCAAAAGTACAGAATGGAGAGCATTTACTCTTTTTTCCCTTGTAAAAATAAAGACCATTCATGTCTCTAAGTAGGAGATCCTGTTTTTAAGACTGCTAAATTTTTATTTGATTTCAAAGTAATTTACTCATCTCTTGCTAACACTCTGTTGGTTGTTAACACTTAATGAAATAAAAGTGTTGAGTTAATGGAAGTTTTTCAGCCAGAAATTTTTACGTTCTCAATCATTGTTTATGTTTGTTTTGTTATACATTATTGTCATGGTCAGGTTTTTGGCATTTTGAGTTACTTGCCAAATTGTTGTTGATTCTTCTGATAATAAAGAAATACTTTAATTGAGCATACACCATGTGTAAGGACACATTTTCTTTTTAAATTATACAAATATACTTAAGAATATGTAAAGGAATAGATTTTACTTGTTTTTTTAGTGTTTGAATCTTGATCTGATAGCATTAGCTCTGGATAGAGGCACAGTTCTGGGGATAAAAATTATTTTTGTAATATAGATTTGGATCCAGATATAAATGCAGTGTAATAATAGATTATTTAAAAGTGATTCTTGCCTGCCAAATACATAATTTTTATTTTTATGACATTTTTACCTTAGAATTTCAGCTTTGACGTAGTTTTGAAAATTAGTTAACCATGTACTTGAGAGCATCTACTGTTATCCTCATCTTTTACAAATACATTTTAAGGAAGACAGTATAATTCTATAGTGAGAAAATAACCCCCCCCTTTTGCCTAAATGTAGAGTTAATTTGTAATTACCTCAAAATGAAAGAATGGCTGTTTAGAGCTGTTTATTGAGGGTAAGTGTTTTTATTGGCAATTCCCTTGAAGTACGTAGGTCACATTTGATTTTGCTTTGTAACTCAGTAGTGTTTGTAACAGAATTACCTACTGTAGGGAGAGAAAGCCTAAATTTCTGGAAAACTTTTTAATACTCTTTACATTTGTAGTTAATGAGAAATTCTAAAGATGTAGGAAATAGACTGGTTATGACTGATAAATAAGTTTTTTAAAGTAATTGATAAATTTTGTTTAGAAAAGTCAGGTGAGAGGAATTCAGGACATGGAGGAAAATGGCATATAAATTCAACTGAATGAGGGAGGTTTTAAAGAAAAAAATGTGCAACCACAGTGATTCTGTATGTTACTCCTTATGTATTAGTCATTAATTAGTGTTAAGGGTCTGATTTAAACAAAAATGAGTTTTTGGTTTTATTTAGAAATAGAATTGCTTTCCACTTTTAAGGAGGATTTTAATTGCCAAAAAATTTCATTGTTCTAATAAGTACTTGAAAAATTACCTCACTCCCATATGGTCAATATTTTGCTCTTCATTCCATACCTTATGTTTACTCTGGAATTTTGGTTTGCTTTAAAAATTATATAAAGGTTTTGTGGGGGAATAAATGTGACTTAAATATTGCCATAAATATGTTACTTTAAGCTGGTATGATTGGCTTTTATGTATAAGAAATACTTCCCTGGAAAGGTTCATAGTATTCAATCTAAATATTTCTGGATAGGTGAATTACTGGTTAAAATCTATCAGGTCCTAAGTTGTGGAATACTTGTATTGGTTTTTAATACCATGACTATCTTGGTTGTTGTAGAAGTCCCTTAGTTCTTCTGTTTGAGATGTTGTAGTTTGGGAAATATTTTTTTACTTCCAGATTTAACTGATGAAACGTGATGGATGTATCATAGATAATCTAATTTTCAGACTGTTTTGGTTAAACTAACTTTGACATATAGTTTTTTGCAGGGCAAAGAGGAGTTGTGTTCAACTGTGTGATTTTGCCACCACTTAGGTTACCATCAGAAGGGTCTTATCTCTGACTTTTCTTCCTTTTGTTAAATTTTTAAATAGTTTTAACATTTAAATATGGAAGGAGATAGAGTTGTGAAGCAAATTTGATTTGCTGATACTCATTATTAAGCAATGAGAATCCTATCTCTTCCTTTAGATATATCACATACATGTGTTTTAAGTGGGGGAAAAAAGTTAATCTGCAGAATGATATAATGTGGATATAGTTGTTATTTATTTTTTAAAAAAATTAGTAAAACAAATAAAGCTTGTTTCGAAATCTGAAAAGATCTTTAGTAGTATACCTGCACCCTCAGCAGTCCCTTTTTATCTCTATAAATTTCTCTGCCTATTGTGGTCCTTTGCTCTAATTTAAATTTCCCATGGCTTTGGGTTGCAGACTTGGTTTTCTGCAAGAGTGCCCATGCTTACATGGTCATATATTCTGGGTGACTTTTCCACTTTTTCTTTTTTGTTATTTTGTTGATTGCTAAAGGGAAAGAGAGTATTTTTTTTTTTAAACTTGTTTCTTTGTTTTGATCTTTCTTCCTTAGCCCATCTATTTGTGTTTTGTTTTGTTTTGTCTTGCAGATTGGGAAGAATTATTGTGTGGCCTTAGGTCCATGGGGACTAGCAGGGAAAAACTAATTTTGTTCTTGGTTTTGTTTTCTTAACAACAGTAGCAATTTAATTTTTGAGCGGTTGAGAAGCTCAAAAGATATGTTAGCTTTAATCATGAAATTGATAGAAAATTATTAATCCCCAAATTTTCTATTTTAGTCTACTGTTGGAATAAAAATGTTATAGTTGAACTAAGTAAATAACTAGAAATACTAATTAGCCGTAAGTAGCTATTTAAAATTTTAATTTAAATATTACTGTATATTCAAAAGCTATTCATAGGAAATCAGTTATAATCTGATACATGATTTCTTTTTTATTCAGTTTTTGTTGTCCATGGTATGTATATATTCAAATGAATGTATTATTATACATTGCTTAGGAACATACATTTTTAACTTGACCAGATCTTAAAAGTGCTTATTCCTTCAAAACATGCTTGTTTTTCAAATGTGAAGAAATTTACTTTATAAAATAACTTTATGTTGGTGAATGTTAAGTCCTTGGAGAAGTGCTGTGGCAATTAAATATTGCTGTTAAGGGAACAGTAGAGGTCTTTAGTCCTAACATCTCCCCAAAACATTTTTTATTAATACTTGAAGACTTCAAAAGTAGTAAATTAATGTGATCAAAGTTACTTCTGTTTTACATTTGTTTTGTAAGTTTGCATCATACAGTAGCATTATTTAACTGAATTTTGTATTCATTAAATTGCTAGAAGATAATAAAGAGGTTCATTTTAGCATTTTGAATAACTGTAGTAATTTCCCAATATACCATGAAAAATGGTGTCGTGTCATACTACTAAGTAATAGGCTGAAAGAACTTTCTAATTTTGATAAATAGGATCAAAAAAATTAATTTTGATAGGTTTAATTTTAGGGTTTTTCATTTAATTGGCTATATACCATGTTAGTGAAGTATCTAAAATTCTCTTTCTGAATATCTGTTAAGTACTTTGGGAATTGGGGTAAGGGGAAGCCTCCTTCTTTTTGTGTCTGCTAATTGTAGTGTTTTCTTATGGATTTTAGTTTTCCTAGCATATGAAACTATTTATAGAATTTGTTATTACCAAGAAACAAATAACATTATTGAATTTTTGTTTTATTTAACTATTATTTTCTAGTTAGAGTTCACATTTTGATTTCTATCAAATGACTTCTTAGAAAGCCATATCTTTTAAAATTAGTGAGAGTTTCAAACTATGAAGGAAATGTATCCTAATAGTCTAATGGCTGTGTTTTTCCATGGCAATTAATCTTTTGAATTTCTACTCTTTTTCATAGTTACGGAGCCTGCTTAAGTTTGTAAAATTATTCTTCCTAATTCTGATTTGTATTTTTAAAGGTATTTTATAAGTTTATTCTCGATGTTTGTATATAATTATTGAGAAATATAAATAACCTCTAAAATACATATATTTCTTAAAAAGATTTATTTATAATTTGTTATAATAGAAAACATTTATATTTAGATACGAGTAATTTTGGTATTCATATTGAATCGGGGTATAATCTGTGATACTGAGAAAGTGATCCAACTGTGAAAGTATGCATCTTTAAAAATAAGAAGGAATCCTTCCATTAGTACATTTTACTAGTTTTATAAATATTTGTGTAAAATGTTTTTAGTTCTTAAAGCTCATGGTAAAGATTATATTTTGTTTAGCTTTAGTAGGAGAGCACTCTAGAGCCAAACTTGAAATTTATTAAGGAAAGAACAAACTGGTGAAGTGCTTTCATGCTATTAGAAAACTTCACAGACAGTCATCAGACAACTTTTTCTTTAAGGCCATCATTGCTTGATGCCTTTTCCAGTCTTTATTTGAAACTCGTGTTTTGTAGGATTTCTTTTTTCTTCTCCCTCTCTCTTTTCTTTTGGTAGTGGATAGAAGATTATTTTAAAACTGAGTGGCTAAACATGTATAGTAACTATTCAGGTATAATGGAAATACTTTTATTCTTGATATTCTTTTACGCCAGAAAATGTTGTGAAGGTAAGCCCATGAGGGTAAAATTTACATTGTTTTGTGTGGAAACTTTAGCTTTAGTTTTCTGTTTAGAATAGTAGGCTCTGATTAGAGCTTTAAGTAGAGGTTTGTGAAATATGTAGTTCTCTTATTGCTTGGTAAGTTTGAGGTTTTTTTGTATTTCACTGTTCTCGTTGATTGTGGGTATTTCTACAATCTTTCTGTGAAAGAGAGAATACAGGGAATAAGAACAGAACATGAACTGGAGAGAAAGAAAACTTTCCCCAAAATGCTGTCACCTGACAGGTGGATTTATATGCCTTTACAAATTTTCAAAACATAGAGGGCTGTAACTCTCTTTTTCTGAGAGTTCACTTAAACTTTGACATACTCACAAAGTTTGATTATGATAAGCATTAAAATTTTAACTCTGTTCTTTATCCTAAATTAATTTAAGCCTTTACAGAATTAATAAAACAGTGCGTTAAGGCTAATTGCTAATGTTCAATGAAGTCATCATGTTCAGTTAATAGTTCTTTGACTATGGTGTTTGTTTGATTTTGTCAATACGAAAAGCTAAAATTATAAGAGTACAGAAACTGAATTATGTAAAATTAATTTAGATATTTGCCATAAAGATAAAATATGCCTTGGTGTGTGATAATTTTATTTCTTTGTGCTATAAGGACATCTGTTGGCTTTTAGGATACAGAAAATGTAGACCTGTTAATTTTAAATATTGATGTAAATTAACTGGAGTTGTATTTTTTTTTAAATTGTGAAAACTTGAGGCAAATATATAAAATATGCTAGTGGTTGATTTGTTAGATTTTCAGTGATCAGACATTGTGAAATAAGAGTAAGGCATGGAATTTTATTTTAATGAAGAAAATATACTTAATTTAAAAGTACTAATATTAGATCTAGAGAAATCTTGTCAAGTATAGTAAATCCACATCCATAATTACTTTAAATCACTAATTAGAGAGGAATATATGATATGCTGATATATTCTTTGTTAGAAGTCAGAGTGTTCCGAAAAAGATGCAAAGGAAAAAGTAAACTGCTTTCAGACATATTTATACCACTTCAGCATTGTTTGCTATTCGTGGGTTCATGTCACAAAAACCTACAGAACTTCACAAAGGAATTAGGTCTGTTTTAATTCAGTAGGTTTGCTGAAAATTATTTTGTGATTAAATCTAGAAAGATTTACATAAGGTATTTTTTTAAATCAGTGATTCATCTTGGTGTTTTGTCTCAATTTCAGTCTTGTTAATTTAGACATAATATTATTTGTTTTAAAGATGTATTTCCACTAATTTTATTGCTTGGATATATTCTTATTGTTCCGATTACATTTTATCCATCTATGACATTTTATCAGCCAACTATTACTATTTTATTGTTTTTGTATTGTTGTTTTAAAGTACAGACTTCAAGTCTAAAGTAAGAGCTAGGGTATGTTACAGTGTGTATGACCATTTCTAATTTGACCTGTTACTGTAAAGAAGGCTAACAAGTGTGTATGACTAGCCCACCCCTTCTGGAGCAGTTGAAAACAGGCCTCAGAAGACTCAAAGGAATTCTTTTAACTCCTAGCAGGGCCACGGGGTCAATGTCAGATTTAGTCATGCTGTTATTTTAGCCCAGTGGTCCAGAGAGATGACTGAAAAGTGAGTCTTTTATTTCTTTTTTTGTGTGGTTATTAACAGGATTAAATGTAAGCCATTGTGTACTTAGTACCAATTAGTTTCTCATCTGAGAGGTTCATTATGATTTTTTGTCAGCCTTCGTCTTGTAATATTTGTTTCATTGTTTGATTAGTTAAGGGGCTGAATGGAGTAAAGAAAAGTTTAATAGCAGTGTTTTTAAATTCGTTGAGAATTTTAATAAGTCAGCTTTTCAGATATGTAGACCTTGATTGAAAAATGGGCCACATTGAAAATTGGCAAGGAGGAATGTAAAGTTCAGTACATTGTTTAAAATTTTCCTTTTCTTGTTGTATTTCTCTGCAGTCTTAAAAATAGTCTATCCTTATTATAATACCTTCACATTTTTTAGAAGTCTGCTTTATCTTCTTAAACATATTTCTAAAAACTATCTTCAGTTTGCTGTGAATATGTAAATTATTTTGGGGAGACACATACACCAAAATACTCCAAAATTAAAAAATTCTTCCATTTTGTGACTTAGAAACAGAGATTGAGCTATAAACAGAACATAAGAATTCTAGAATAAAGATATTGTCAGGTGAAACAAGCTGTAATTTAAAGGGAAGCAGCCTGAAAGTTGATTCTTCATGGCTATTATAAATAAATAAAAACACAAAGTTATAGGAGTTCAGAGAAGAGGAGCATGCCTAACTTTTAATTGCTTATTAAAATAGGTAGGTTTTTTTAGATCCTTCACTTAAAAAAATTCTTATTAAAATAAGTGTTTCCTCGAGTAGTAGTCCTCATTTAAAATATTGAGCTATTTCAGTATAATTTTGGAAAAAATTGTTCTAATAATTGAATTGTGGATGCTGATTTCAATTAGAAGTAAGGAATATAACCCACAATTAAAAGGGGATAATTATTTTGTTGGTAGGTAATTATCTGGGACAGTAGGTCTTAGATCCTGTTGAAGTGTACAGTATACATTTTTACATGCGTTCACTTTTAAATAAAACTCAGGCTTGATATTGAATTGTTTTTTACACATTAAAAATGATAAATACCAATTTATATTTTATGAAAGTTATATATAAAAATATAATTTTTATTTTTTATGAAAATAGGACACCATTAAAAATATACAAAATATGGAAAAGTATGAAGAACATAAAGATAGGCACAGTCCATCCTTTCACATGGACCCACTAGTAACATCTTTGTGTATATCCAATTTTCCCTCCTGGGAATATTCATATATGTATAAATTGAGTCTTAAATGACATGTATAATTCTATATCCTGTACTTTCCTTAACACTGTAAGTATATTGTTATTACAGTAGTCTCTGAAAATATAAGTTTTAATGACTGTATAACATTATACTTATAAGTACATCATAATTTGTTTGACCTTTCCCCTATTTTGTGGGGAGGGTGGCAAAAAATTACCACAATAAATACCTTGAACATTTATCTTTGTGTGTATTCTTATGTAGCTCAGAATGCAGGGCCCAAACCTGCCACTTTCTGGGGAAATCTTTTTGAACATCAGCCCTTAATGGCCGTGTTATATACTTTAGGATAATTACTAGTTAAAACAAGTGTAAATATACTATTTTAAGATATTCTTTTAGCTTGATTTATCTCATCTTGTTTGATGTGCTATATATAGATACAGTACCTTTGTACCATGTCCTTTGCTACTGCCAGAGTTTTTTGGTACCTAGATTACTTTTTTATGGGTGTTGGTTATAGAAGATTTTATGATCCAAATAATTATGAAGCATATAGATTCTGATGTATGTTTTTTTTCTCAAATTGGTTTTAGACAGTGAATTTATAGTACTTGTGTATCTAGTTTTCTGAGAAATGCATTTCTTTTAAGTCAATATGTATGCTATTTTTTTTATTTTACTCTATAATTGTGATTTAGAAAATATTTAGATCCTCAAATTGAAAAACCTTATTTCTGACCATATGACCATATTACCAAATTATACCTGCCTACCAGTCAGTCTCTCTCTATTTTCCCCACCCTTGTTTTTAAAACTAAAAACGTGTGGTAGTAGCTGTGGTAAGTTACTGGAAGAATCTTCATTAACAGGAAATAAATCAATAGTAATTTCCTCTGGTGATTTGTTTTCATCAAATATGAAACTAGTTTCTTTTGATAGAGAAATGTAATTTTTGCTCAGCATTCCCACAAGATCTTTGGAAGATAAGTCTTTTTATACAATGGCCTTGTAATACGAAAAAGTGCAGATTTAAAATAAAAATTTCTTTTATTATTTTGTATTTTACTTCAGAGGAAGTTAAAAGAAGTATGTGTGAAGTTGAAAATCTCATTCAGTATCAATGCTCTGATCATATAATTTAAAATTAGTGAGTACCTGTATTGATTGACCTATTTAAATTTTTAAATATTTAAAAAACATAGCTAATAACATCAAGTATTTGCAGCTTCTCTTTTAAGGTTGAGTTAACTTTAAGCACCTAATAGAGTAGGTCCAGAATTTAACATTGAAATAACTGTAGGAAGTACAAGGTGAGGTGAGGGGCAGGCTATTCTAAAGATCATTCTTTAGGACTTCTGTTTCTTATCGTCTTTTAATGTGTTGTAATATATTGACTTAGTAACCATACCATTAATAATATTTAGCCCCATTCCTTACAATTGCTACCCAAACAGCTTTTAAAAAAAATATATTTTATTTATTTGACACAGAGACGGGGGAGAGAACAAGCAGGGGGAGCAGCAGGCAGAGGGGGAGGGAGAAGAAGGCTTCCTCACTGAGCAGGGAGCCGGATTTGTGGCTCAATCCCAGGACTCTGGGATCATGACCTGAGCGGAAGGCAGACGCTTAACTGACTGAGCCACCTAGGCATCCCCCAAACATCTTTAAATTATGCTATTTTAAAAACAGTTCAGTGGATGTTTGGGAATTTAAAGTAATAGTATTCCATCTTAAATCTACTACAGACAGTCTTTCTTTATAAATAAAGTTCTAGGGGTAATGGACATTGTAATGTAAGTGAAAAATGTTTTGTCCTGTAAAAACTACTTTTATTTCATACTTTGTCTGTCTAACCTGTCTAACCAGGTGAGGCCTAACAAATATAGCAAAAACAAAACAAAAAAGAAAAAACCCACAAAAAGCACTTTGTTGACAGTTTATAATATTGTCCAACATAGAGATGTGGGTGTGTTATTTATTCCATAAAATTGAAACATAAAGTTAGGAAAAAACCCTCCCAAAAAGATATCCTAAAAAGATAAATGGAAGTTAAGTGAAGAGCGAATAGGATATAGAGATGTCTGCTTGCTAAATTTTACATCCAAAGCTTTAACCTTTTGGGCTTTTTATATTTCCTACAATGCAGATGATTGTCTTTGTAAAAGGCATGACAATCATGGTAGGATTAAAAGTAATAGCTCATATAGTGCTTTTTATTAGCATCTGAGGAACCATCATCCCTATTTGAGTTACTGTATAGTAACTTAGAATTGATTATTTTTTAATGGCTTTTTAATATAGACCAAACCTTTGTGGTTTTTGAAAGGAAAAGAAAGCTTTATTTTATTTTATTGTATTTGATGAGTTTTATTTCATTTTGCATGAAATGTACTATAGATCCTTATTCACAAAAAAGTCATTTATATAATGATTTTATTGGTTCATTAAGACCCATTGACCACTTAAAAACATTTAGATTTTATTTTACTTTTTAATCTTTTTTTTTTTTAAGATTTTATTTATTTGACACAAGTTGGCAGAGAGGCAGGCAGAGAGAGGGGGAAGCAGGCTCCCCGCTGAGCAGAGAGCCCCACGTGGGGCTCGATCCCAGGACCCTGAGATCGTGACCTGAGCCAAAGGCAGAGGCTTAACCCACTGAGCCACCCAGGTGCCCCAAAACATTTAGGTTTTAAAATCACAGCATTTATCAGTGAATTTTTAATATATTGTAACATATCAGTGTTTGATTATAATGCAATTTTGCCTATTTTAGAAAGATGTCTTATAAGAACACTGATGGTAGTGATGTTTATATTTGTATCTTTTATTGACTTTTTCTGGTATCTTAAATTATCAGTGATTGTTTCTTCATACAGAGGAGGAAGAAAAAAGGCTAGACTTGCTTCTGTTTTTTTTTTTTTTAACTGTGTAAGCATGTTGTGGGAATTAAAATGTCTGTAAACTTTTGATTATTTAAGAGAACAAAGATTTATATAATCTGAGAGAAAATAGTAGCCAAAGGAATATATTCCACATTCATTAATTCATTCAACAGATAATCAGGGCCTTTTGGGAGTCACCTTTTAAGAGTATGCTGATCCCTATAGAGATGAACCAGATATAGACCCTGACCTCAAAGATTTGGTAGTTTAAGAGACAAGAGATGAGTGGTGTTAAGAGAGCTATTGGGGTACAGAAAAAGAAAGATACTGCTTCATGAGGGTAGGGGTATGTGGGGAAAATAAACTATGTAATATGATTAGGGAATAGCAGATTCTTATTTCAATTTTGAATAAAGCAGTGTTTCTCAGACTAGGTTCCTCAAACTCCTAGGGTCCTGGAGGGGATGGTCTTGAGTTCCATAAGAACTGTTAAAGTTCGTATGGTGGTGTTGATCCCCCCCCCCAAATCACCAAGTCTTTATTTATTTATTTATTTTTAAAGATTTTATCTACTTATTTGACAGAGAGAGAGAGAGACCACAAGTAGGCAGAGAGGCAGACAGAGAAGCAGCCCCCCTCAGCCAAGCAGAGAGCCAGACGCGGGGCTCTATCCCAGGACCCTGAGCCAAAGGCAGAGGTCTAACCCACTGAGCCACCCAGGTGTCCCTGGTTGTGTTGATTTTTTTTTTTTTTTTAAGATTTTATTTATTTATTTGACAGATCACAAGCAGGCAGAGAGGCAGGCAGAGAGAGAGAGAGAGGAGGAAGCAGGCTCTCTTCTGAGCAGAGAGCCCGATGCGGGGCTCAATCCCAGGACCCTGGGATCATGACCTGAGCCGAAGGCAGAGGCTTTAACACACTGAGCCACCCAGGCACCCCTGGTTGTGTTGATTTATTTAAAAAAGGAATTGTACCAGTTATAAAGATAACATTTCGCAGTGGTAATTCGCAACTGAAAGACATTTGTCATAGAATGAAACTTCAGTTTCTTTTCTTTTTTTTTTTTTAATAAAGATTTTATTTATTTATTTGTCAGAGAGAGAGAGAGCGAGCACAGGCAGACAGAGTGGCAGGCAGAGGCAGAGGGAGAAGCAGGCTCCCTACAGAACAAGGAGCCCGATGTGGGACTCAATCCCAGGACGCTGGGATCATGACCTGAGCCGAAGGCAGCGGCTTAACCCACTGAGCCACCCAGGCGTCCCGAAACTTCAGTTTCTTAAGTTAGTGGTTCTCACTTAGGGATTTGTAGAGCAATTTGAAGTTCAAGAGAACTTCTCTAAAGTGGTTTATACATTTCTTAGAAAGTTTGAGAAACAAAGGCTTAGGCTACTATTTTGTACTTTTTGGGCCACATTCAAATTTGTGGCAAGAAATAGATGGCCCACAAGTATGTGAGTGGCAAGGGGATCCATTTGGGGATTTAATTTTTTTCTGGAGACAAGGCAATTCAGAAAGGTAGCCAAGAGTTCACTGCAAGTCCCCAGATTCTTTGCGGTTTTTGTAAGTCACTACCATTTAGGATTTAATTTGGTGGCTATGTTGATGAGTGGGCAAAGCTTGTGTGATTTTAAATAATAACGGACTCTGAATTTATTAAATGGAGGGTAAAATTCCTAAATACAGTCTGAAGATAAACTACACCCATTAGAATGGTTTCTGTTGTAAGCCTTCTGTTCTAGCTGTAAAGAGCATCCTATACGATAGCCAAAGCCTTTGTGTAATTGATTACTTTTAGAGTCTGATTTTATTTTCTGCTTATAGTTTTGTAATAAATTAGCTTAATTTCATTAAAATTAATTAAGCTTACATTATTTTGTAGAGTATATAGGATTTTGTTTTATAAATTGGGAAGAAATGCATAAGGAATAAACAAGTACTTCATAGTTTATTGTCTAAAGAAATTCTAGTCTTACATTGGATAAATTGAACATAGCAAATTTAAGAATATCCGTATGAAACATTGCAAAAATTTTGAGAAACAGTTCTAAACAATATTTCCCTTTCTTTTCCTCTTTAAATTTTTTTGGGGATAAAAATAATTGTGTTATTTTTAAACAAAAATGGTTTTCAGTTCCTAATATTTTTCTGACATCTATCCAGGTTTTTAGATTGGGGAATTCCCAGGAATACTGTTACTACCTGGGGAAAAGACTGTTTGCTCACATCATACATAGAATAATTTTGGTTCTTCTGTAGCTTATTTTCTTTATAGTGTTTTGCATGTAATATGCTACTTTGAGAATATTCTATTACCATTTGAGGTTCTTAATAGTTCATGTGTCAGCTTGCTTTTATATAAAAATATATTTAAGTTGCTTTGACAGATACTTTAAATAGCAAATGGGAAACACATAAATTTAACATTGCCATGTTCTCTTTTGTTTTTGCCTTTTCTTATTTTTTTTTAAATCCCTAAGCAATTATAAGCATTTCTCATAATTTCCTATGCACAGAAATTCCCTAAAACATTAAGAAGCTACTAAAAGACTCAAGCTCTGAAAGAAGTCCCAAGGATACATCACTGCTTGACTGCAAACATTTTTAAGAAGTCACTGATTATAATGAACACAGCCTTTAATGGCAGTTTTTCCTCTCCTTTTCAGGAGAATGTGACAGAGTGTCATTAAGGTTTTAGAAATGAATGCTCCTGAGGAAAGGAGGATCACTAGGACTACAATGATGGCCCAGTATGTGGCCGTGGGATTCTCAGTTGGGCTCTTTTTAGGTTTTTAATCAGGTTGGAGAAAGGGGATGGAAAAGAAGGGAATGGGAATAGGCAAGAGCTTTGGGACACCTGTACAACAGAATAGTTTACTTTCTCATTGATCTCTTTAAATGTTGAATTTGTAGGGTCTAATGTAGAAAGGTAAACCAAATTCTGAATATTTGAGGCAGTAAACAAAATCAACCCTGTTTATATTTTTAGGCACATAATTCGTTTTCGCATTTAACTTAAACTGTTTGGATATGTTAAATCTGAAATTTCATTTAAATTATAATTCTACTTCCACTCTAAGAATATTGTTTTAACCCATTGTTTTTTTGTATGGTGACAGTAATTGCCCTTGGTACATTCTGTAGGTCAATCAGATTGTATCACAAAAGAAGGCAAATACTAAGTGTGTGCCAGAAACAGCTGTGTTTCAGTACAGGAACAGAAAAGCATATTTTTGCATCAGACATTGGAATAATATCCAGAAGGCATTGCATCACATGTATATAGATCTTTCTAGTGGAGTATAGAGTGGAAAGAAGAGTTATTATACAACATACAACCATAATTTCCTGTGGTTGGTTTCTTACCAATAACAGACACTATAAACTTTATACTTACTGCATAACATTTAACACCTATGAATTGTTCTGTGATTTTTGTAGCATTCCAGTGTGCATATCGGGCTTGATAAGTTATTTTTCCTGTTTAATAAGTCTCAGATAGTAGGGTTATTTTTTTTTTTCTTTCCTGTGAATCACTAGCATTGGAGTTTATAAAGACATGATTATTTGTTTCTTCACTTTTTTTTCAGCTGAAATGAGAAATTTCTGGAATACCTTAAGCCTATTTCTCAGTGAGAGTAAACCTTTTTTCTACCTAAATGATCCCTGTATCCTTCATTTTACTTGGGACTTTCTGATGTTAAAGCTGACATTGAAAAAGGTAGCTTTCATTTTACTTTTTAACTTAGCTACTTAGGTTTTATGAAAAATTATAAAATGATCTTCATATCTTAAATCTTTAAAAAATTCTTTTTCCTTTGATTCTAGTGAAGTCAAAGCCCTTTTTTTATACACTTAGCTCCTATGGGTTGTTTCTTGATAGGGTTCCTGGTAGGTCATTGCTACATTAGCAGTTCTTTTTTTGACAGGGTATGCCCTCAAATACAAACTCTTGAACTCCCTTTTTTTAAATGAATGCTTGAGACCAGCAGTATTCTAGTCTCTCCTGGGAAAATAGGCTTAAATTAGAGCAAAATGACAGTAATGGTAGTATATACTAGGAAGGATTTGGGAATTTCTGAGTCTGTGAGTATGGACTCATGGATTTTTATTTTTTTAATTTAATTAATTTATTTTTTAAGATTTAAAGTAATCTCTATATCCAACGTGGGGCTTAAACTCACGACCCCGAGATCGAGAGTTGTGTGCTTTCCCGACCGAACCAGCCGGTTGCCCTCCTTTTTTTTTTTTTTTTTTTAATGTTTTACTTTAGAACAGTTTTAGGTTTACAGAAAAATCACGAAGATGGGTACAGAGAATTCTCATATGCCCCACACCCAGTTTCCTCTGTTAATAACATCTTATCTTACTTAGTATGGTGCACTTGTCCAAGTTAATGAGCTAACATTGATTCTTTACTATTAAATAAAGTCTTTATTCATATTTCTTTAGTTTTTACTTAATGTTCTTTTTCTGTTCTAGGATCCCGTACTGCTAGGATAGCACATTACATTTAGTTGTCATGTCTCCTTAGGCTCCTTTTGGCTGTGACGGTTTCTTAGATTTTCCTTTTTTTTTTTTTTTTTTTTTTAATTTGACATAGAGAGAGAAGCAAGAGTGAGCACAGGCAGACAGAATGGCAGGTAGAGGCAGAGGGAGAAGCAGGCTCCCTGCCAAGCAAGGAGCCCGATGTGGGACTTGATCCCAGGACGCTGGGATCATGACCTGAGCCAAAGGCAGCCGCTTAACCAACTGAGCCACCCAGGCGTCCCAGATTTTCCTTTTTTTAAAGATTTTATTTATTAGAGAGCATGAGAGTGCATGAGTCTGGAGGGGCAAAGAGGGAGGGGAGAGAGACAGAATCTAAAGCAGACTCCACACTGAGCACAGAGCCCAATAACCACGAGACCTGAGCCAAAATCAAGAGTCAGCAGAAGTTGAATGCTTAACCAACTGAGCCATTCAGGCGTCCCCTCTTCAGACTTTTCCTTGTTTTTGATGACCTTGCCAGCTTTGAGAAGTACTTGATCAGATATTTTGTAGACTATACAATTGGGATTTGTATATTTTCTCATGATTAGGGTGGTTTATAGGTTTTGGGGAGGAAGACCACAGGGGTAAAGGGTCATTCTTATCACATCAAGTGTAAATGATTTATAGATGACTTATTACTGATGATTCTAGCCTTTATCACCTGGCCAGGATAGTGTCTGGTTTCTCCACTGTGAAGTTACTCTTGTTCCCTCTTTATCACACTATACTTTTTGGAAGGAAGTCACTAGGCATATACCTATATTTAAGGAGTAGGAAGTTAATGTTCCACCTCCTTGAGGGTGGAGTATATACATAAATTATTTGGAATTTCTTCTGTGTGGGAAGTTCTTTATTTACTTCTATCTGTATGGAGTCATGGATATTTGGGTTATAATCCAATACTAAATTTTGTTTAAATTGTTCTAGCTTTGGGGGCGCCTGGGTGGCTCAGTGGGTTAAGCCGCTGCCTTCGGCTCAGGTCATGATCTCAGAGTCCTGGGATCGAGCCCCGCATCGGGCTCTCTGCTCAGCGGGGAGCCTGCTTCCTCCTCTCTCTCTGCCTGCCTCTCTGCCTGCTTGTGACCTCTCTGTCAAATAAATAAATAAAATCTTAAAAAAAAAAAATTGTTCTAGCTTTGGCCTTTTGGAGCTCTTTCAGTTGATTCCTGTGTCTCTGACATAATCCTCTCATTAAAAAAATACATTTTCAAGGTTTATTTATTTTAGGGAGACAGAGAGTGTGACTGGGGGGGAGAGGCAGAGAGAGAGGGAGAGAGATAATCTCAAGCAGACTCCTCCCTGAATGCAGAGCCCAGTGCTGGACTCAGTCCCAGGATCCTGAGTTCAGGACCTGAACCAAAATCAAGAGCTGGCCACTTAATTGACTTAACTGACTGAACCACTGAGGCACACCAAGGGATTTTTTTTTTTTTTGTAATTAATTTCTACACCCAGTGTGGGGCTTGAACACAATCCCAGACCTAAAATAGCTATTCAACCTTGTTCTTTATATTGGAGAATGATGCTAAAAACAAGATTTGAGCACTCAGTGTTTGTCTTTAACATAGCTGTAATGAATTTAATCAAATCAGACATATCGGAATACCTACTAGTTTTTTTTTGTTTTGTTTTTGTTTTTTGTTTTTTTGTTTTTTGTTTTTTTAAAGTAAGCTCTATGCCCAAATGTGGGGCTTGAACTCAACAGCCTTAAGATCAAGAGTCCTTGCTCTATCAACTGGAGCCAGCCAGGAGCCTCCAGGATTTTTAAATTTTTTGACTGGATTTAGAACTTGCCTTTCTCTTCCTCTTCCCTTTCCCAGCCAACCACAATGACAACCTTGTTTGGGAGATAGTGAATATGTAGGGGTTGAGATCAGGCTTTGTAATTGGATTTTGCCGCTTACTACTTGCCATCTAATTTGGGGCAAATTCTTTAAATTTTCCAAGTCTCCTTTTTTGATCTCTGGTGAAGATAATTGTGCCTGCCTTTTGGGTTTGTTGTGAGGTTTAAATGCAGTTAGTACATGTGGAACACTTAAACATAATCCTTGGAACATTGTAAGAGCTAAATACATGTTAATAACTAATGACCGAGCATATCACTGACTTACTTTGAGAGACGAACTGTTTGAAATGGCAGTGTTTTACATTGGCAAGTAAGATTGCTAAGGTTGTATATCTTTAATTGCATGGTGTGTTACAGTTAACTAGTGACTCTTGATCTCAAATTCATGTTTTTAGAAGTTAAGAGAAATAATATTTTATAAAGTAATCAGTTAATGGGTTTTGAGTTCTGTTTTATTAAAAATATAGAGAATGTAGAATTAAAAATTAATGTAATATGTTTGGCTTTTAAGAAAATGAGATTCGTATAATTTTGGACATAAATGATGGTATTTAATAGTCTGTGGATCCACATTTGTGAGTGTTCTAATTACACTTGGATATTGGAAGCTAAATAAAATTGGCCATTAATGGGGGCACCTGAGTGGCTCAGTGGGTTAAAGCCTCTGCCTTTGGCTCAGGTCATGATCCTGGATCCTGGGATCAAGCCCTACATTGGGCTCTCTGTTTGGCAGGGAGCCTGCTTCCCCCTCTCTCTCCCTGCCTCTCTGCCTACTTGTGATCTCTGTCTGTCAAATAAGTAAATAAAATATTTTTTAAAATAAAAAAATAAAATTGGCCATTAAGATGACATTTAAATAGTTTACTTAGCAATAACTAAGTCAACCAAATTAATTTTATTAGTATATTATGATATATATAATATGACATAAAATGATAATGCTTTTATAGTTTTAATAGTAATATTTTATTTAATGTATTCCAGTAAATGGTTTGAATTCTAGTTTTATCTTTAAAATAATTTTTTCATACAAATACTTATAAATTCAAGTTCAGTGATTGGATATCTCCTATTATCAATTAAGAACATTCAGTTTTGTATGCTAGCCATTGATGTTCTGAGAAGTTGAATATGAAAGAGTGCTTATTTTAAAAAGTCCTGTTGTCAGAGAGCAATCCAGTAAATTTCATCAAATCCAGAGTTTTATCTAACTCCCTAAAATAGATGGTCTTTGTTCTCTTTAAGTTTTTCCAAATAACCTCATCACCTGGTAATGGTTAAGAATGTGAGTACAGGGGTGCCTGCGTGGCTCAGTGGGTTAAGCCTCTGCCTTCGGTTCAGGTCATGATTTCAGGGTCCTGGGATTGAGCCCCGCATCGGACTCTCCTTTCAGTGGGGAGCCTGCTTCCCTCTCTCTCTCTCTGCCTACTGCTCTGCCTACTTGTGGTTTCGTTCTCTGTCAAATAAATACTTTTTTTTTTTTAAAGGTTTTATTTATTTATTTGACAAAGAGAGATCACAAGTAGGCAGACAGGCAGGCAGAGAGAGAGGAGGAAGCAGGTTCCCTTGAGAGCAGAGAGCCCGATGCAGGGCTCGATCCCAGGACCCTGGGATCACGACCTGAGCTAAAGGCAGAGGCTTTAACCCACTGAGCCACCCAGGCACCCCTAAATAAATAAAGTCTTAACAAAAAAATGTGAGTACAGAGAATATTCTATTCTGGCGTTGCCTGTCATGCAGTGTAGGTGCCCCACCAGTTCATATTTATTGACTGCTTTCTTTGTTAAGCATTAAAGGTGAATAGCACTAGAGTTTCAGACCTGTGAGAAATAACACCATCTGGTCTACCTTCCATCTGTAGCAAAGTGACCCCAGCTTTGCTGTTTTTAGGCTTTCTTTATTGGCAGTTTCATTAGTTGGTGTATTAGCTTTTGTTTTGTTTTTGTTTTATTTTAGTGGGAGACATGCTAAAAGTCTTGGTTAAGTTAAACACGGATCAGGTAGGCTTTATCAGATTTCTTCATGGATTTCTTTGCTTAAAGCTATGATTTGCCTTTATTGTTTCCTTCTTTAGTAAAGCTAAAATTTTTTGAATATTGATGTGAATTAGATTTTCTTTTTTTTTGGTGCTTTTTTAAAAAAAGATTTATTTATTTTAGACAGGAGAGAGAGAGCATGAAAGTTAGTGCAGGAGAGGGACAAAGGAACAGGGACAAGCAGACTCCTGCAGACTCCCTACCGAGCAGAGAGCCCTATGTCGGATCAATCCCAGTACACTGAGATCGTGACCTGAGCCAAAGGCAGATAAGATGCTTAACTGACGGAGCCACCTAGGCACCCTGATGTAATCCATTTTCATGAATTTTCTTTAAATCCATACATTAACATTAACTCATTTATTTTTAAGTGACCATTATGGTTCAATATATTTTGGCTATAAAAATGTTATTTTAGCTTTTCTTGCGTTTCTCAGCCTTTTCTCTCCTGACCACGTTTTATTCCTCCTGTAAGTCCAAAACATATAATAGAGTGCCTTGTTGATGCCAGGCCTTCAATAAATATTTGTTTTGGGGGTGCCTGGCTGGCTCAGTTGATTATTTGTCTGCCTTCGGCCCAGATCTCATGATGTCAGGGTCCTGGGATCTGGCACCACGTCATGCTCCCTGCTCAGCAGGGAGTTTGCTTCTCCCTCTCCCTCTGCCTTTCTCCCCTTATGTTCTCCCCCCACCATAAGTAAAATATAAATAAATAAATGAATGAATGAATGAATGAATAAATAAATATTTGTTAAATGGATTCTCTAAATGGAGTAAAAATTTTTTGACTTTTTTTTTTTTTTTTTAAGATTATTCATTTCTTTGACAGAGAGAGAAACCACAAGCAGGGGGAGCAGGAGAGGGAGAAGCAGACTTCCTGCAGAGCAGGGGTCCTGATGTGGTACTTGATTCCAGATCCCAGATGCAGGGCTTGATCCCATGACCCTGGGATCATGACCTGAGCCGAAGGCAGATGCCTAACGACTGAGCCACCCAAGCACTCGTTGACATTCTTTTTCATAGAGTGGATAATCCAATGACCATAAAAGAGGTTAAAAATACCTTGTATAAACACTTTTTAACTTTTGCTTGAGCTATTAAATTTCTTAAAAATAGATAATTGTTAAAAAAATGTCCATAGGGCGCCTGGGTGGCTCAGTGGTTTAAGCCGCTGCCTTCGGCTCAGGTCATGATCTTAGGGTCCTGGGATCGAGTCCCACATCGGGCTCTCTGCTCAGCAGGGAGCCTGCTTCCCTCCGTCTCTCTGCCTGCCTCTCTGTCTACTTGTGATCTCTCTCTGTCAAATAAATAAATAAAATCTTAAAAAAAAAAAAATGTCCATAGATAACACAAGCTCTGTTTCTGTGGTAACTGGAAGAATGTTGAGTTTTTTAGTTGGTTAATGGGAATGGTTAGATGGCCTTCATTGTCATCTTTTTTCTCAGCATTTGTTAAGGTAATACAGTCACTTTTGTAGCCTCCATATTAGTTTATATTTATTTACCCATGTTACCAGTGCTCCGTGTAGTAACAGCTTTATTGTGTCAATGCATTGTGATAAGTAAATGAATTTGCTGGCCCAAAGAGTTTGTAATTTTAGTAAGGTGTTTCTCAGAACATGGGCTGTGGACCTGTATTTTCCTGCAAGGTCAGGACTATTTTCATCATAATAAGATGCTCTTGGGGCGCCTGGGTGGCTCAATGGGTTAAAGCCTCTCCCTTCGGCTCAGGTCATGATCTCAGGGTCCTGGGATTGAGCCCTGCATTGGGCTCTCTGCTGAGCAGAGAGCCTGCCTTCCTCCACCCCGCCCCCCCCCCCACTTGTGATCTCTGTCTGTCAAATAAATAAATAAAATCTTTAAAAAAAAATAAAATGTTCTTTTCCTTTTTTCATTGTGCTGATACTTGCTCTTATAGCGCAGAAGTAAAGGTAAAACTGATGATTCCTCAGTATGAATCTGTGGTATGGCACAAAACTGTACTAGGAACTGTTGCATTCTTCACCACCACAAACTCAAAGAAAAGAGCCAGTTTTGCTTAATGTCCTTGATGAAGTACAAAAAATTAGTAAACTTTTAAAATTTCTATCCTTATAATCACTTTTACCCAGTGTTTTATATGGTGAAATGGGGAGTACTTGTGTCTTGAAATATGATTGTTTCTCAAGGAAAAGCACTTGTTAACTTTTGCATTTTTACCTCAAAGAATAACTGACAAGCTACAGCTATTGGGAATTGGGTATTTTGCAGACACTTTTTTGAAATTGAATGAATGAATGTAATCTCCAGAAAGGGTATTTGAATGTGATAATAATTGTGAATGATTTAAAATTCTCCATATTCAGAGGAGAGAGGCAGTTTATGCCTTGCTGACAGGAAACCAAGAAAACTTCATGAAGGAAGTATGTGTATTTTGTTTTGTTCTTTTTTAAAGTAGGCTCCACACCCAGCGTGGAGCCTGGTGTGGGGCTTGAACTCACCAACCTCAAGACCTGAGCTGGTAACAAGAATCAGCTGCTTAACCTCCTGAACCACCCAAGTGCCCCACAGTAGTATGTATTAAACTAGGTCTTGGAGGAGAATGGTAACCTTTCTGGAAATAGGGGCAAGAGAAATGGAGAGGAGAATGTTTATGATAGGGAGAATTGAATGAATGCTGTTCTTTTTTTTTTTTTTTTTTTTTAAGTAGCCGTATAGATTTAGGTATGTATGTACAGATGTTGGTGTATATGAAGTCTTAATAGAGCATTACTTTTCATCACTGTGAATTAGCAAATTGATTTGTAGAGGATGAGGACTGACCATTTTCAGAGAGACTTATTTGTAATTTTTTAAAAATAGCTTGTCTTTTCTCTGTGCAAATCAGACTTGGGAAACTTTGGCTTAATGCGAACAGCTAATGCTTCTATTTGAATCTGTAGTTGCAAATATATAACATGGACATTGTCTTTATCCTAAACAGAATCTCATGATTGAGTTTTATGAAAATTTCTATGTATTAGTCTATTCCTTTGTGCATTTATGTTCTTTGTCTTCCAGTTTTTCCTGCTATCCTTCTTTTTTGTTCTGATTGTGTATTTCTTTTTGTTTGGCTTCTGTACTTGACTTGGTTTTTGTGCCTTTGTTTGATTTTCTGCATTTCTTCCCTTTTACATTTTTCTTGTTTTGTGTTCTTTCCTTATAGAATTATGATAGATCAACATGTTTATTGTGTATATATTAGATGGGCTGTTTTCTTGTCCTTTTCCTATTTATTTATTTATTTTTAAAAGATTTCATTTATTTATTTGACAGAGAGCGATCACAAGTCCACAGAGAGGTAGGCAGAGAGAGAGGAGGAAGCAGGCTCCCCGCTGAGCAGCGTGCTCAATGAGGGCCTCCATCCCAGGACCATGAGACCATGACCTGAGCTGAAGGCAGTCTTAACCCACTGAGCCACTCAGGCGCCCTCTTGTCCCTTTTCTTAACATGCAAGTTAGAGTAGCAATGCATTTTACATTTAATTCAGTAATATTCCCAGGGGAAAAAAATAATATTCTTACCAACAACAAACCTTGATATGTATGTATGTGTGTATATATAAGCATGTATATGGGTGTGTATATGTCATTTTCTCTTTTTCCTTACACTACAAGCTTGAGATTTTTTTCTCTTGAGGTGATTATTTAGGGGTCCATTCAGCTTCCTTAATGTTTTATGTATAGTGAATCCCTTTTGAAGGTTGTGTTACTAGAAATTGAGTGTGATGTTTGGATTCACTGAGAAAACATGGACCCCCCCCCCTTTTTTTTTGACTAGAGTAGAAACCCCTTTTTGTCTGGTACTATCAGGATCAATAGTCATATACCTGAATAAAATTGAGAAGAATGAAAAATAGTATCTATGAACATAAAATCTTTAAAGCATGTTTTAAGTTAAAACACAGATGGATCTGCCGGTCTTTTGGTAGAAGGTCATACCTTTTCTTGAGTATCACTATAACTCTGCTGATTAAAGTTTTTCATCATATTTGTTTCATAAACCAGTGTTTTGGTACGTGATTGCAGGACCCTCCCATCCCTCACTGGTGTTAGTCTTATATATTATAGTTGGCTTTCCTACCCCTAATTAGACAGTAACTTTTAGCAGCTCCCATTAGGTCACAGCCCTTTCTTTTTTAATCATTTCATTGGTTTACTTAACATTTATAGTGAGTATCATAGTGAGAAGTATAACTAGCCAAACTGGCTTGGGAATAAACAGCGTATACTTTAGCTGGTCGAAGCAGAAGTAATAGGTGGGCTTTGAGAGTGGCTATCAATTAGTATTTTACAGCATCAATATATTTTACAAAACAAATTGAGAATTGGGTCATTATAGTGGGTTAAGTAAAGATTTGTTGAGAGCATTTATTGTAACATTTTGAGTCTAAGCAATGTCCTTGGACAGAAACTTAACTAATATTATCAAAGGAATGAATAAATATATGCTATTTCCCCCGCCTTTCTATGTCCCGTATGTTCAGGGGTGCTAGAGTTCCAAGGCAGTTGTTTGGTTGTTTTTTTTTTTTTTTTTTTTTTTTTTTTTTTTTTTTTCATTTTAACAGTTTTTATTTCAAATCACAGAGAAGGCTACTTTACTCCTGCATCTTCTCAATTGTTTCTTCCCTGTATTTGCCCTTTTCCTTTCCTACTTGGCGAGATTTGGCTTTTCGTTCAAGGATCTTTTTGCGGTCTTTGTCCAGTTTTAGTCTAGTGATAACCACCTTGCTAGGGTGAATGCCCACATGGACGGTTGGGCCATTTGCCTTTTCTTGCTGCACTCGTTCAATGTAGATGACGTACTTCTTCCTGTAGACCTGGACAACCTTGCCAATCTGCTGACCTTTGTAGTGTCCTCGCACAACCTGCACTTCGTCATCCTTCCGGATGGGCATGGAGCGCACGTTGTACTTCTGCCTCAGCTCCTCGGAAAGAGGGGAGGACATGATCTTCCTGCGAATGTGGGACGGCGCGTTGAAGTGCCGCTTCCGGTTCTTGCTCCGGTCGGAAGTCACGAAGGGATTGAACTTCATCTCGGCCACAGGAGCCTCAGCGATGGCCGCAGAAGGGAGTTGTTTGGTTTTAAGCATGTTAGCCCCACATTGAATGAGAACTTGTGGGTAGGTCAGATTTGATGAATGAAGCAAAAGGAGAGAAACGGATGCATCCAAAATATTTTGCTTGTAGGTGTCGGTGGTTAAGGAAAAAATGATGTGGGAGAAGTGTGTAAGGAGTGCCTGGAGGTAATATGTAGGAGAGTAAGTGTGTCTGACAAGTTTGAAAGTTATTTATATGACATTTCCTCCTTGACACCTGCACTTTTTATCATGAATTTTATATTAATGTGCATAATAGCTGTGTATATTTAGCTAATATGGAGACAGTTGTTTTCTCTTTCTGGAGTGGATTGACCTAACATGTTGTTTATTACAAGAATATATAAATTATAAAATTACCTTGATAGCCTTCCCATCTTACAGTTTTCCTTAGGATCATGATTAGAAGAATGATTTTGTACAGAATGTGTGAAAGATCAAGGAATATGGGGCAGCTTACAGTTGTTTACAACTTGGTTTGCAAATGGCAACAAAATACATTAGTGTGTCTGCTGAATAAAATTAAGCTTACTTTTCTTTCTGTAGCGTATTAATTGTATTATAGTATGCCACATCCACTTTCAATGCAATCCTCCTAGTCTTGGAACAGCAGCCAATTCCAGGAATTAAGAGAATTAGGTTACTTTGCCTAGTGGCACAAAACATACCCAAGGTATTAAATCATTCATTGGCTTGTCTGTTTGGGGCATAATCAGAAATAAAGTTTAGAGATAAAAGTTGATTTGCATGCTGCTCACATTTATTCTTACACAACTTTAACAGGTATATTTTTCTATTTCTGTCTTGATTCATGTAATCCTTCTTGAAACAGATTTTCGATTGCAGTTATGTCCAGAGGTATCGAATTTTAATAAAATTTTAGGATAAAGACTAAATTCAGGATTCCACTACAATAAATTGATGCCATTGGCTATGAAAATATTTTAATCTATGTGTAGAATATTTAAACAAATATTAAAAGTATATGGTTATCTAACAGGTGAACTATGAAAATATTTTAATCTATGTGTAGAATATTTAAACAGATTAATAATACATGGTTATTTAACAGGTGACCTATATAATACTTTAATTTTTTGAATGGTTTATTGATCTCTTATATCAAGTAATAAAGGAAACCAGTTTGGTGAGGAAGAAATGATTTCATTTGAACTTTAGTATTTCTAAAAAATGATACTATTTTGTACTCACAGTGGTAGAAGCAGAGATGAGGTGACAGTATGAGAACCTTTTGATTTTGTTGGAGAGGAATTTGGTCGGCTGTTACAGCTGACATCAGTACTGTAGCTCTGTAATTTTATGAGACTTGGGAGAAATTAATTTTTTTTCACTTTCAGGCTCTGAAGGTTTTATAGATACCTTTGCCTTTGTTGCTGTAAGCTTTGCTATTCTGTTTTGAAGCTACAAAGAGAATGGGACTACATCTTTGGCTCTGTAGAATCTCTGATTTCCACTCTGCTCTGAAATAGCCCATGAATAATGGGGGAGAAAATTGCTTTAGAATAAGCAGAAGATCCCAGGAGACCTAATCAATCATTAGGATCTCTGGCAAGTAGGAAGACTAATAAAAATAAATAATGCAGCGATTAACTAGAAATAATCTATTTATAACATGCTTGAAACTAATCTTTAAAAAATTTAAACTTATTTCTTCCAAATCAGTAGAATTTAAAGAGTTTCCCTTAAACATTAAGCATTAGGGTCTTCTTGGGGTATACCTTATATAGGCTACTGCTGTTTTATCCCCATTCTACCCTTATGGCTCTCATACACCCCACTTGGAATGTTTCATTGCAGCCTTTGGAAATAATGCTTAAAGAATGTTGCGGCTGGAAGGACCTAAAATATCTAGGCCAGAATTTCCCAAATCTTGTTTTATGCCAGGATTTAACAGTATGTCCCCAGGCTCTATCCCAGACCTATTGAATTAGAATCTATGTGGGTGAGACCCAGGATTCTGTATTTTAACAAGTCCCCCAGTGTTAGGCTGGCACAGAATGATTGGAAATCACTGCTTCAAGGCCAGTGCTCTCATTTTCTAGATGAAAAATCTCAGGCTCAGAGGAGATAAGTGACATGTCAATCTGTATTCAGTTTGGTCCTTTTCTCTGCATGGCAGCTACAATTTACAGAGTATTTTGAGGTCAAATCATGATAGCTACAGAACTCCTTTAGTTGGTGGACCATGCTCAAATGCCTCTTTAGAGCTAGCACTTCTACATGTGACCCTTCAAGACATTGTCATGGCAGACATTTCTTTTGCAATAGCAGTTGGACATTGAATCCTTGGCAGGAGAACGATCCAAGAATCTCCTCCTTCACATTAATGTCCTATGAATGAGAACAGATACTTTGGCATATTATATTGTGGAGGTGTTTAGAAACTAGCTCTGAATAAAACCCTGCAAGTCAAGTGTCATATAGACTGTTAGCAAAGTGGTACTTTAGAGGAAAAAAAAGGTCGAAACAAAACAACTCTGTTAAGGTATAATTGACATATTGCACATATTTAAAATGTACAATTTGATAAATTCTGATATATGTATACATATAGGAGGCTATTACCATAATCAAAGTAATGAACATATCTAAAACCTCCAGTTGTTTCCTTGTACCCTTTGTAATCCTTGTCTCTTGACTTACCATACCCTACTTCACCTCCAGAGAATCATTGCTTTCTGTTACAGTGGATTAATTTTGCATTTTCTAAAATTTTATGTAAGTGGAATCACATGGTAGGAACTCTTTTTGTTGGGGGGAAGAGGGCCAGCTTATTTCAGTGAGCATAATTATTTTCAGATTCAGTCATAATGTAGCAGGTTTCAGTAGTGATTTATTAGTACTGCTTTATATCCATCATATGGATATATCAGTTTATCCATTCACCTGTTGATGGACATTTGAATTGTTACCAGTTTTTACTTATTACAAATAAAGCTGCTAAGAACATTGTAAAAGCCTTAAATGGATATATGCTTTCATCTTGAGTAAATATCTGGAAGTGGAATGACTTAATCATATGGGTGTGGTTATTGATTTTGGTTCCTATAACTTTATAATTCCTGTAAAAATTACTTTTTCTAGAAGTTTTGGAGTAGAGTCTGTTGATTTTTCTGTGTTGTTGAATATACCATCTGCAAAAACATTTTGCCTTTCTTTCCAATCTGGATGGCTTTTTTTTTTCCCCCTTATTGACCTGAATCGAATCTCCAGGACGATGTTGGTAGTTGTGGTGGGAGTGGACCTCCTTGTCTTATTCCTGATATTAAAGGGAAGGTGTAGTCTTTCATCATTACATAGTGTTAACTATCGGTTTTTTGTAGATACCTTTTAATGGCTTGAGGAAGTTTCCTTCTATTGTTTACTATTAAGTACTTTTATCAGGAATGGATATTGGATTTTGTCAAGTGCTTTTATGTGTTAAGTGCTTTTGTCAAGTGCTTTTATTGACATGATTGTGTGGTGTTTGTTAATATAGTGTACTACATTAATTCATTGATTCCAGGAGCATTAATGTACAGTGTTGTGTATCAGGTGCACGATATTGTGATTTGACAGTTCTTTTTTTTAAATATTTTGTTTGGGAGAGAAAGAGCACCTGTGCAGTACAGCAGAGCATGGGGGGCGGGGCGGGTGGCGGGTGGCGGCAGATTGAGAACAGACTCTCCCCTGAGCAGGGAGTCCAGCTTGGAGCTCCATCCCAGGACTTACGCTGAAGGCAGATGCTTAACCCACTAAACCACCCAGGTGCCCCAGTTTTACAATTCTGTACATTACTCAGTGCTCATCAGGCTAAGTGCACTCTTAATCCCCTTCAGCTGTTTTACCCATTCCCTCTGGTAACCACCAGTCCTCTATATTTAAGAATCTAGTTTTTATTTGTTTTGTTTCTTAAAATCCACATGAATGAAATAATACTGTTTTTGTCTTTCTCTGACTGATTTCACTTAGCATTATATTCTCTAAATTCATCCATGTTGTTGGCTAGATTTCATTCCTTTTTATGGCTCTGTAATATTCCGATGTATGTGTGTATGTGTGTGTGTATTGTTTGTGTGTATGTGTGTGTATCACTTTTTTGTTGTTGTTGTTCATTTTTAGAGAGCAAGGGAGGGGGCAGAGAAAGAGGGAGAGGGACATGCAAACTACGGACAGAGTACAGAGCCTGACGTGGAGCTTGATCTCACATGACCCCGACATCATGACCTGAGTCGAAATCAAGACCCCACTGAGCCACCCAGGCACCCTGTATCACATCTTCTTTATCCATTTGTTTGTCAGTGGATGCTTGAGTTGCTTCTGTATTTTAGCTATTGTAAATAAGGCTGCAGTAAACATAGGGGTACATATATCTTTTCCAATTAGTGTTTTCTTATTCCTTGGGGAAATACCCAGTAGTGGAATAACTGGATCATAGGGTACTTCTATTTTTAATTTTTTGAGGAGCCTTCATACTGTTTTCCACAGTGGCTGCACCAGTTCACATTCCCACCAGCAGTGTACAGGTGTTCCATTTTCTCCACATCCTTGTCGACACTTGTTTCTTGTGTTTTATTTCAGCCATTCTAACAGGTATGAGGTCTTATCTCATTGTGGTTTGATTTGCATTTCCCCGATGATGAGTGATGTTGAGCATCTTTTTATGTTTCAGCCATCTGGATATCTTCTTTGGAGGGATGTCTCTTCATGTCTTCTGCCCATTTTTAATTGAACTATTTGGTTTTTTTGATGTTGACTTGTGTAAGTTTTTTTATATATTTTGGATACTAACGCTTTATCAGAAATGTCATTGGCAAATACCTTCTTCATATAGTAGGCTGTATTTTTGTTTTGTTGATTGTTTCCTTTGCTGTGCAGATGTGTTTTGTTCTGATGTAGTCCCAATAGTTTGTTTTGCTTTTGTTTCCCTTGTCTCAGAAGACATAGCTAGAAAAATGTAGCTATGACCAATGCCAGAAATTACTGCCCGTGTTCTCTTCTAGGATTCTTATGGTTTCATGTTGCACATTTAGGTCTTTAATCCATTTCGAGTTTATTTTTCTGTATGGTGTAAGAAAGTGATCCATTTTCATTCTTCTGTATGTTGCTGTCTAGTTTGCCCAACACCATTTGTTGAGGAGACTGTTTTTTTCCCATTGCATATTCTTGCCTCCTTTGTCATAGATTAATTGAACATATAATCATGGGTTTATTTTTGGGCTCTCTATTGTGTTCTGTGGATCTGTGTGTCTATTTTTGTGCCATACCATACTGTTTTGATTAGTATGGCTTTGTAGTGTATCTTGAAATCTGAGATTGTGATGCTTTGTTCTTTGTTTTCAAGAGTGCTTTGGCAATTCAGGGTCTTTTGTGGTTCCATACAGTTTTTAGCATTATTGTTCTAGTTCTGTGAAAAATACTGTTGGTATTTTGATAGGGATTGTTTTAAATCTGTGGATTGCTTTAGGTATTATGGACATTTTTTTTTTGTAATTTTATTTATTTATTTTTCAGTGTTCTAAGATTAATTGTTTATGCACCATACCCAGTGCTCCATCTATGGAACACTGAGTATGGACAAACAATATTTGTTCTTCCAATCCTTGAGCATGGAATATCTTTCCATTTGTTTGTGATCATCTTCAGTTTCATCAGTGTTTTATAGTTTTCAGAGTATAGGTCTTTCACCTCCTTGGTTAAGTTTATTCCTAGGTATTTTATTGTTTTTGGTGCACTTGTAAATGGGATTGTTTTCTTAATTTTTCTTTCTGCTACTTCATTATTAGTAAATAGAAATGCAACAGATTTCTGAATGTTGATTTTGTATCCTACATTACTGAATTTATTTATTAGTTCTAGTAGTTTTTTGGTGCAGTCTTTAGGGTTTTCTAGATACAGTATCATGTCATTTGCAAATATTGAAAAATTTCCTTCTTCCTTTCAGATTTGGATATTTTAAATTTCTTTTTCTTGCCTGATTGCTTTGGCTGGGACTTCCAAGTATTATGTTGAATAAAGGTGGTGAGAGTGGACATCTAATTGATTTTTAAAAAAAAATATTAAAATAACACTTATTCCTGGATTAAACCATACTTGTTTACGATATATTACTTTTTTTATATATTGGTGAATTCAGTCTGCTAGAGTAATGTTTAGAATTTTTGCATATACATTGATGAGGGATATTTGTCTGTAGTTTTCTTGCAATGTCTATCTGGTTTTGCTTTCTGAGTAATGCTGACCTCATGGAATGAGTTGGAAATATTCCAATCTCTTCCTCTTTCTGAAAGAGTTTAAGAAGGATTGATACTGGGGCACCTGGGTGGCTCAGTGGGTTAAGGCCTCTGCCTTCGGCTCGGGTCATGGTCCCAGGGTCCTGGGATCGGGCCCCGCATCTGGCTCTCTGCTCCGCAGGGAGCCTGCTTCCTCCTCTCTCTCTCTCTGCCTACCTGCGATCTCTCTCTGTCAAATAAATAAATAAAATCTTAAAAAAATAAAAAGAAGGATTGATACTACTTCTTTCTTAAATATTTGGTAGAATTAAGCAGTGAAGCCATCTGGGCCTTTAATTTTCTTTATGGGAAGTTTTTTAGTTACAGATTCAGTCTCCCTCTCTCTCTCTCTCTCTCTCTCTCTTTTTTAAAGAGTTTATTTACTTATTAGAGAGAGAGAGGGAGAGGGAGAATATGAGCAAGGGCAGAGGGAGAGGGAGAAGCAAACTCCTCTGCTGAGTGGGGATCCCAGTCTGGGGCCTGATCCCACGAAGCTGGGATCAATGACCTGAGCCAAGGGCAGATACTTAACTGACTGAGCCATCCAGAAGCCCCCAAATTCAGTCTCTTTAATAGACACAAAACTACTGAGGTTATTGGTTTGTTCTTTAATCAGTTTTAGTGGTTTATGTTTTTCAAGGATTTTTAAAAAAATGTATTGGTGAGTTTATTGGCATACAGTTCATAATATTCCTTTATTATGTTTATAATATGTATAGAGTTTCTAGTGACATCCTCTCTCTCTTTTTTTCTCTCCAATCTGTCTAGTTTGAGATGAGTTAATTTAATGGATCCTTTCAGAAAACCTTTTAATTTTTTTTTTGATCTTTAAAATTTTTTAACAATTTTTAAAAAATTTTTTGTTATTAGCTTTGATCTTTATTTCCTTCCTTCCTTTTATTATTTTATTTTCAAGCAATCTCTACATCCAGTGTAGGTCTCGAACCCACAACCCTGAGATCAAGAGTTGCATGCTGTACCAACTGAGCCAGCCACATGCTACAATCTTTATTATTATTATAATAATAATTATTATTATTTTTGTTGTTCTTTTTACAGGGGATATTATTTGCTGTCAATTTTCTAGTTTTGTTTTTTTTTTTTTTTGCATTTTTAAAAAGATTTTATTTATTTATTTGATAGAGATCACAAGTAGGCAGAGAGGCAGGCAGAGGGAGGGAGGGGGAAGCAGGCTCCCCGCCAAGCAGAGAGCCCAGGGTGGGGCTCAATCCCAGGACCCTGAAGCTTAAATGCACTGAGCCACCCAGGTGCCCCAGTTTTCTAGTTTCTTAAGGTGGAAGCTAAGGTTGATTTGAGACTGTTCTTTTATTGCTATAAATTTCCCCCTAAGTATTGTTTTAGCAGCATCCCACAAATTTGATATATTGTATCTTCAGTTTCTCTGTGTTTAAAATATATTCTAATTTTCTTTGCGATTTCTTTTTTGAAGTGTGTTAATTTCCATGTTTTGGTATTCTCCAGAGAGCTCTCTGTTGTTGATTTCTAATTTAATACAATGTGTTTAAATAACATACTTTGTAAGACTTGAATCCTTTTTATTTTATGGATACCTGTTTTATGGCCCAGAATATGGTCTTTCTTGGTAATGGTTCTCAAAAATAACGCTGTTTAGGTCAAATTTGAAAAAACTTTAACCATTTTCTGATTTAAAAAAATCTCTCTACCCACTTTGTGTACTCTAGTTGTGCATGGTGTTAAGTTGCTTGAAGTTAGCCAGCAGCTCGCTGATGCTGTTTTCATTATTTTTAATTCTTTTTTTAATGTTTTATTTTAGATTGTTCTTACAGCTAATGTTTTCAAGTTCACTTATCTTTTCTTCTACAAATCTGACCTACCACTAATTCCATGCAGTGTGTGTTTATTTTGTTATTTTGTTTCTGTTTTTGTTTTGCTTTGTTTTATTTCTTAAGTAATCTTTATGCCCAAAGTGGGGCTCAAACTCATGACCTCACAATCAAGAGTTGCGTGCTCCTGAGCCAGTCAGGCACCTTTCCAGTGTGTTTTTAATCTGAGGTATTGTAGCTTTTTACATCTCTATAAGTTTGATTTGGATTGTTTTTATATCTTTCATATCCTACTTAATTTTTTATACAGAAGGAATACAGTGATTGGAACTGTTTTAGTATTCTTGCCTACCAGGGCGCCTGGGTGGCTCAGTGGGTTAAAGCCTCTGCCTTCGGCTCAGGTCATGATCCCAGGGTCCTGGGATCAAGCCCTGCATCGGGTTCTCTGCTCAGCGGGGAGCCTGCTTCCTCCTCTCTCTGCCTGCCTCTCTGCCTGCTTGTGATCTCTGTCTATCAAATAAATAAATAAAATCTTTAAAAAAAAAAAAGTATTCTTGCCTCCTGATTTCCACGTCTATGTCAAATTTGGGTTGGTTTCAATTGATTTTTTTTCCTCATTATGAGTCATATTTTCCTGCTGCTTTGCTTGCCTTCTAATCTTTGATAAGGTGCCAGACATTACCTTTAACTTATTTGGTGCTGATTATTTTTATGTTCCCATAAATATTCTTGATCTTTCTGGGGGGCCAAAATTCTTTGCAATTGTTTGATCCTTTTGAGTCTTGCTTTTAAGATTTGTTAGGTGGGAACAGGGGAGTAAGTGTTTAATCTAAAGCTAATTTTTCTCCACTACTGAGGCAAGGCTCTTTTGAGTGCTCTACCTAGCACTCCATGAATTACGAGATTTTGCAGCCTGACCAGTAGAAACAGGCATTATTCCCTTTCTGTGTGAGTGCCTAGTGGGATTCTGTCTCATTCTTTTGGGTGGTTCCTTCCCCATCCTTAGATCGTTTTCTTACATGTGTGCTGAATACTCTGCTAAATACTCACCCCTTGGAGATCTGTGTGATTATTTCTCTACCCTTCATTACTGTGTCTTTTGAACTTGCCTTGGTTTCCCTGTGCTTTTCAGCTCTGTCTTTTAAACTCTTGGTTTCTATGTCAGCCTAGTATGTAAATTTGTAATTTTAAACATTTGGTAAATTAAGAATGAATTTATGTCAAACATACTAAAATTTTTTTAAGAATTATTTTAATATGTTTATTAGCCAAATGAAAAGTCTGCAGATTTAATATTTCTAATATAGTTGTCCATTTCAATTTACATTACACGTGCCTCCAGCTTTACTAGTTCTTTTCGGTTAGGGTCTCTTCTGTCTGAAGTAAGTAAGAGGTTTAATCTGGGCATTTATCTTTGCAAAGAATGAAGCATATATTTCCTGCCAGTTGTTTGTTTGTATGTTTTGTTTTTAATTTTTTAAAAAAGATTTATTTTTTTTAAAGATTTTATTTATTTATTTGACAGAGATCACAAGTAGGCAGAGATGCAGGCAGAGAGAGGAGGAAGCAGGCTCCCCGCCGAGCAGAGAGCCCGATGTGGGGCTCGATCCCAGGACCCTGGGATCATGACCTGAGCTGAAGGCAGAGGCTTTAACCACTGAGCCACCCAGGTGCCCCTAAAAAAAATTTATCTATTAGAGAGTTCAGGGTGGCCTGCAGAGGAAGAGGGAGGGAGCGAGAGCCTTAAGCAGACTCGGGGCTTGATCTCTAGACTCTGAGATCACACCTGGAAAGGAAGAGTTGGATGCTTAACTGGCTGTGCCACCAAGGCACCCCCCACCAGTTGTTTTTATAAATATGTCTTCGATACAGGTGTACATAGCTTAAAAAATTAAAACTAATAGGTGCCTGCCACTTTTTTTCTCAAGCAAAAATGAATTAAAAATGAATTTTTGAGATTATAGAATCATGGATTAAAAAAGCTTAGAAATTATCCAGTATTATTTCATGATATTAAAAGTAGATGTGATATAAATGCTATATTTATTTAGGAAATAGTCATTTTTAAGAGACATATGCTAAAATATTTTGTGTATAGTCTTTATGGAGTAGAAGTAGATTGTTGGTAGTAGGCTGAATGGGGGGGCAGAATTCCAGCTCTCAAATTTTTTTTTTTTTAAAGATTTTATTTATTTATTTGAGAGAGAGACAGTGAGAGAGAGCATGAGCGAGGAGAAGGTCAGAGGGAGAAGCAGACTCCCCATGGAGCTGGGAGCCCGATGTGGGACTCGATCCCGGGACCCCGGGATCATGACCTGAGCCAAAGGCAATCGTCCAACCAACTGAGCCACCCAGGCATCCCAAGCTCTCAAATTTTTTACTGCTGCTGAGTTGTTAGCATAGTTATAAATGCTGTATTTAAGTTGTATGAATTTTAGTAGTAGACCAAATTGTAAAGTTAATGCAGATCTCTATTTGGCATCCTTTTAAGAGACCTCTTCTTTGGGGATCCTTTATTTTTCTGTTACTGATATTCAGTGCCTCAACCAGAGAACCTTGAGTGCTACAGACTAGTAAACTAATAAGCTTTCCTCATGTTTTAGTTTGTAATGGTTTTAGAGGTTACTCTTTTCAATATTACCTATATTTGATTCCCAAAAAGGAATTTTTTCAGGTGGAATGGTAGATATGTTCCCATTATCTCTCTGGTTTTTTTTTTTTTTTTTTTTTTTTTTTTAAGATTTTATCTATTTGTCAGAGGGATAGAGAGAGAGCACAAGCAGGGAGAGCAGCAGGCAGAGGGAGAAGCAGGCTCCCCACTGAGCAAGGAGCCCCATCTGGGACTTGATCCCAGGACTCTGGGCTCATGACCTGAGCCAAAGACAGACGCCCAACTGACTGAGTCACCCAGGTGTCCCATCCCATTATCTCTTAAATCATACCAATAAGTTACAATTTACTCTTTGTGGGTGATGTTGACCTGGTTGATTACCAAATTCAATAAATCAAAGACATATGTATACTTTAATGATAAGTGAAACTTTTTTTTTTTTAAAGATTTATTTTCAGAGAGAGAGCCAGTGGGTAGGGGGCTGAGGAAGAGGGAGAGAGAATCTCTAGTAGAGGCCCCACTGAGCACAGAGCCCAGTGTGGGGCTCAGTCTCATGACCCTGAGATCATGACCTGAGCTGAAATCAAAAGTCAGATACTTAACTGTCTGTGCCAACCAGGCACTCCGATACTTCTGTTTTATCAGCCTTATGTCTCTTAAAGTTCTTATGTACCTTCTGTATAAAATAGTTTAAGAACAAAATGAAGATTAGCTGTAAAATACATAGAGAACAAGATATCGTGTACCTGTTGTTTTCACTGATTTTTTTTCTTTCCTATTCTCACTGTTTCAGCTATCATCTTTGTGCAGATATTTCCAAAATCTGACTTACAGTTATGATCCTCCAATTGTTCCTTTGAGATTGCCCCATTTGGATGTCTTACAGTTATCAGAAATGCAGCTCAGGCTTCATTGTCTTTAAACTGGTCTTATAGTACATTGTCCTAAATGTGTCAGCAGTATGATCATTACCCTCATCACTCAGGAAAGTCACAAGTTATAATACACATTTATGAGGATGTTTTAATAGTATTTGTTCATCTCTTCATTAATTCAGTAAACATTTCTTGAGCTGCTTCTAAATGCAAGGACTTGGAGGTTACATAGATAAGGAAAGTGTTTGTTCTATGGAGGAGTTTGTAATTGGGTTGGTTAGAGACAAGTAAAACCCTGTGTGACTGATTACTAAGCCCTGTGGTTAATGCTCCCACAGAGAGGGAGGCACCGTCCTTAGGATGCAGTGCAGAGAGGAAGAGAGGGGAAAGCTTGAGGTACATTTTTAAGGACCACCTAATTGTACAGTAATGTCCACTTGGGAGAAATGTTCAGAGGCATGACTTTTTCAGTAAATAATTTGGCAATATATGCATCTTTCAAGAACGATGGATTCTTTTGTTGCAGCAGTCTAAGGAAATTATCTGAAATAGAGAAAAGTCTTTAAAGGGTTTGTTTTTAGAAATCTTTTTATTTTGATTTAATTGTAGGTTCACATGCAATTTAAAGAAATAACACAGAGAGATGTCATGTGCCATTTACTTAGTTTCTCCAGCAGTAACATCTTCCAAAACTATAATGTGATATCACATCCAGGATATTGATACAGTGAAGATACAGAATAATTTTGCCACACAAGGATCCCTCATCTGATTGGGGTCTTTGTAGTCCTTCTTTTCTTTGCTATCCCTGACCCCTGGGAACCTTAATAAGTTCTCCATTTATATGTTTGTAATTTCAAGAATATTTAAATGGAATAGGACTGTGTGACCTTTTAGGATTTGCTTTTTCCAATCCCTGAGATTCATCCAAGTTGTTGTGTGTGTTATTAGTTTGTTCCTTTTTATTGCTGAGTTGTATCTCCTGATATGGATGCACACAGTTTGTTTAATCATTCACCCGTTGAAGGACAGCTGGATTGTTTCCATTTGGGGGCTATTATGAATAAAGCTGCTGTGAACATTCATGTACAGATTTGTGTGAACCTAAGTTTTTATTTTTCTGGGGTAAATGCTCTGGAGTTCGGTAAATGGGTTGTAGAATAGTATATGTTTAATTTTCTTTTTTTTTTTTAAGATTTTATTTATTTGTCAGAGAGAGGAGGGCCCAAGCAGGGAGAGCAGCAGGCAGAGGGAGGAGCAGGCTCCCCACTGAGCAAGGAGCTTGATGTGGGGACTCAATCCCAGGACCCTGACATCATGACCTAAGCTGAAGGCAGATGCAGATGCTTAACCAACTGAGCCATCTAGGCGTCCTTGTATGTTTAGGTTTTTTTAAGAAACTACCAAACTGGGGCACCTGGGTGGCTCAGTGGGTTAAATCCTCTGCCTTCGGCTCAGGTCATGGTCCCAGGGTCCTGGGATCAAGCTCCGCATCGGGCTCTCTGCTTCGCGGCGAGCCTGCTTCCTCCTTGCTCTCTGCCTGCCTCTCTGACTACTTGTGATCTCTCTGTCCAATAAATAAATAAAATCTTAAAAAAAAAAAAGAAACTACCAAACTTTTCCATAGTGGATGCACCATTTTACATTTCCACCAGTACTTGAAAGTACAAAGGATGTATTTGTTATTTCTGAGAGTAACAAAATAACATAAACATCCACAAAAAAGGGAATAATTAAGTATTGATTATCCATCTATATTATAGAATTTTTTGTTGGTCATCAGAAATTTTTATGTGATTTTTTTTTTTTTGGTTAATATTGGAAAATGGTTATCTTAAGTAAAAAAACAAAATCTAAAATACTGTTACCTCAAGTGCCACTGTCAAAGAGCTTGGGGTATTTACTGTCAAGGAAAACAAATTATTTTTCATTGAAATCAATGTAACAGCCTTAAAAATACCCGAACCTCTGTTCTACTGCGATAGGGTACCTGATCCAACCTATTTTTCTTATTGTTCCACTATAGGAATATATAAATGTCCTCACCCTTTAAAGTTCTTTTCTTTTCTCCTTAACTATGTAAAAACATATGTTGTATAAACCATAGCTGACTTGGAACCATATCTCTGAACTAAGGACTTGTGCTTATTTTTCTGTTCAACAGGTCTGGCTTTTATTTCCTACGATTTTCAATACGCTTTCTGCTTCTGCTCGTTCAGTCCTTCTCCTGGAAGTTCTCTCCATTTTTTAGCCTGTGACTCCATCTCACAAACCTTTTGTGTTTTCCATTGTGGGTAAATAGAATTGTCTCTCTTGCAGACCATATCATCTGGCCACCCTTTCCACTAGATGCCAGTTATTTAATATATATTTTTTAAGATTTTATTTATTTATTTGACAGAGATCACAAGTAGGCAGAGAGGCAGGCAGAGAGAGAGAAGGGGGAAGCAGGCTCCCTGCTGAGCAGAGAGCCCGATGTGGGGCTCGATCCCAGGACCCTGAGATCATGACCTGAGCCGAAGGCAGAGGCTTAACCCACTGAGCCACCCAGGCACCCCCAGTTATTTAATATTAAATAAATTTCAAAAATTTCTTACTTTTGTTTAAGAACTATTGTAATCACGATTTTTCTTTTATTGAAAATATGAAGTGTTAGGTTGAATCATGTGAAACTGATGTAACAGTTGAATATGGCAATTTTGTATTGTTCAGATGAGTATTTCTTTAGCCTTACAGGTTAAATACCCTTATTACATAAGCCTGAGAACTCAACCACCCACCCCATAGATTGTTACTTCAGTGCGAAAATGAACACCAGGTTTTAAACAATAATCGATCAGTGTGTTTTGGGGAATATAGAACATTTTATGTTGATGGTTTGGATTCTAGCCTTTTGAAGTCTTCACCTCAGACTATGCATATGTTTTATCAGTAATATGTCTAAGGGTCCAGTGACTGCCTTCTGCCTCTTTGTTTAGTCTGTCAGTGTTTAAATAGCATTGCGGTGTCCCTGATTTCTAGCATTCATTTAAGCCAAAGCCATTTATTGGAAGAAATTATCAGGCATAAGAAATGTAAACCCCAAATAGTGTAGCATAGCTATGAGTGCCGAAACAGGAGAATGCTTCACCTTGTACTGGGCTAAGACCTTGCGCCAGTGGATCTCTCCACATTGGCTCTATGTTAGGATAACTAGGAGAGTTTTAAAAAACTTATGTCCAGGAATTCTGATTAATTGGGGCCTGGGTACCAGGTTTTTTTTGTTTTTTTTTTTCCTTTAAGCTTTTTAAAAGCTGCCCCCACCTCCCGCCCCCCGCCCAATGATTTTCATGGCAGCTTAAGTAGAGAGCCTCTGTTTTGACCAATTTTGAAAGCAAAAAGTCAGGTCAAAAATATCTACAGATTTAGAAAAAGCACTGTAATGACTCAAAGGCTGATTTTGGAACAGTGTGGGAAATATGCTTGAATTGTTTTTATTATTTTTTTCCCTGTAAGTCACATCTAAACAGAGTAGCTGTTAAAATGGTCATTTTTAACAGGAATAGCAGTATATCATTATGGAGTTTAGAAAAGTATAAATGCAGTTTTTGTGAAGGCTGAGGCTAAATTAAAACAGTGATGAGACAAGTGATCAAGGAGCACTTTGGTGGCTCAGTTGGTTCAGTGTCTGCCTTTAGTTTGGGTCAGGTCCTGATCCCAGGGTCCAGGGATCGAGCCCCATGTCAGGCTCCGTGCTTAGTGGGGAGCCTGCTTCCCCTGTCCCTCTGTGCTGCTCCCCCTGCTCGTGCGCTTTGTCTCTCTCTCTCTGTCAAATAAGTAAATAAAATATTAATAAAAAAAAGACAGTTGATCAAGACTGTCATCAGCAATGGTGCTAAGTCATGTTGATGGCATTTATACTTATGAGAATGTCAACATTATCTCTGTGGTCTTCCTCCCAAAAAGCCAAAACCCCAGCCCTAACCATGAGAAAAATAGACAAATCCCAATTATGGGATGTTTTGCAAAATACCTAATCAGTACTCAAAGCTGGCAAGGTCATCAAAAACAAGGAAAGTCTGAGGAACTCATAACCAACAAGGAGCCTAAGAAGACATGACAAGTAAATGTAATGTGCTATCCTGGCTGGGATCCTAGAACAGGAAAAGAATAAGTAAAAAGTAAAGCGAAATAAAAACAGAGATTTGGGGTAATAATGAGGAATCAATATTGGTTCATTAATTTTGACAAATAGACCATACTAATGTAAGATATTACTAGTAGGGAGACCTGATGTGGGGCACATAGGAATTCTCTACTATCTTAACAGTTTTTCTGTGAACCTTCAATTGTTCTCACCTGCACCAGTAATTTACTGAAAATGATGCCTTGATAGTTAGGACACTGTGCTGGTGAGTGTATGATTTCTTGCAAACTGTATTAACTAGCCCCATGACAGTGTATGTATCTGTCTGTCCAAATACATCATTCCTCATGGAAAAGCAGCATAGATTCACATCAGAAAAAGTAGAAGAGTAATATTTTATCTTTATAACTTAGAGCACATTCCAGCATTGTATACTGTTTCTACCACTACCACCACAACCCCCCCGCCAAAAAAAAAGAAGAGGGAAAGGGAAGGAAAGAGGGAAGGTAAAACTGAAAGAAGGAAGGAAGACAAAAAGAAAAATAGGAAGAAAGGAAAAAGACACAGTAGTTGGCACACATGCCTATGTATTTCAAAGTTAGTAAAGGTAAGGTAAGACAACATTCTAAATAAGATGTAAAAGATGTTAGTTGGTATTGGTACATGATATTGGAATAATTAACGATGTTATAAGCGGTGATAATTTTTAAAAAAGATTTTATTTATTTATTTGACAGACAGAGATCACAAGTACGCAGAGAGGCAGGCAGAGAGAGAGAGAAGAGGAAGCAGGCTCTTCTCTGCTCCTCTCAGCTCCTCTGAGCAGAGAGCCCGATGCAGGGCTGGATCCCAGGACCCTGGGATCGTGACCTGAGGTGCAGGCAGAGGCTTTAACTCACTGAGCCACCAGAGCGCCCCTATAAGCAGTGATAATTAAATTTAACTTGCAGCAAAGGTATTTGATTTGACAGATATTAAGCGGTGAAAGTAAATTTTAGTTTTCAGTGGAAAGAAACAACTGACATAGCTATAAGATTTTTTTGGATGTCTATGAAAATAAATGTAGAAGTCATGTTAGAAATGTTAACATTGTATAGGGAACGATAAGTGGCTAAAAAATGGACTAGGCTTTTTATAAATAGGGTTAGTTGACAGTTTTTTAGGTGTAGTGTTTTTATTGTGTATGAAATTAATGATCTGTACCAATGAGTGAAGTAGGTTGTTTTATTTTGCAAAGGAGTATACTGTTTTGTTTTTTCTGCCATTTCTCGATGTTTTATTTACCTTTCTTGTGTTTGACCATCATATATTTTTTTAAGATTTTATTTATTTATTTGAGAGAGAGTGAGAGAGAGCATGAGAGGGGAGAAGGTCAGAGGGAGAAGCAGACTCCCCATGGAGCTGGGAGCCCAATGCAGAACTTGATCCCAGGACCCCGGGATCACGACCTGATCTAAAGGCAGTCATCTAACCAACTGAGCCACCCAGGCACCCTTGACCATCATATTATTGATATTATATGGTCCTTGTTTCTTTGTCTTTTCCTGTGATGTAATGTTTATTTTTTCCATAGCCTGGAATGTATCTTGATCTTCAAAATAACCAGGCATGCTATTTACATGGAACAGATAAGCATACACATGTAAATCTTCATTGATTCTCTGAGAGGTGGTGTGTGTGTTTTCCTTTTTCTTTTAAAAAAAAATTTATTTTTTTGCTGGCAGCTTTAATAATGTTTTCATAAAATATGATGGATTTATAAATCTGTTTAACATGCCTTTCCCTTTTTGTCTTAGCGCTTTGCTTCTAAGTTGCAGATGCAGTGGCTGAACAATACGCTGTGTGGTGTGACAGGTAAATTTCCCAATTTACCTGCCGTAATAGTGTGCTGTGTAATGCTATTCAATCATCTCTGAATTTTACTTGCCTGATTAGTTGAGTGAAGCAGATTTTCAATTTAAATGTAACTTCATCTGCTTGATTAAAAATGTAACAGAACATTATCTGCTGCAAATAAATTTCAGTGGAAGAGATGATTTTGCCTGTTTAAAAATAACATCTGTTTATATTGGCTGGAAGCAGACGATTAATACTTCTCTAATTTCGAGGTTTACCAGTCCAGCTCACCTGTCTCTTTGCATGGATAGTTGAAATTGATGGCTGTCGAGTATAAACATTTACCTGTTGATGTTTAGTTGATGGATTTCTTTTTTAAGGATAATACAGAATCCCATCATTGGGCATTCATTTATTTGCTGCTCATCAAGATGATTGACAGTTTTGCCAACAACATGGAAAAAGGATCTTCCTTCATGATGCATACGAGAAAAATTTTACCCCTCAGTGATGAGTGCCCTACAGAAAAACAGATTTTTGTGCATTCTTTTTCATAGTTGGTATTTATTTGAATTCTGAGTTTAGAGTCCATGAGTATAAATTTAAGTCAAGTGTGTAGTAAATGAGGGTAGGTCGCACTCTCCTCCTGGCATCTTTCATCAAGTGATTATATGTGTAGGCTGTAAGGACAAGGAAGGAAAAAGATAGGAAAAACCAAAATGGTTGTTTATTTCCCAGTGCTTAGCATAGTGTTAGGCATGTAGTAGACCACTCAATAAATATTTATTGAATTTGAATTAAATACCAAGCCCAGGGTTTATTTGATATTCTGCAAATGTAACAACTAGATTTAATTGGCTAAATAAGTAGTTTAAAATTATAGCAGAAAGAAATTATAGGTTAAGACTTTGTCCTCTTCTTTTTTAATGAAAACTTTCCTTTAAGAGTTTATTAGAAGTACATTTTTAAATGAAGAATTCTCCTGTAAACACTCTAGAAAAAAGAAAGGCATTGTTCATTGTTATTTTACTGATAAGTAAAATTGAGTTAAAAATAGATGTAAGAGTAAATGAAACAAGATGGGATTGGGAGGGAGACAAACCATAAGTGACTCTTAATCTCACAAAACAAACTGAGGGTTGATGGGGGGAGGGGGGTGGGGGGGTGGGGTTATGGACATTGGGGAGGGTATGTGCTGTGGTGAGTGCTGTGAAATGTGTAAACCTGGCGATTCACAGACCTGTACCTCTGGGGATAAAAATATATGTTTAAAAAAATAAAATTAATAAAAAAAAATAAAAATAGATGTAAGAAAATTCTAACCCTAGGAAAACAGCAGTACAGTTCGGTTGGTTTTAATATATAGTGTTAAACAGTATTTGTTTTTTAAAAATTGGTATGGTTTCCCGATTTCAAAAAATACTGTCTTCTTTTTTTGAATGCTATATTTATTTCGGTAGCTTATTCTGAAGATTTCACTTATTTATAGAGGAATAATTTTACATTATTTTGATAACACTTTTTTGTCCTTTGTCATAAAGCGATATTATTGGTGTGAAAGTTATGGATTTGATAATATTGGAAACTCTTTTTTTTTTTTTTTAAGATTTTATTTATTTATTTATTTGACAGATCACAAGTAGACGGAGAGGCAGGCAGAGAGAGAGAGAGAGAGGGAAGCAGGCTCCCCGCCAAGCAGAGAGCCCGATGCGGGACTCGATCCCAGGACCCTGAGATCATGACCTGAGCCGAAGGCAGCGGCTTAACCCACTGAGCCACCCAGGCGCCCAATATATTGGAAACTCTTGATTTCAATGGCAAAATTTAGGGGTCCTAGGCTATTATAATTTAAATAAAAATTATCTTTTTCAAGTAGATATTTGAGGAGATGTTAATCAAAATACTTTTAATCAACTAATCAAGAAAATTAATTAATCTTTTCTCCCAGACATAAAGAGTACATTTGAGCCTCTAATCTATTTTGCTGATTTGGACATTTTAGATCATGTGATTGTTTTATTTACAATGAGTTAATATTTGGGGGTTGAGTTTGAATCTTTTCGCATCGGTTAGGTTAATCCTGGATATTTAGCCAAAATTTTTTTCCTCATGCTTTAGGAGAATAGCTCAAACTGAAAATGTACAGATACTTAAATCTAGCACTGATTACTTTAATCTTACTAACAGATTACTTTAATCTTATTTAAATATTTAAGTAAAATGTGGGATATGTAGGTTTTTAAAAAATCGGATGAGGTTAATAAGAGACTTGGAGTATTTTATGTTATAGCTTTCTTTGTTATTATCTTGTCCTTCCTGTTTATTCATAATTTGTAAAAAGTAGATGAGGTTTTTTTTTTTTTCCCTTGTTGTTTCAGTTGTTCAGATGATATTTAATGATAAAGAATGAACTTTCTGAGTAAGGTCTACATCTAGAGAAGAAGAGGCTGCTACTTGAAATCAGTCTTGGGTCTTCAGAGACTTCTGCTAGAGCATTTGTGATTTGCTTTAAAATGTTAAAACTTTGTCACGCACGAATCTTAAAAGGGGGTGAAATGACAACAGATGTTTATAGCAACATTATTCATAATAGTCAAGACATGGAACTAACCCAAATGTACATCAGTTGACTGAATAGATAAATAAACTATAGGATATTTGTATAGTGGAATATTATTCAGCTAAAAAAGGCGTGAAGTTTTGATACATGCTACAACATGCATAAACCCCAAAATGTTAGGCTACGTGCAAGAAGCCAGGCATAAAAGACTACATATTCTGTGATTTCACTTTTGTGAAATGTCTAAAATAGGCAAATCCATAGAGACAGAAGGTAAATAGATGGTTGCCTGGGGTTTATGAAGATGTTCGAGAATTTGATAGTGGTCATGGTCACACAAAGCTTTTTCAATATATTACAAACCACTGATTTTAAAAGGGTAACTTACAGTATATGACATGTATCTCAGTTAAAAAAAGGGGGGGGTGTAAAATATATAAGTTGCTGGTTTATAGAGAGATCATTACCAGAAGAGCTTGTCATTGTTCATTTTTCCTTGATATATAAAACCTTATTCTGGAACTGAGACAACTGAACCTATTGACAGGAAAATGGGCTGGCAGGTTGAGGCTGGCCTTTCTGGGAGTTTTCTTAAAAATTATAAAATTGCAATTATCAGTCTTTTATAAAACCTTAATAGGGTTTTAATTTTTATTAATCATAGAGGTATATTGCTATATCTTCATATGAACATTATTTTTACTTACATATTTTTATATCTCATTTAAAAATTTATAAAATCTAGGTGTAGAAATTTAAAAGATGAACATAACCTTGTGGAAAAATCAGGCTGTCTTGAAATTGTGCTATCATTTGTGAGGTATTAATGTACTCATTTCAGTTTGAGAGATGGACAACCTTTCAGGTAGATTGTAGATACTATGTTAAGTTATAGAAACTTACCCTGCTGGTAATACTTAGGAAAATAAGAATAATCTGGTATTAAAATCAGTGTAGATATTTATGAAATATATACTGTTACGTTGACTAAAAACTTCTTTGTACTTTTTGCATTAAAATCTTACAGATCACAATTAGGTTTGTAAGATGTTCATGTGATCAAATTTAGGAGTTCTAAAATTTAATGAGTAAAAGTGCAATACGTACCTTTTGAAATTGTGAGAACATTCATTTTGTGATGCAGAGAAGAGAGAATAGATATTTGAATATAAAGTATCAGTCAGCTTTCAAAATCAATCCACTGTAAAATATTGGTTGCCTTATAGGTCAGTTATTCTGAATTGTATGCTGTATTATTTGAAATATGGTTTGTTTTCAACCTGCTGCAGAAATCCTTTCCCTTCAGTTATATTTTAGGGTTGCTATGTGAATACATTGCCAGATTGACTCTAGCTTTTTAGGGCTTGGGTCCCATAGGCATTCTTAGCAACTTGCTTTCACAACTCTTGCTTTTATATTCAGCTGAAACCAAAAAATTGATACTCGAAGTGTTTTGACCTACAGAAACAGCAGAATTTATATGGTTCAACCATATAGTCATTTTCTTCAGATTGCTAGGCATAGGAGTACAATTTCTGTACTAATAGTAACTATTTATTCATTGTATTTTTCTGCGCACCTTACATGCATTAACTCATTTTATCCTCACAACAACCCAGTGAAGTGGTACTGTTACCATCTCATTTATAGATGAAGAAGTAGGTCTGAGAAGGTAATGTCCCAAAGTAAATGGGAGACTCAGGATTTCAACCCAAGCAGTCTTGCTCCAGAGCACACAGCTTACCCACAATGTCATGTTGCGTTCTACTCCTGACCTAGCCCCTTTTTCACCCTCTGGTAGTTTTGTAAATTAAAGCCCAATTCTCTCTTGCCTTGAGCTCTTCTTCTTTCCCTACCCAGTGTTAATTAGATGTAGGACTTTTATTGCATTGTATTTGTTTTTTTAATTGTGTCTTATTCCAGATGTGTTTTGTAACTATAGGAATAGATACTTAAGGAGTCTTTCTGCAGAATTTACTATACTGATATTCACACTTGCGCTTGTTATTTTGTAAATTGCAGAATCCTTCTATGGTTTATATCAGATCAGCCAACACTTGTTGAGTGCTTTTGTGTCAGATCTTATTATGTAGCAACTTAATACCTGTAATAATGTTGTTAGCTGAATTGATAAATGTAGGAATCAACTTAGTCTGTGTCATCGGAAGATTCAGACAGTGTTTTGGATCACTGGCAAAGTAAGTTGTTTCCTGTTTTATTCAGTTTGTAATGGCAGTTTTCCAGGTTCCCATTATTGGCTTCCATCAAGGGAACAAGCATTCAAAAAAAATGCCAGAGCTGGGAGGGCAAGAAGTATTCTCTTTTTTACTCCTAGGGCCTGGTCTCTTTCTCATCCTGAATCCCCGTTCTCTCTCTTTGTGGAATTCTTTACTGTACTTGGTATTAGAAGCAAAGTAGTAATTAATACCCTAAAGAAGGTAGTTTGATTTAACATTATATTCAAGTCACCACAATATATCCAGATTGTATGGATATTAAAATCATATGGTCTATTGCAGTGGTGTATGGATCTGGTTTGCTAGCGGGGCAATTTGTACAAAGTGCATTTACAAGTATAAGATTCTTGGAATAACTGGGTTATTTTGTGGGTTTCTTACATTTTTGAATGACTGTGGAGTAGACTTCTTGGGCCCAAGCAGCTTGAAATTTTGCCTTAAGGAAATAAACTAAAACTGAAGTGTTCATTTTAAAATGGAAAAGTGGGGGCGCCTGGGTGGCTCAGTGGGTTAAAGCCTCTGCCTTCAGCTCAGGTCGTGATCTCAGAGTCCTGGGATCGAGCCCCACATCGGGCTCTCTGCTCAGCAGGGAGCCTGCTTCCTCCTCTCTCTCTGCCTGCCTCTCTGCCTACTTGTAATCTCTGTCTGTCAAATAAATAAATAAAATCTTAAAAATTAAAATGGAAAAGCTAAGTCCTGGTTGAACAGTTTGAGAATGAAATGATACTTTATTGAATTACCCTTGTAATAATTTTTTAGCATACAAAAACTGTTTGTCTAGTGTTAAATTATTAGTAGTTTGATAATAGAGATCATTAATGTAGTATTGGATAGATTAGTTCTCATGCTGTTTTTGGTATGCCAGAACCTAAGGAAGCAGCCATCTTATATAAAAGTTTAGTGCTGCGTGTGGCTCTCCGCTCAGCGGGGAGCCTGCTTCCCCCCGCCTCTCTGCCTGCCTCTCTGTGTACTTGTGATCTCTCTCTCTCTCTCTGTCAAATAAATAAATAAATAAAATAAAAGTTTAGTGCTGATCTTATTGTTTATTATTGCCGTTAGATGTTTTTGTTACATACAGCTAAATCTTTGATTTAAAAGCTAGAGAAATAAATTATGTATAAATATAACTTAGAAATTTTCATATGAGGTTTGTAAGAGGAAAAGTAATAGAAGGGGATTAACTGATGAAGATTGAGGTTAAAGTGACCTATGCATAAAAGGTTTTAAACTTGTTGAGTAAACAGGTGTATTCTTTAACTTAGGTATTGTTTTATAAATACTTCATCACATTTAGAAATAGCAGTATAAAAGAATATCAGTTTATGGTCCTGGAGATATTGATTGTTTTCCCAGTGAGCTACACCGTGTCAGGTGCTGTGGTCCTGGCTCAGTCCTTTTTCCTAATTATTCATCTGCCACTGACATTTGTTTTCCCGTATCCTCGAGAATAACTCCTATCTTGGTTTTACTGCCTTGCTGGCCATACCAAGGATTCTTTGGTCACATCCTGCTTTCTGTAGAGGTCATATAGTGTGGGTAATGCTTGAGAATAGGGTTCATAAATCTATTTTGTCTTTATAAATCTTGGTGCTGCTGCTTATTATGTGACCTTGGGCAAACCATTTCACTTCTTGCACTTGGATTTCCTGATCTGTAAAATGGAGGCTTATTATTAGACTAGTGTTTGGTGCATAGTGTATTAGCTATGGTTATTATTGCTCTGACCTTTAAACATTGTTGGCCTTAGGTCTGGATCTTCAGGCCTTTTCTCGTACATTATTTCCTACAGGATTTTTAAATTTTTGTGGCTTTCCTCTGAAGGTCAGACTAGTTCCTCTTGCTTTTTTTTCAGCTCTATTGAGGTATAATTGACACTCTTGTATATTTAATAGGCATCTTAAGAAATCACAGGTGGGGGTACCTGACTGACTCAATCAGTGGAGCATGTGACTCTTGATCTTGAGGTTGTAAGTTTGAGCACCCCACGTTGGGTCTAGAGTTACTTAAGAAATAAATCACATCTGAGGTCTTGATTTGGCTTTCCTCTTCGTTCCTCTGTCCTTAGACTTTTTATGTTAGCAAACGCAAACTGTTTTTCCAGTTGCCAAAAAACACCAGTCATCTCTCTTCTTTCTCTCACACTACAGATTCAGTCCATCCATAAGAACAGTTAGTTTTGGAATATATCTAGAATTTGACCCTCCAGTAACCAACCTGGGTGGGTATCATCTCTTGATGGATTTTCAAAAGCCTTCCAAAACTGTTCTTTCTGCAGATATTTTTGTCTACCTGTATTTTGATCTTCATAATGCAGTTACAGCAACCCTTTTGGTCAGGTCCTGTGACTTCTTTGCTTGCTGGATTCTTATGTCACACAGTGAAATTCAGAATCTTTACTTTGAACTACAAGGCCTTTCATGACTTGCCCTCAAGTCCAGGGGGACCCCCATCCCAGCTGTTTTATCTGTCTTAACCTTCCACTGTTTTTCTTCTTTATTCAGCATTAGCCAGACTGGTCTCCTTCCTTTTTCCAGGATGTACTGTGGTTTCTTCAGCTTCAGAGGGTGAATTTTTTTTTCTTCAGATTTAATATTTTATTGTGGAATGCCCAGGTTATTTCACATTATAATTTATGAGATAATTCTTTATAATGAAGTTACATTGTATTCAGAGTGTGCCTGTCTCTGTGAATACATCTGAAGGGCACATGCTAAAACATCTTCCAGGAATATTTGACTAGATCCAAAAAGGATTTGACCTTTTGATACACATGGCTGCCTTTTTCTAGTGCACCTGGAACTCAGCATACAGTAAAGAATACAGTCTACAGCAGGACTTAAGGCGCCTTGGGCTCCTTCCTGCATGCTGCTTTCAAGAAACAAACAGCAAGTTGCTTAGTCAAGTTAGTGTACTTCATGTAGTAAGTGGAAAAACAAAGAGAAACACAGAAACACATGCTTAAAAAACCACATAGGCACTCACACATAAATGTCTTCTAATATCTCTGCATGCCTAACTCCCTCTCTTGCTTCAGGTCTCTTGAATGTCACTCTATCCGATAAATCTTCCATGACTACTCTATTTTAAATACTAGTATCATCCTCTTCATCTCCTTACGTTGCTTTATTTTTTTTTCTCAATAGTTTCTCAATAGTTTTTCTCAATAGTTTCTACCACCAGACATATATATATATATATATATATATATATATATATATATATATCTGATGACTCTCTCCTTTTCCTTTCCCCTCTTCCCTCCCCATGGTCTTCTACCTTCTAGAAGTGTGCCTTGTAGTAATTGGTGGTATTTTTTATTCTTTGTCTATCCCTAACACAGTATAATGCCTAGTATAGAACTCAGTAAATTATTTCTTTGATGAATAAATGAGTGACTGGACATAGATTATTAAAAAAGAAGGTATAGATACCTTAGGATTGTTTAGGTTATATAGCCTATTCCAGTGGTGGGGGGGGACCAGAATCTCTGTAAGTGTAGCCAAGTCAATTTTATGACATAGTTCCTTAGAACCCCTCTAGGTTGTATTAAATCTCTTTTAGATTTTTTTGCAAGCTTCTAGATCTCCAAGTATACCTTAAATTTTAGAATACCTGGTAAGTTGCTTTCTCTGTGTATATCATTAATCCCCTGCTGGGCTCTTTTCTTAGCATGTGGTGTCACCTTGAACCAAGCTTTAATAAAAGTTGGCACACAATTTGTTTGCCTCTATTTTAGGAGGCAACTGGCAGAATTTAGACTGATAGTTTCTACGGGTCATAGGAAACATCTACAGGTAGTCAGTCAAGGTCCTTTAGTATATCTTCAAGTCCTAAAAAGATCTTTTACTGTTGCATGTTCAGGTATTTGATCATGTACCGTCATTTAGGAACTGTGGGCATCCACCATCATTTGGAAACTCATTTGGCAAATGTCTACCATTCCAGGTATTTCATTTGATCTGGTGTCAAATGGTATAATAATTTGAATATCAGGTTACAGTTTGGAGCCTTTAAATAAGTAAATTGATTTGTTTTTCATATAAATACAAATCTTTTTTCTACTTTCCTTAAGGAATGTATTCATTTCCTAGGGCTGCTAGGATAGGCCATAAACTTGTTGGCTTAAAATAGCAGTCTATTCTCTCAGTTTTAGAGGCCAGGAATCTGAAATCAGGGTTGCTTCTAGAGGCATGAGGGAGTCCTGTTCATGCTTCTCTTCTAAATCCTTGGTGCTCTTGGGCTTGTGGATGCATCACTGTGGTCTCTATCATCACATGGCTTTCTTCTACCTGTTACAGTCTTGAATTTCCCTTTCCTTTCTCTTCTGAGGTCACTAGTCATTGACTTAAGGGCCCTCCCTGCTAAATCTGTGATGATCTTCTCTCAAGATTTTTAACTTGATTATATGTGGAAAGACCGTATTTCCAAATAAAGTCATATTTACAGGTACTAGAGCTTAGGATTCGGACATACCTTTTTTGGGGTGGGAACACTGTTCATTGCACTGCAAGGAATACATGTCAATTCGTGTATCTCAGTTTTATTAAAATATCAGTCAATTTGCTTGACATCTCATGCAGTAGATCTTTTGCCTGTTTTTATTGACAACGTGCATGATAATATTTTGGAGGTTATATTTCCCCACTCCACCTTACCACCATTATTTAGAAAAATGAGCTCTTGCCCTTTTATGGTAGGATTTTGGGTGGGGAAGAATCTTTTTTGTTAAATGCTCTTGGTGTTGTTTTTTTCAGGGTATTAAAAATATCTTCTAAACATACATAATATATTTAGTTTAATCCTTATTTATTTTTACTTTTTAAATTTTATTTCTCTGTCTTACCTCATAAGGGTAGCACGTAAATAAATCTTGAAATTTGGGGCAAGAGAAGTGGGAAACATTAATCCACTTCTAAGGCTGACATCATTTTGAAAATAACTGATTCCAAGGATGAGCAGAATATATTTAATAGTTATGAGAGATAGATTTTCATAAACTTTTATCCAAAGTAACTAGATTCGCATATTCAGTATAAAGGGTGTTATGAAAATGTAAAGTTCATTAATATGCTGTATATTTTTATCCCCTTGAATGTAATTTAGAGATTATATACTGTAATAGGATTTATGACATTATACTCTTTAATCTTTAGGGTGTTACAAACACATCAAGGGCCGTTGGCAGTAACTGAAGTTTGCCTGCATTTTAAGGATGTGTTAGTATTACAGAATATCCTGAGTTCTACTTTAAAATAAACAAAATTTATACTCTTAGAATATTTACAGATTCAAAGACATTTTTTTCTGCAGGCCACGAATAAAATCTTTAAGAACTAGCAAGATGAATTAAAGATGAAATGATTTATTTCTAAGGTTAGGCCTTAATTAATACATGGGGGATGATCTTGGCATTTCTTCAAAGTATTTGTTTCTGTATCTGAATTTGCACCTCCTCAGTAACCTAACTGGGATTTATAAAATGGAACAATCTCTTTTCTCCAATTTGGCACTCAAAAGGAGCTCTGACTTACAAAAGGTAAGTGTATTTTTCTCAGGAATAGCTTACCATTTTAAAATAAGACAACAAAAACAATGGCCCAGCGAACCTTCCCCAGTGCTTTTTCTCTTTGGTACAACAAATACGTTGATGTAAAACGTGTATATTATTTGAATCTTTAAGCCATTGCTTTATATTTAATTCCATTGTTTATCATTTCTTTTATGTTGGATTTGAATAGTTTAGACTGTAAGCTTCAAAAAGCACAAAGAAGGGGCACCTGGGTGGCTCAGCGGGTTAAAGCCTCTGCCTTCGGCTCAGGTCATGATCCCAGGGTCCTGGGATCGAGCCCCACGTCGGGCTCTCTGCTCAGCAGGGAGCCTGCTTCCCTTCCTCTCTCTGCCTGCCTCTCTGCCTACCTGTGATCTCTGTCTGTCAAATAAATAAATAAAATCTTAAAAAAAAAAAAAAGCACAAAGAATTTATCTTTTAAGCTAGTGGTCTTGACAGTATCATGCACAAGTAGGTACTTATAAGCTGTTTGATGTCATTGTTTCCACTTTGGGAGAAGAGAGAATCTATGGAAAGAAATGGAATTTTAAGATCTATGGAAATGACATTTTTCACATAGTTGCCCTTCTTTAAAGATGCAAGTGGTAGTTTTACAATCTTTTTGCCCCATTTTGAGTTGGGGGTTTGATATATTTTTTGTCCTACGTATTATATCTATATACATTGAAAATGCCATCAGACACTGTATACCTTTTGCTTTTTGTTTTGTCAAGCACGTTTTAAAGATCTCAACAGATGGACTACTGTTACATCTGTTGTACATCTTTCATTCCTAAATTCAAGTTTTATTCTGGTGTCATATTTCTTTTCTCTCAAGAACTAACCTCCTTCAGCAGTTCTTTGGAGCAGATCTCCTGGGAGTGAATTCTCTTGGTTTTCTTTCATCTGAGAATATTTTTATTGTACCCTCATTTCCGAAGAATATTTTCCCTGAATATGGAATTCTGGGTAAAAAGTTCTTTTCTGTCAGTGCTTAAAAATGTTGTTCTACTTCCTTCCAGCCTCTGTGGTTTTTGATGAGAAATTCTCCATCATTCCAGTTTTGTTCCTCTGTAAGTAATGCAGTTAAAGCTGAAAATTTTAGTTTTCAAGTTGCTATTTTCTCAAATATTTTTTTCTTCCTGCATCACACTCTCTTTTTCTTTTTGGACTCCAGTGAAATGAATATTAGATTGTTCTACAAGTCGTTAAGGTTTTCGTTTTGTTTTTAAATATTTTTTTCTCTCTTCGTCAGAATGGGTATTTTCTGTTAATCTATCTCTAAGAGTCACTGGCTATTTCCTCTGTTCTATTCATGTGGCTTTTGAACCCGTCCAATGGGATTTTCATTTTGGTTATTGTATTTTTCAGTTTTTAAATTTTTTCTTTATATCTTTTATTTTTTTGAAGAGATTTCCCATCTTTCTGTTCATTCTAAGAGTCTTTACTTTTACTTTGTAGAACATTGTTAGTAGCTTCTTTTTAAAGTCTTTGTCTGGTAAATCCATAAGTGTTGGCATCTGCTATTTGTCTTTCCTCATAAATTGAGGTTTTCCTAGTTCTTCACGTGTCAAAATTTTTTTTTAAAGATTTTACTTACTTGTCAGAGATCACAAATAGGCAGAGAGGCAGGTGGGGGCGGGGAGCAGGCTCCCTGCTGAGCAGAGAGCTCTACATGGGGCTTGATCCCAGGACCCTGAGATCATGACCTGAGCCAAAGGCAGAAGCTTTAACCCACTGAGCTACCCAGGCACCCCCAGATTTTTTTGCACTATATTCTGGACAATCTGAGTATTACATTGTGAGACTGTGTCTTGTTTAAATCCTACAATGAATGTTGATATTTTTGTTTTAGTTGGTGGTCAAACTGGTTAGGTTTGGGCTGCGAGTTTATCAGCCTCCTGTGGGTCATGGTTCTAATATTAGTTCCTTTTACAAAACTTTTGCTGTACCATGAATGTGTCTTGCATGTGTACCAGACAGTGGCCAATATGAAACTGGTTAGTTGTCTGCCCAGTAGTTCAGTTCTCAGTGTCTGTGGTATGCTGTTTTAGCCTTAGTTCCTCACAGGTTAAGGGTCAGCATAGATGTTCCTCAAAAACCTCATGGGGTTGCTTTCCTGAGCTTCTCCCTTTTTATAATCTCCTTGGTACTTTTGGTTACCTGGTCACCTCTCCTTTTGTTCCTCCAGCCATCGAGTTAGAGCTTTAGTTACCCCTTCCTGCTGTGTACTTTTTACAGTGTACCTACTTATGGGGCCAAGTAGCAAGAAGACAGAAAAAACCATTTTCTTGAAGAAGTCTTACCCCCTCAGAGTTCAGACTCTGGACCCCATTGCTGCACCTATTAACTGCCTTCATCACTATCACAAGATTGCTTGGTGGCTAGGGTCCAAGGGAATGCTGAAAAGAACATGAACCTAGGGAATTTTCTCTACTCTGAGTGGTAGGAGACTCCTTTCTTGCTCCTTACGCTGCAACTGCGTGGCTTGGCCTAGAGTTCCCTCCATTTGCCAGAGTGCCCACTTGGAGGTTTCCCCTGTTGAGTCTAGGCCGGAGGAGACCAAAGAGGGAAAATGGTAAATTCACCACTAGTTTGCTGCTAATTTAAATTCTGATCTCCAATTTGCCTGCTGATGATTACTTTCAGATTCCTTAAAGAGCTGCTTTGGGATGCCTGGGTTGTGTCTGCCTTTGGCGCAGGTCATGATCCCAGGGTTTTAGAATATAGCCTGGAGTAGGGCTCCCTGCTGAGCTAGAAGCCTGCCTCTCCCTCAGCCCACTGCTCCCCCTGCCTGTGGTCTCTCTGTGTCAAATAAATAAAATCTTAAAAAAAAAAAAAGTATACGTGAAGAAACTAGCCTATTTATGGGTATTAAATGTGCACAATTTATAAAAACATTTCGGGCACTGGAAGCCATTGGGATTTTTGCTTTTTGAAATAAGCATGGTATGTAAATCTTTTTCTGTATGAAAAGTAACTCTCTTATTTTTATATCTTTCTAATTTGTCACAAGTAAGATTCCAGTCCAAATATCTAACAACTATTTTCTAGCAAGTTTTGTTTTTGTTTGTTGTACTTATTAGAGGTACATTGGGTTTCACTTTTTTATCACTGGTGCATTTTTGGGAAAGTTTACTGAAAATTTTTCTTTCATATTATTTTTTTCTCTTTTCTTACTTTTTATGTTTCTTCTTATCTTTCCTTCTTATGTTTTTCATTACTATATTTATTACTGTATTTATTTAGGCTCCTCCTTCCCTTCTCCCCTAGTCTTGCCAAAGTAGATGGATAGGAATTATATAGGGGTGATCTCTGAAAGTTTAAATTCTGACTGGGAAAATAACCCATTTTCTACCCCCCCACCCCCAGCCTGTCCCTTTGGCTAATTAGAATTCCAAAGGGCATTAATAACCATTTTAATTGGATTATAACTGTAGTTGCTAAAGGTGAGATTCAGGCTGTTTAACCCCCTGTTGACAAAACCAACAGCAGTCAAAACTGGGTAGGAATTCAGCATTTTATTTGATTGCTATCCTAAGGAAGAAAATCCGCAAACTAGGTGATGCAAAGGTTGTATAGACCACTGCGCCTGCCCACTTGTAGCCGTCTAGTTTCCAACAGTGCAAGGAAGCCCTGCCATTAATTCAGCCTTCATTAGAAGACCAAAGCTAAATAGTATGATCTTGTGACAATAACATTTGCAGTGTTTGTGAAAGCTTTGGGTCAGAGCTGTAGAAAACCATGTAACAGTAAATAATTCTTTAGTTCAGTGCAAAAGTGTTACTTACAAAGAGCTAAAAACTCTCTTAGCAACTCAAGTTGCAACAGTAATTTGACAATAGAGATCTCTCAAGGGGTATTAAGCTGGTGGAAAAACAGCTATATTTTCAAAACGTTAGATAAAAACAAGTGGAAATTGAATAACCAATCTTAAGAGTCAGAAGAAACCCTACCAAAAAAGGAAAAAAAAAGGGAAGAAAAAAGAGGAAGAAGAAACCCTACAGGTGTTTGGTTCAGATTCCCTCATGTAGGTGCTCTTTCTCCAAAACGGGGGACACGGTCACCTAGTCTCTGTGTAAACATCTCAGTAACAGCAAGTATTAAAAGGTCCTGTGATCAGAAGACTTGTCATTGTCAGAGAATCCTGATTTGAAATTAGTAACTCTTATTTGTTTATTTTCATTTTACCCCTGAGTCATAGAGTATTATTTGAATACAGCTGCATGTTTGCTTGTTTTCTCTACTCCACAACCCCTGACCCTGCCACTAGATCAGGTAATGTACTTTTTTAAATTGAAAAATATATCGAAGAATAAAATGTTTACTAAGCATGGCTGTAGGAGAGCACTCTTCAGATATGGTTGAAGTTGAAAAATTTTAAAGCAGCTAAAGTTAGAACAATCAGATGAAATGTAGATCTTTTTCTATGTAACAGGCCATTTCTCAAAGAATTATTCTTCTCACTGCTAATGTGTGTCAGCTTTGGGAAAGTGTAGATTCAGGAGCTAAGTAAGAAAAATTAGTTGATTTGAGAAAAAGACATCTACTGGAATCTGCACAGCACTCCTTCAACAAAGATATCTATTAGTCAATAGATGTCATCCCCTCCACCTGTCTAAAATAACTCATTTCTTTTCCTGATTACCACTTATAGATTTTTCCCTTTTAAAAAAAACTTTACACAAAATGTAAACTTCATACATTGGGATTATTCTTTGGTCCGGATCTTTTCTTTGAATGAAATAAGCTTTGGGATGCTTATTTAGATGTTCAATGGAACAGTGTGGAGAACAGTAATTGTGTTTGGGCTAAAGAATTAATCCATTTAGTCATGGGAAACATTACTTAGCTTTTTCTTAGCAGCTGAATTGTGGTGCAACTTAGGGCTATTTTAGGATTTTAACCTCAAAAGAAACTTTTAGAAATGAAAGTTTATTTGTATTGATGAACATATACTTTTGGATAATGAGCCATTGAATTGATTTCAATGAAAGTAAAATTGTTTTTCAACTTCCAATTTTTATTTTACATTTAACCATGAACTGAAATCTTTTGCCCAAATTTAAAAAAAAAAAAAGAAGGATGTTTAAGTCAGAAAAATATATTCTAACAAAGAAAGTGGTTTAATAAGTAATAATTGGATGCCTTCAGAAAGGACTTGTAAGTTCAAAAATTTCTGATGGTTCCTATTATACTTTTGTACTGTGTCATTCAGGCATTGTAATAAAATTACTTTGATAATTGTAATCATTCTCTTAAAATAGGAAAATGTCCTGCATTTTGGTTGCTAACAAGCCAAAAACTGGGTGTTGGGAAAGTCATTTTCCATCTTAGAAGAATAATTACCCTGTATGTTATGTAAAACTTTAAAAAAATTATTAAATGATTGGCTAAGAGGGAATTTCCCAACTTAAATAAGCTGTCTGGATATATACAGCTATATTCTAGTCTGCCAAGATCTGCAACCTAAAGGAAGATCTAGTAACCTTTTTTTTTTTTTTTAAAACTTTGTGCTTATTGTAGCCTCTTTATGATGTTGGATTTTTCCTTTGATTCATATAGTATTTTGTATGTACTACCACTGAACAAATATTTGTTGAGCAGTCTTTATGCCTAGTATAGAGTTTGAACTATACTATATGCCTCGTAGAGAGCTGAACCATACAGAGATGGATGGATATGTATTAAGAAGAATAAACAAGTTCTGGTTTCAGCACAGACCTTCAAAGTAGGAAGTTAAGGCTCTTTAGCTTACCTCCAAACCTCTTTATAAGCTTCCCTCAAAGAATTACCTCTTTGTGTGTGAGTGTATATGTGTGTGGGAGTACTGCTGAAGCTTATACACTGTGCAGTAGTTTTTTTTTTTTAAATAATAGCTTTATTGAGATATTTATGTACCATATAATTCACCCATTTAAAGTATATGATTCAGGGGTTTTTAACTTATTCACTCAGTTGTGCAGCTGTCACTGTAATTAGTATGGAAACATTTTTGTCACTCCCCCATTACCTCCAAAACTCTCGGCCCAAGGCAATCACTAATACTTTATGTCTCATAGATTTGCCTAATTTGGACATTTCACGTAGTAGTAGAATCTACAATATGTGGTTCTTTGTGTCTGCCTTCTTTCACTTATAAAATGTTTCCAAGGTTTATCCATGTTATATCATGTGTCAGAACTTAATGCCTTTTTATGGCTGAATAATACTCCATTGTATCCAGTGTGTATGGGTGTAATACATTTTGCTTATCGATTATCAGTTGATGGACATTTGGGTTGTTTTCACTTTTTGGCTATTAAGAATGATAGTCAAAATGCTGTAAACATTTGTGTACAAGTTTTCCATGGACATACCTTTTTAATTCTTATGGCTGTGTACCCAGGAATGGAAATGCTAGCTCTTACTCATTTCTCTTTTTCAGAGTGCATAATTTGTTCTTAGCTTAATGTAATTTTCCTCACTTCCAGTCTCACAGGATCTCTCCAGATCAGGCCCTAGTTACTTCTCTGACCATCCTGCTGTCTCCGTCTGAGGGAATTGCGTTGGTCTCTCAAGGCATGCCTATGAGATCGATAATTATTTTTTACTTAATCTTTAGCACTTGACTCATACTGGTGTTGTATTAAATTTTATGATAGTTTGATAATGTGATTATATGTATTAGTCTCACTAGATTTTGAATTCTTAAGTACAGGGATTGCTAGAGGAGTATGTCTGGCACACAGCACTAAGTAAGGGTTGTTGTCTTAACTTTTGTAGTCTATTTGCTCAGTTTCTCTGTTATACTCCTGATTTTCCTGTCCTCACACTGGTATTCAAGACTTTCTGGTTTCTACCTCATAATACCAAAGCACATTGTTTCCCCAGATTTACTTCCTTTTCAGCTTTCTCATTTCTTTATGCTTTTTCCTCTGTGCAGAATGTACTTTTGTATCCTGTCTCAACCTTTTGGTAGCCTTAATTACCTTTCAAGGCATTTGTGAATCAGGTCATCAGACATATTTCTAAAAGACCTTAAAGAATGTCCATCTGTGTTTCTAGGGTCAGCCGAAACTTTGGAATCTCTCTTAAATTTTAGACTAAGGAACAGAATGTACATTTAGGCAGTCTCTAGTTTTCAAAGACTGTTTTATAAATTACTGGTACATGAATGACCACTACATCTCTAACTGCCTAACCAACCCAAACAATTCTTCCCTCCTTTCTTTTCCCCATACTGCTTTTTTCCCCCTACTCCTGTTAAGGTGCCCTTCTTTTTCTTCAGTAGATATATGCCCAACTTTTCTGGTGAGAGGATGGCCTCATGAATAAGTTGTTTCATGGAAAGCACTTGTCTGAATAACTATACGTTTGCCAGAGAGGCACCTAGGTAATTCAATATACCTTTGGTGCCTACTGTTTTCTGAGCATGGCATATTGGGTTTCTGCTTTTTTTGCAGGGCATTATATTTATTATGACAATTTAAGGGTATGTTTTAGTTTGCATTGATAGAAGCAGTATTAGCTAGGCAGTTGAACCTGGCAAATAGATGACAGTGTGATAATAAAACCAATCTAGTCTTAAAAAGAGAGTGGTGGTTTCATGTAAATGTGTGTCAGAAATATCAAAATTAACTTACCTTGGGTTGATAGCTTCTGTTTATTTTTGATAGACTGACTGTAGAAGAATAATACTGATAAGGTATGAGAATTATTTTCTGAGGGGCCAAAGGCAGCTTAAGAAAGTTGTAAAGATGAAAGAGATACTGAGTGTTGTATAAAAAAAAAATGGAGGAAATACACTGTGATAGAAAGAATGTTAGAAAGTTTATGGACTTTAGATTCAGATAGACCTGAGATTTCTGTTTCAGTTTTGACACGGTGAGCCTCAGGTTTTCTCTGCTATAAAAATTGGAGATGATAATACAAAGGTTGTTAGTAGTAGTGAATGAGAACCTGTGATATGCACTTAGCACAATACCTGCACATAGTAGCTTCATATGAATGTTTACTAAGTCGGATCTCTTCTATCCTTTTGTTTTTCTCTGCCTTCAGGAATTTCCTTCTCCCTCCTTCCTGGTCAGTCCAGATCAATCAGAGTCCACCTGAAATCTCATCTCCTCCATTGAAGCTTTTCCTGTGTAGCCTTTGTGACCTGATTTTCCTCATCTTTAAAATGCAAGAATTGAATTGAATGCCTAGCCCCTCTCTGCTCTTCATTACGATTCTCAGATTCAGACTCAGACTCAGACGTTGGTACTGCTCTTTGAACTCCTTTGGCACTTACTTGCCTATATTATATAATGAAGTACTCTGATTTTATATTTGGTGTTAAGTTTTCATCCAAATGTGGATATATTGAAGGCAGGCTCTGAAAATTGGACAAATGCTGCTCTATCTGTATTTATCACTTATACTATAGTGGTATTTGAATATATAGAGGAATATTACTTTTGTTGGGTCATTATTTTTAATAAGAAAATTGGGTGATGTTAGAACCCAGATTGTAGTACCTGATTCCACTGTAATTTAGGAGATAATACCAAGGTCCTGTGAAAGTCAATTTAGTTAGTGGTAAGGTAGTGTAAAGTAGAACCTTGTAGCTCAGGAGCAAGAATCTTAGATTATACAGGTAGAGAAGCAAGCAGGTTGAAAACAGGTGATTTAGTATAGGGAATTGAATTATTTGGGGTAATGGTACTTGGGAAACATCTGAATAAGTAATAATGTGTGGGATTAGATTACTATAGACGCTAGATGCATTTGGAGGGGTGGGGTGGGGCTTGGGTTTGCAGACATCATGCTCTAAGTTTAAATGATGTATTCATTATTTTCATGGAACATTTATTCTTGTCAAAAGGAAGATTTATTTTGGGTGTTGTCCTGGTTAACTTCAGGAAGTCTGTGTGAAATTATGCTGGAATTGGTTTTAAGGATGTAAATCCTATAAATCCACAGCTTGAGTAACAAATTGAATCTCTGACAAATACAAGGAATTTCAGAGAAAAATCCCACTTACAAAAGAATATAATATTACCAGCAGTTACTATATGTACTGACTCCATATTCAAAGAATATCTTTGTATGTTGTTGGATCATTGTCACTGCCTACTCAGATGTTGCAGAATTAGAACTCAGATTCCGTGGATTCTGATATCTTTTAAAAGGCTAAACCCTTGTGTGTGGGGGGGAAGCATACCACATCACAACTTAAATGCATAATTGATTTTGTTGAAACACTAAGTCAACAAATACCTGTTATTTTATAACCCAGTATAGGAATGGCAGAAAAATGCATTGTAGTTTTTTTGTTTGTTCATTCTCTTCACATCTCCTTCAGATATATGAAAAATACTGCTAAGAAGTAATATTTGTGATCAGGTAAACCAGTGTGTTTTGTGCCTAATGTAGCAGGTCAGCAAGTGGGGAAGGTGACTGTACTCTAGGCTAAATATGGAACGTTGTGTGGAAAAATAAACAACTGAGTTTGAATCCTGGACAATCTGGTCTAGAGAGACTTTGTGTGGAGGAAAGGGAATGGCATTTTAAACCCAGGAGAAGTGGTGGTGATGTATACTGTGAGTTGGGTAAGAGAGACTACGTACGAAACTGTTCATTTAATCCAAAGTTTGAGATGGATAACTTACACTAGGTTGGTAATGATAGTTTTAAGAGGAAAATATTGCCAAAATGATTTTGAACTGAGTCAGGAGGGCTTGATGACTTGATAAAAGAGTTGATGAAGAGAGGTGTAAAAGAGGGGTGCCTGCGTGGCTCAGTCATTAAACACCTGCCTTCAGCTCAGGTCACGATCCCAGGGTTCTGGGATCGAGCTCTGCATCGGGCTCCCTGCTCAGTGGAGAGCCTGTTTCTCCCTCTCCTCCCTGGTCATGCTCTCTCTTGCTAACTCCATCTCTCTCTCTCTGAAATAAATAAAGTAAAATCTTTAAAATAGAGAGAGGGGGTTAAAAGAGATTTGAGATTTAAGTTTGGGTGATTTTTTAAAATGATTCTGGGGGTGCCTTGGTGGAAACATCTGCCTTCGGCTCAGGTCATGATCCCAGGGTCCTGGGATGGAGCCAAGCGTCAGGCTCCCTGCTTGGTGGGAAGCCTGTGCTCCCTCTCCCACTCTCCCTGCTTGTGTTCCCTCTCACTGTCAAAAACATAAAATCTTTTTTTTTTAATTAAAAGAAAAATTTAATTTAATTTAATTTAATTAATTAATTTAATTAATTTAATTTAAATTTAATTAAAAAATTTTTAATTAAAAAAAATGATTCTGCCACTGACTGAAGTAGGGAGAAAGAGCCAGGTGAGAAATAAGATAAAGAAATTTTGAAGGTACTTCAAGAAATAGGACTAGAATGTTTGTATCAGGCCTGGAGATATAAATATATGTAGATTTTTGGACATGGAAGATGTCCAAAAATCATAAAATTTTATGATTTTGGCACACCCAAACCTCCTGTCTTTTGTGTCCCCGGGTCACAATGTCCACTACAGAAATAGGTTTATTATTTATTTTGAATGAAGAGTGAAAGACTGAACCATTCTTCTTTACAAAGCTGTTTTATTAGAGTGGAATTTTATCTATAGATGCAGCCACTTTGCGAGATCTCTGATGAGACTAACAATAATGTTGTCTTTAATTTAGTAAGTCTTTTGCCAAAGGATATTGAAATGAACAAATGTAACTTAAGATTCTATAGCAGGTAAAAAAATAGTTGATTGGAAGGAGACCTGATTTTACGAAATAAGACACCTGATTTTAAGAAATAGACATTTCTTAGTGGTGTAGTGATATTGAGACTTATTTCAGTAGAATTCATACCTTAAAGGAAAATATTTTGTTTCACAATTTCTATTTTTTAAAAATATCTAGCTCTTTGTTTCATATGACCAGTTTTAACACTGTAAAAGTTAAAGATACTAATCACTTTTAGTAGGTTATTATTTAAAACTGAGTGTTTAAAAATTAATTTTCCCCCATCTGAATTCATTTTTGAGCTTCCTGTTCTTTTATATAGATATTTGATTTGTAAATATGGTAAATATTTGCTTTCTGTTTAATAAAATTTAATGTTATGATTATTTGAATGTCATTAAGAACAGTAAAAATCTTCCCCTAAATAATCTGTGATATTGTTAAATGGTTAAAACAAAATCCGTAGGGTTTTTGTCTATGTAGAAATTTAAAAATTTTTAGTATTCACTTTTTTTAAAAGATTAAGATTAAGCTTTTATTAATGATGTTAGGTAATTATTAAAATGACTAGGTAATTATTAAAATTTATATTCTTATGTATTTATGACATGTTAAGAAAATTTGAGTATATGATGTGCTCGTTACTTGAATACATTGCACTATTTTAATTGGTTGTGTTTTAAGAAGAGGTCACTCTTTTGTATTTTATTCTTATAAGGAAGGCAAAAAAGCAATCCAGAACAATAATCAAAGCCAAGGTAGAGCAAGTTGTTAAACACTTTAGAATTAGACTCACCCCCCTCCCGCCCCCCTTCTAGTGCGATACTTTGAAGGCAGCTGCTACAGATAAACTCTAGAGCCCCAGATGGTGGTTGCCTAATCCTCATGAGAATTCATGTCCTGGAAGCAGCTCTTATCTCTCCAGACCTGACATTGTCTGTGAGCTTTTGCTAAGGAGGGAATAATATAAACATGCTATGCATGAGTTTCACTTCTTGAATATGTCAAAGACACAGGAAGTTATAGTAAAGTATAACAAGAAGAGACTTCACATTATTGAAAGTGTTGTTATTTAAAGCACTTGATGTTAACTTGTGATGAGTGATGGAGTGTGGTTTGGGAGGAAAGACACAGTGAACATTTTCGTGAAACAAAGTGTCACTCCTTCCAATATCATGAATTCAGAGATGTACAGTTGTCATTAAGTGTGTAATACCCCAAATAATTCCTTGCTATGTGATTTGCTCTAACAGTTTAAAACGGTTTGTCCTATAAATAAACGTTCAGGCTTTCATTTTCCACCCAGTAGTCTTCTTTGTTTGGAAAGTCAAAATAACAGTTCTATTATTCTAGATTCACTGTTTCATTTAAAATTTTTCTGGGAATCTGATCTGTGAGATCTGGGTCCATGACAATTAGAAATGGCTGTTTCTTTAGCATAGCAGCCACATGGTCTGAAGTGGGGTTGTAGAGACTTTATCTGTTCTAGGCAGGGTGTCGTTGAATATGTGAACAGGGATCTTGATACTGTCATCCTGAATAATTGTTGAATCACTTGATGATATGACTCTGTGTAGGTAGTGTGGAGGCTCCCCTCCCCATTAAAATTTTAATCAAACGAGGAACTAGTCTTCTTCATAAAATAACCTTAGCCTGTCTTTCAAGTCTTATATCTCTTTCCTCTAGATAAAGTATTCTCCAGCCACTCTAGACTTGCACTAGCTCCAGAATCTATTGTGTCCTTTTATGTTACCATGAAATTTCTCATTTAATTTCCTCTTCCTGAAAGGCTCTTCCACAAAGGAGCTTGTAGTTTTCTTATGAGACCCAGCTCACATATCACTTCTTCAGTGAGTCTTCCACAGATAGAAGCATTTCATTTTTTTTCCTCCCAAAGTATTACAACAGCAAGAGTAATCTTTGTAAAATATAAGTTTGATGGTCTCAAAAAAGTTTAAACTGTAATTGCATTTCATATCTAGCCCTGTGTATCAGGCTTATAGATGCTGTCTTCCTCTTTCTGGTGCATGCCTTAGCCAGTCTCATCTTCTCTTTCCTCTTGGCTACTTACAGCCGTTCAACAGAATGACTTACTGTTATTTCTTTTCTTGAGCCTACTGTGGAAGTGACCCTATGCATGTCCCTTTTAGTCTTTCTCATTTTTTAAGATCTTGCTAAATGTTTTCTTCTCTATTAGGCTCCCCCCTCCATTCCAAGTTAGCAGTCATAGTACTATTGAACACATATGTATAGATGTTGCGCTAGGTTTGGCTGAGTATAAAAACTAGTCAGAAAAGAAAAGTCCTGATTCTTAAAGAGCTTATAGTTTAAAAAGGATGACTATTATTTAAGGTAGAAAGTGTTAGGTGCATTAGAGAGAAAGCATTCAATTGCTGAAGAGATTATTTTCAGTTGGCGTCTTCACAAAAGGCATATTTCAAGTAGTTTGTGTTTATCTGTGTCCTCTGTTCAGTTGGGATCTCTTGGTGGTAGAGTCCGTTCACTCATACTTTCCATATTTGGCTGTGTCCAGCATAGTACCTCAGGGAGGAGGGAGAAAGGAAATGAATTTGAAAGATTAGTGAGAAATAACTTAACTAAAACCTGAGCTTGTACTACTAGGTAGGACAGGTAATAAATAAGGTGAAGGAAGAGGCATTAAAGACCCATGTTAGAGCTTTTTACATTGAATTAATTGATGATTGTGTTTGTCATATTTGCTTTGCTTTATGAAATTCTTTTGCCTACAGCATGCTAGAGTAGTCTGAAACTGCCTGCTTACCACCTGTATCTTTTCTCTGCCTACCCACTGAGCTCGTTTTCTATTGCTTCCTGTTGCTGTCGCATTTGCCCCACTCCCCCTCCCCACCCACATTCTCTTTTTGGGGTTCTGCTTCCTGTAGTACATTAAAAGGCCAATGAAAACATGCCCCAGATGGTGCTGTTCTTTATCATGATCTCTTGCCACTTTGTGTTCCTATTTAAAAGAACAAACAAAAACCAAAACAAAAAGACACATGCTGCTGGTTTGTAACCCAGCTGGCTCTGATTTCTTATATTCTTTTCTTTGCTGTTCTGTCTCAGTCTTGGTTTCTACTCTGTTTCTTTTTCTTACTTCACTCTGCTCCCATTTCTGCTCTATTTGTGCATCACCATTATAAGATCCTTCTTATTCCTCTGACTAGATCCTGCATTCTCTGATTGTTGCTTCCCTTTCTTAATCCTTTTTTTTTTCTGTTTTCTGATTCCATTTCTATCCATCATTTCTCTCTCTGTTTTCTTCTCCATTTCCACTTCAGCGTTTTTTTTTATCCTCAATTCTAATTCTTTTTCCATTCTTGACTATATCACTTTTTAAAAGTTAAACAAAACAAACCTCAAAACAAAACATGTAACTCTCCAGCTGTATCCAAGCCTTATTTTATACTTCATTTCCATATTCCCTATTGCTTTAATTAGAGCTGACTCCATGCTTTCCCCTTCATTCATTACTTTTTGTTCTTTTTCCCATATTCCTTCCCCATAATAAATCCTACAAAGCAATAATCCTGGCTGTTTTCCATGATTTTCAGTCTCTACTCAGTGCGCTTTCTCTTTTCCTCTTTCTATTATTCTTCCAGTGATTGTGTATGTTGTGTGTGTTTGTATGTGCATTTGTGTATGATACCCTAAGATGAGGAAGGTATATGGCTAATGTGCAACTTACACTGGTTATTTTACCTCTTGAGAAGCGTTAGTGGGGACGATTAGAAGAAGGAGCCAAATCAAAAAGAGAGAATAAAGAGCCATACAAAAAATTGGAGGGTGTGTATAGCTGTTTTTATAAATTATGCTTTGTGGAAAATGAAGTTGGAAGTATAATTGAGGCAAAAGGAAGTAGAATAAGTAGACCAAGCCTGGACTGTTGGGAGGCTCTCTGCTCAAAGATATGTATATTTTCTTCCCTCCCCCTCTTACTGCACCTACCACCAAGTTCTGTTCATTAGAAATGCATGTGGTTTAACTGGTCTTTCTAAAAATGCAAATTTCCTATGATATTAAGTCTCATTTAGACCCTGTGTGAATTAACTCTTAATCAGATTGTGAATAGGAATTTTAATTTTATTTGAGTGTGTGGGAAGAGCAGTGGAAGCTCTGACCGGTGGTAAAAGGGACTATGGAGGACAGGAATATCATTGAATTCTTCTGTAACTTTTGTTTTAAATTCATTGCACTTTTTTAACTGGCAGAGGTATTCATGATGCTCTAGCTTAATTTTTTTATTTTATAGGTGAAAAAAAAAGTCCAGAGAAAGTTGACTCTTTTAGTTTGTTTGGCTTCTTGGTGATGGAAAAGGGACAATTTTATCCATTGTTCTCTTTTGTAGTATTGTATTATTTTTGTGCAACAGTGGATTCCTAGCCATTCCCTGACTTGAAGTGGGAGGAACCAAGATCAAAGAGAAAAAGGGACAAAGGTAATATGTATATGTGCCCTACCACCTCCTCCTTTCTTACTCCTTTTATTGCCACCATATTATAATATTCGGGATTTCCAAATTTGGAGATTAGATCCCACTTGAATGACTAAGGATGTGTTTCATTGCCAAAGAAAGAAAACTAACAAAAATACTAGAACTTTATTAAAGAGGAAAGCTAATAATAGGTATATTTAAGTCTTTCTCTGCTATTTTACTTATGTTCATGAAAAACATAACTTATGAGATAACAAGAGATTCTGTCTAGAAATTCTGAATGAGTGGGAGGGAAGCCAAAAGTGATTGGAGATTCAAGTGGTCCAGCATTACTTGAAAAAGTTGAATGTGTTTAAATCAGCAGGTCCCAGAGACATGCATCGGAGGGCACTTAAAGATTTGGCAGATAGCATTGCAGAGGCACTAGCAAATTACCATGCACAGGATGTGAAAAGGGCAGAGTAATGGTAGTGCTTCTAAACCACCACTTTTGTTAGTCTAGTGCTCTTCACCACCTCCCCCCAAAGCTATAGAAACAAAGAGGCTATACAAAACTCACATTATTTGCATTGCATTGGCCCTTGAAAACACCACTTACTTACCCAGCCATACCCTATTTTCATTTGTTACTTTCCCAACTTGTTCATTCTAAATATAAATCCAGGATGGGTTTTAAGAGCTCATATAATGTCTATGGAAAATAGATAGTAGAAATAGGAGTTCCATTCACAAGTGTTTCTAGAATGCCAGTTTTCAGCGTGCTTTTAACAGACTGTCTCATTTGAACCTCCCACCAACCCAGAACGTTTTTGGTGTACTGTGTAAATTAAAGAAAGGTTTACATTAATCGGATTCAGTTTGTATTATTAATCTATAGCATCTCCACCTGTTTGTTTATACTATATAGTCTGCCTGCTTCTGCAAAAGGATTTGGGATAGGCTGCATATACACAAGGACAGTTAAACATAAAGTCATAGAATAAAAGATAAATTTCCTTCTTCTAGGAACCTGGGGTGAAATGATTACATACTTGAACATTAAGTTTAGCTCTCAGCTTTGGCAGCCAAATCAAAGGGAAATAATAATGAGTTATATGTTTTTTTGTTTAATTAAAGAGAAGCACATCATTCTTATCTTATTTGATGGTTATTTATGTACATATTGTATTATGTCTATAAACTGACTGTGGAGTAGGGACCATATGGATCCATGTTTCTACTCAAGACAGTGTTTAGCATGAGTGAACAAGTGGTTGAATATGATTTTTTTTTTTGAACGAAGTAATGTCTTTTGGCATTGAAATCTAAGAGAAAACTAGTCATTTGAATTCTTATGAAAGAAGCACTGAGTAATATAAATTGCAGACAACTACTTCAGGCAAGGTTTTCTAGAAGATGCAAAAACAGTTCTTTGTATAGCTCTTGCTTTTATTGAACCCTCCTAAAACACAAGGGATAACTGAGAAGGGCAGGGTGGTATTTTCAACAGGTCATCAGCTTCGGATTCAGATGGACCCAGTTACAGTCCCACTTGTACTGCTTTGGGCTCTGTGACCTTCGACAAGCTGTGTAACCTCGCAGAGCTTTAGTTTTCTCATTTGTGAAATAAGCTATTAATACTTTTCTCAAAGGGGTTTTGGGTTGATTAAGTGAAGTAATCTAGGTAGCTACTCAACAGTTTCTTTTTAGAGAAAAGAACATGAGCTGAACAGTTTGCATAGCTATGTAGTTCTGTTTATTTCTTTCTTTTTCTCAGTCCTCTATGCTGTAGTTGTCATGGATAATACAAGTGCTTTTATTACAAAGCTCACAATAAAATATTGCAGTTTTTACTTGAAAGAATCATATAGTTTTTAAAACTTAGGTGGAGAATATATATTTCTAATTTACCTATTTATTGACTATAGTGTTCTTCATTGCTTCCTGAAAATCAGACGTATCCACCTAGTATCATTTCCCTTTAGTCCAAAGAACTTCTTTCAACATTCTTGAAGTGCTGATCTGCTGAAGATGAATTCTCTTAAGTTTTTGCTTATCAGAAAAGGCCTTTCTCTTGCCTTAATCCATTTTTTCGGTATGTGTTTATTGAGACATAATTTACATTCTTTAAAATTCACTTTTTTAGATACTTTGATGAGCTTTGACAAACATGTATAGTTTTATAGTCATCACTACAATGAAGATGAAGAAAATTTCTGTTACCCCAAAACCTGTCCTCTTGCCCCTTTATAGTCAGTCCTCTACCTGTACCCTGTCTGTTGGTAGCTGTTAATCTGATTTTTGTCCAGACAGTTTGCTTTTTGCAGAATCTCATGCAGAAAATTAGGCAGTATGTAGACTTCTGTGTCTTAGTTAGCCTGGTGCTTTTGCAATTCAACCATGTCGTTTGATGTTATTGCTGAGTAGTATTCCATTAATTGGTTACATCATAGTTTCTTTATTCATTCACCAGTTAATGGACATTTGGATTGTTTATAGTTCTTGGCTGTTATGCATAAATCTGCTTTAAACATTTGTGTATAGGTCTTTAAATGACATGTGTTTTTATTTCTTGGGTATAAACACTTGGTCAGTGTATATCTAACTTTATTTAAAAAATGTCACACTGTTTTCCAAATTGGCACTACCATAATGCATTCCCAGAGCAAATGAGAGTTGCAGTTCCCCCACAGCCTTCTTTGGCAGTACTTGCTTTTGTCATGTTTTAAAATTTAGCCACAGTTGTAGGTGTATAGTGGTATATTATTGTGATTATAATTTGGATTTTGCCAATAACTATTGATACTGAACTTTTTCTTAATGTATTTGACATGCTTATATATTTGATGAATTGTCTTTTCATATCCTTTATTCATTTTTAAATTGCCTTGTTATATTACTGAACTGTAAATATTCTTTACAGATTTGGATAAAAGTACATTATTAAATTGTTTACAGTTATTTTCTCCCAACCTATGGCTTATCTTTTCATTTTTGTAATAGTATCTTTCAAAGCACAAAAGTTTTAAATTTTGGTAACTTCTCTGTTTTTCCTTTTCCTTTCCATGCTTTGTGTCTCATGTTAAAAAAAAAAAATGCGTATATTGCCTGACTTAAGATCATAAAGGATTTCCTCCAGAAGTTTTACAGTATTTGCTTTTATATTTGTGTTTCTGAGCCAGGTTATTTTTGTATATATTAAGAGAAAAAACTTGAAGTTGATTCATTTGCATGTCTTCGTCCATTTGTTTCAAGACCATTGTTTGAAAAGATAGTCCATTGACTGTTGATTTACCTTGGCACCTTTGTTGAAATCCATTGACCATGTAAGTTGGGGGTCTATTTCTATACTTTGTACTGTGTGAAACTGATCTACATGTTTTTATATAAACCAATTTCACATTGTCTTGATTATTATAACTATACTGTCTTGAAATTGTAGAGGATAATTCTTCTACTTCTTTTTTTTTTAATTTTTTATACTGTATTGCTTTGTCCTTCCATTTGTATTTCAGAATCATCTAGTTAATTAAAAAAGGAAACCTGCTGAGATTTTGATTTGATTTTTGTTGAATCTCTACATTAATTTGGGGAAGAATTAATACCTTAGCCATAGTCTTCAGATCCATGGACATGACTTCTCCTTTTATTTTCTTTTATTTACTTATTTTTTTAAAGATTTTACTTATTTATTTGACAGGGAGAGACACAGCGAGAGAGGGAACACAAGCAGGGGGAGTGGGAGAGGGAGGAGCAGGTTTCCTGCTGGGCAGGGAGCCTGATGTTGGGCTCCATCCCAGGACCCTAGGATCATGACCTGAGCTGAAGGCAGATGCTAAATGACTGAGCCACCCAGACGCCCCGACTTCTCCTTTTATTTAGGGTTTCTTTAATTTTTCTCATCATTCTTTTGAAGTTTTCAGTTTGCATGTCTTAAATATTTATTGGTAAACTTACTTTTTAAATATTTGTTGGATACTGTTATAAGTAGTACTTTTTGATCTAATTTATAATTTTTACTTGATAGTTTATAGACTTAAAATGGCATTTTAATTGCCTTTTACCTTGCAGCCTTGCTAAACTCAGTTGTTCTCATAGCTTTTTTGCAGTTTCTTTAGAATTTTCTACATAAACTATCACTCCATATGCAAATGCATTTTTAATCCTTGTTGATGTGTCATTTATTTTCTTTTTTTGTTTTGGTGTACTGGTTAGGATCTCTAGAAAAAATTGTATAGAAGTGATGAGAGCTTGTATTCTTGTTCTTTTTCCTAATCTCAAAAGGAAAGCGTTCTCTTTTACCATATTTATGGGCATTAGTGTAGTGTTTTTGTAGATGTCCTCTATTAAATTGAGGAAGTTCCTTTCTGTTCTTAGTTTGTTGAGGATTTTTATTAGGAATGATCACTGGATTTTTTTTTACATGCTTTACATGCTGCATATAGAGCATGCTTTTTCTTAAAGATTTTGTAGACATGATTTAGGTCATGGTTAAAATGATGAAATGCATTGTTTAAAGCTTCCTTGAATTTCTGTAAGAGAAACTCTACTTGTTCATGAATAAATTATCTACTTTATTTCTGGAATCAATTGACTTAAATTTGAAAAAGAAATTTCTTTTCTCCCTCCACATAGATGAGGGATATTGGCTGTAACGTTCTGTTCATCTAATGTGTGTGTCTGATTTTGGATCAGGATAATGATGGCCTTCTACAATGAATTAGGATAGGATGCCGTCGGTTCTATTTTCTGGAAATTTGTTTATGGCATCTCTTATTAAGCTTTTTTTTTAAAAAAAGATTTTATTTATTCATTAGAGAGAGAGAGAGAGAGAACACAAGCAGGGGGAGTGGGTGAGAGAGAAGCAGACTCCCCGCTCCCGCTGAGCAGGGAGCCCAGTGTGGGCCTTTATTCTAGGACACTGGGATCATGACCTGAGCTGAAGGCAGACACTTAAAATGGACTGAGCCACTCAGGTGCCCCCTGTTATTAAGCCTTTGATGTGTGTAAGACCTGTAGTGATGTCTCCTCTGTCATTGCTAATAGTGATAATTTGCAACTTTAGTCCTCTTTTCCTGATTGGTTAGTTTAGAGAGTTCTCATTTTGCCGAATTTTTTTCAAAGAAGCAGCTTTTAATTGTCCTTTTCTTGATTTCTTAAGATAGAAGTTCTTATCATTGATTTGAAGCCTTTTTGATTTTTTTACTATTAATATTCAGTACCTTAGATTTTCCTCCAAGACCTGCTTTAATGTCATCACCCTAGTTTTCAGAGGTTATCTTTTCATTTTTATTCACTTCAAAATATATTCTCATTTCTCTTGTATTTTTTGTTTCTTTAGCCAATGAGTTATACAGAAGAAATGTTTAATCTTCAGATATATGAGGATTTAATTTCATGGTGGTAGAGACAACCTTTGTATGATTTGAATTCTTTAAAAAAAATTTTTTTTAAAGATTTTGTTTATTTATTTGAGACAGAGATCACAAGTAGGCAGAGAGGCAGACGGAGGGGGGGGGGCAGGCTCCCCGCTGAGCAGAGAGCCCGATGTGGGGCTTGATCCCAGGATCCTGGGATCCTGACCTGAGCTGAAGGCAGAGACTTTGAGCCACTGAGCCACCCAGGCACCCTGAATTCTTTTAAAATTTATTGAGACTTGTTTTGGTCCTGAGTAAAAGTTTGTCTTAATGACCTATTATGTACATTCTTTTCAAGTCCTTACCAAAGAACTCTGATTTTGGTGAGCAGAGTATGTCATAAAAGTCAATATAAGAAGTTGCTTAATAGGGGCCCGGGTGGCTCAGTGAGTTAAGCATCTGCCTTTTGCTCAAGTCATGATCTCAGGGTCCTGGATTGAGCCCAGCATCAGGCTCCCTGCTCAGCAGAGAGTGCTTCTCCCTCTCCCTCTGCCTTCTTCTCCCTGCTCATGCTCTGTCTCCGTCTTTCACTTAATCTGGAAAATAGATAAATAAAATCTTTAAAAATAATAATCTGAAAAAAAAAGTTGCTTTGTAGTGTTATTCAAGTCTTCTTAATCCTTTCTGATTTTTTAAATCTACTTTTTTATTAGTTATTGAGAGAGGAATGTGGAAATCTTTTATCTGTACAGTTGTGGATTTGTTTTTGTTTTCTTTTCAGTATCATCCATCATTAATTCATGTATTTTGAAGCCCTGTTCATAGGATTATTACGTTTTATTGAACTGACCCCTTTGTCATTATTAAATGTCTCTCTTTGTTCCTGGCAGTGTTCTTTGTTCTGAAATTAATATGCCCAACCACTTCAGCTTTTGTTTGATTAGTATTTACACGCCATCTTTTTTTTTTTTTTTAACAGTCTTTTAATTTTTATCCTATATGTCTTAAAGTGTTTTCTTGTAGATAGCACATGATTGGGTTCTTTCTCTGGCTTTGGGTCATTTTTCTACACACATGAGCAGTTTAGTATTTAGCCAGAAATTTGATGAAACCACTCTTCAGGGATGTGGGGTTTACTCTCTCTGTAGCCCCCTTCCTCTCTGGTATTTTTTCCTGGAATTTAAAGAACTGAACACTGTGATATATTTCAAAATTTTTTTCTTCCCCCTACCTGCCAGAAATATGGGAATTTTCTTCTGATATTTCCTGTGAGGACCTGGTAGAACTCCCGGAGGTAAAACTCACAAAAATATGTTGCTGCCCCACCCCCACCCCTGTTGATTTAGTGCACTGGGCTTTAATTCTCAAACTTACCTCAACTGAGTCTCTTACAGTTTAGGTTTTCCTACTTTGTTACTGGTTCTGCAGAGGATTCTGCACTAATAAATTTTGATTCACTGTATTGGCCTATCTGTCTTTACAATTTCTGGGACAGTGCTTTGTCCTTCACTTCTTTAATGGATCTAAGAAGAGTTACTGATTTATTAGAATGTTCAGCTTTTTACTTGTTGTGAGTATGGATGATGACTTTTAAGCTCCTTATATGTAGGATCGTGAAGTCTGCAAGCATATTTTGGTTTGCCTTTAGTATAGTGATAGTAGCTACTTTAAAATCCTTATTTGCTAATTCCCACATCATGGTTATCTGTCATCAGTCTCCATTGATGATTGCCCTTTCTCTTGATACTAGGTAACATTTTCTGTTTCTTCATGTATCTAGGAATTTGGGCTGTTTTATTAAACTTTGTGAATAATACATTGTAGAGACTTTGGATTCTGTTATGTTTCTCTGAAGAACATTGTTTTTTTCCTCTCAGTTTCTCAGAGCTGACAGACATCTCGACTGTATTTAAACTTCATACTTCATTTTTTCTTACTGTTGACCACAAGTGGCATCTCGTCAGTCTTTTTTGCCTTAGCTGTTGCCTGGGCTGTTGGACTAGATTCCATGTATGCATAGGTCAGTGTCAGTCATATATTTAGGCAGATTTCATTTATAGAATTTTGGGACGACTCCTCTCTGACTCCAGTGTCCAGGTTTACCCTCATACTTTCCAGTTTCTGTGGGAGTGCCAATCTCAGACCTCTGATTCTTTTACCAGTAAGATGCAGCGTTCTTGCAAAATCTTAGCTGTTCTTTCTCTCCCATCCACACTGCCTCATCTGGTTAAGAGTAGCTTCAGGTGAAGAGCTATAGTGTTCTTTGACTCTTCCAAGCGTCAGTCTCCCTCCATTTTGTGTCTGCTTTTGATTGTTCTTTAATGCCTTCATGTATAGTCAGTCCTTTTATTCATGATTCCTTATTTGGGATTTGACCTGCTCTCTATATTTTATTTATAACTCCGAAATCAGTACTGCAGTTTCAGAGATGTTTGCAGAGCAGCAGAAATTATAGTCTGGGGGGCCATGGTCCTAGCTACAAACAAACAGGCAATATTCAGCCTTTTTTTTTTTTTTTTTTTTTTTGGTAAGATTTATCTATTTGAGAGTGAGAGCATGCACACACAAGTAGAAGGAGCAAAGGGAGAGAGTATTGCAAGTAGACTTTGCACCTAGCTCAAGGCCCGACACAGGACATGATCTCACAACTCAGAAATCATGACTGCAAAATCACAACCCAAGTTGAAACTAAGAGTCAAGATATTCAATCAGCTGTACCACCCAGGTGCCCTAATACTCAGCCTTCTTATTTAAGCTTTCCTATGGTAGTGACCAGAGGATAGAAATGGTAGGGGGCAGGGTAGTGTAGTATGGAAAGCTACAGCTCCAGAGCCATTTGGACAGATTTGAAACCTAATTCTGGTACCTGTTAGTGAGGCAGCCTCATGTCACTTAACACCTCTGAACCTCTGAAAATGGAATCTACCAGGAGTTGTTTTTAGGATATAAGATTATAATCTGTGGGAAGTGTGTGTGTGTATTTCCCCTAGGGACAATGGTTCAGTATTTGCTAATTCATTTTTTTGTAGCAACATTACAGCACATAACTGGTGTGAATAACTAGACTAGTTTGTTTGTTTTTTATTTTGTAGGGTTTATAGTTGTTTTCTACAACATGACTGGTATCACATGAGCTTGCTCAATCATTATCGGAAGCAGAATTCCACTCCTCTTTCTTTCATTTTTTACAACTTGTAGAATGTTCTGTAAATGTATTTTTAAAAACACAAAGAAGATAAATGTCATTATTGCTGCCACCACATAGAGATAACCACAATTAACATTTTAGTATCTGAAATTCCATTCTTTCATCTGTGTGATATGACTCATGTGTGTTTATGTGTATATTACTATTTTTCTGATTTTGGGCAAGCTGTTTTATATATCTCAGTCTCAGTTTCTAGATCTGTGAAATAGGGGCAATAAAATTGCATAGTATAGGATTCTGGGGAATAATATATGTGAAGCACTTAGAACTGTGCATGGAGGGGTGCCTAGTTGGCTCAGTCAGTTGAGCGACTGGCTCTTGATTTTGGCTCAGGTCATGATATCGGAGTCCTAGGATGGAGACTGGGATTGAACCCTGCCTCATGCTCTGCACTCAATGGGAAGTCTGCTTGAGGATTCTCTCTTGTCCTGTCCCTTTGCCCCTATCCCTGCGTGCTCTGTCTCTCTCACATAAGTATATCTTTAAAAAAAAAAAAGGAAAAAAAAAGCTGTGTATTGAAGCTGGTTAATAACAATAGAATTAGTAACAATTATGTAACTTTATAAAATTGGTATTTTACCATAACTCTGCCATTATAAGTTGAGTATACTGAGCAAATTATATCTGTTCTTGATAACTGGGCATCATAGTTACTGGTGAGACTCTCAGTTGTTAGATTTGATGGTAACATTGAAATAAATGAGGTATTTTTGGCTTTTGGATCCTATGTTAAATGTTTCTCAAGGAGAAGATTTTTCTAATCTTTTGCTTCTGCTGTTTGAAGTTTTGTTCCCTTTGATAATCAGTTATATTTCTTTTTATGGCTATCAATATATTTTTCTGTAAGTTTTACTTTCTTGTTTGAATCTTCTAGTTTGCTGTCTACAGAGAAATTCCATTAACTACATTTGTTGAGGGAGCACCTGAAAAAAAAAACGTACATTGGATACATGACTTTGAGAATACCAGTATCTGCCTTTGCAGACTTCTGTTGCATTTTAGATGAATTTAAGAGCCAGAGTTTTTATTTTTATTTTTTAAATTTAAATTCAGTTAATTAACACAGTATATTTTTAGTTTCGGAGGTATAATTCAGTACAAAATTTTTATTTTTAAAAGCTTTATTTTGGGGCGCCTGGGTGGCTCAGTGGGTCGGGCCGCTGCCTTCGGCTCAGGTCATGATCTCAGAGTCCTGGGATCGAGCCCCGCATCGGGCTCTCTGCTTTCTCGGGGAGCCTGCTTCCTCCTCTCTCTCTGCCTGCCTCTCTGCCTGCTTGTGATCTCTCTGTCAAATAAAAAAAATAAATAAATAAAATAAATAAAAACTTTATTTTATTAGAAGGCATCAATAGTGTCTTTTTCCCTCAAACTAAAATAATTCATTGGAGTAGATGATGCCAGCATGATGAAAAAACTCTTCCTGTTAGAATGTTCATTAAGTAGGATAATTTTTTCTCAAAAGATGTAAAAACAACATTGTAAGCAATAGCCTGTTTATTTTGAATAGAAGGAAGGTGAATAGCATATCTTGAATATGATTTTATTTTTAATCACATTTTCCTATTTTTGTATATCCATCATTCTGTCTCTTTCTGTGGTTGAGATTTAATGAATAGTTTTAAATTTGTTAAATAAACTCTTAAGCGTTGATACTCCTGGCCTGTCTTTCTGTGTCCGTGTTGTTCGTGTCACTTTTTTTTTTTAAGGTTTTATTTATTTATTTGACAGAGAGAGAGTGAGAGAAGGAAAACAAGCAGGGGGAGTGGGAGAGGGAGAAGCAGGCTTCCCGCTGAGGAGGGAGCCCAATGCTGGGCTCCATCCCAGGACTCTGGGATCATGACCTGAGCTGAAGGCAGACGCTTAACTAACTGAGCCACCCAGGAGCCCCTCCCGTCACTGTTTTTAATGGATAATTTGCTGCTGCTGGTTTCTCCAGTTTACTTTCTTTTTCAGCTTCATAGAGTAGTTTCTTTTTTACCTTCTTACATATGGTTTGCTAGGTTCCTTCACCAGCCCTTTCTCACTTCCAGCTTTAGTCAGCATGAGTGCTACTTGGGAAAAAAGGATTAGAGCAAGAATAAAAATGGCAGTGTGGAATAAGACAGAATGAAATGAGGAGGTAAAGTAGAGGAATAGGTGAATATGAAACTGATCATATTGATTGATGAGTAAGAGTTGAAAATATCCTTAGTCATCCTGAACTTCTGTCTGGCGTTTACATCCAACATCATTAGCAAATCCTGTCATGTTCATCTTTTGAAATATACCAAATCAGAGTCTGATCACTTCTTACTGTCCCTACTGTATTTAAACCCCGTGGCCTGAACATAATTACCATAGCCTGGACCATTGCATTGTTTCCTAAGTTGTTTTTCCTCTTCTAGGGTTCTACACCCAGCAGCTAGAGTGATCCTTTCAGACACAAGTTAGATGATGTCATTCCTTTGCACAAAACTCTTAAGTGCCTCCACATTTCATTTAGAATAATACCCAATGTCCATTCCAATGTATGAAAGGCTATATATGATCTGGCTCTCTGGTAGCTCTCTGATCTTATCTCCTGTCACTATCACCCGTTTTAACTCTGCTTTAGCAGAGCACTGACTGCTGTTTCTTGAAAACCCCAAGTTCATTCTTGCCTTAGGGCTTTTGCACTTGATTATGCCCTCTCCTGACTAGGTTCTCTCCCCAGTATTTGCCTAGCTATCTACCCTATTTTTCAGATCTCTGCTCAAATGTCATCTTATTAGAAAGGATTTCCCTGATTGTCTTTTATAAAATAGCATCTACTCCCCATCATTCTTTGTCCCCCTTTCCCTATTTTCTTTTTTTTCTGATAGAATGTATTGCCAACTTATAAATTTTATATGCATATGTATGAATGTGTTTATGTATATTATGTGTGTGTATTTTTTTAATGGTTTTACCCTAACTGCTAAAGCAGAAACTTTTTTTTTTTTTTAAGATTTTATTTATTTATTTGAGGGGGGTGGTGAGAGAGCATGAGCCAGGGACAGAGGCAAAGGAAGAAGCAAACTCCCTGCTGAGCAGGGAGCCCAATGTGGGGCTCGATTCTAGGACTGTGGGATCATGACCTGAGCCAAAGGCAGCTGCTTAAATGACTGAACCACCCAGGCGCTCATAAAGCAGAGAGCTTTTGGTTTGTTTTTTGTATCCCCAAGGCCAAGAATAGTACCTGGCTCGCCACTCAAAAAATATTTCTTGATTACATGATTCAGTAAATTGGATGTGATGGATAATAAGCAGTTGTGTTTATAAAAGAAGCCACAGAACAGCATTTAGAACTCTGTAGAGATGTAGAATGTTTAAGTAGGAATGTCCTTTGGAGAGAAAGTATTAGAGTGAATAAGTTAGTGCTGGGGATTGTTTAGTAGGCTGATACTTGTGCAGATAGTAAAATGTGAAGTCAGAAGGCTTTTCTGAATTGTTCCTCTTTTCTTTTATCCACAAAAACAAGACAAGTTTTTTTTCTATTTGCCTATTTGACCCCATGCTGTATGAGTAGTTTTTTGTTTTTGTTTTTTTTAACTCAGCATGAACAAGCTTTTTTTTTTTTTTTTTTTTTTTTTTTGCCCTTCCCTGGCTCTCTGGTTTCTTGTTGTGGCCAGTTTCTAGTCCTTTTCTGCCAGCTTGATTGTCTTCCCTCTAGTGGCTGGCCCTCATCTCCCTGGTTTCTTTTTTGTCAGGGAGGGCGTTGTATATGTGCACTTTATCCTCGAATGCTGAGAGAGAGTACTTGTCAAACTGACAGACAGGGTGACTTCTGGTTGCCACTTGACATGGAGAACGGCACCTTTAAAAGTCTGCATTCACAGCCATGGGCCTTCAAAAAACTCAGTGTAAGAGATTGTACTTTATCAAGTAGAAATAACCATATTGGCGAATATTTAGCATTTATGTTATTAAGATGTATCCTTTCTAAAAATGTATTTCTCCCTCATACTGTCCATGCTAGTCTTACTACATCATAGGTCTTTTTCATACAGTACATATGGGAAAATAGAAACACCAAGACTTTTGAAGATTGGTATCTAATAATGAAGTAGATGTAATACTGCATTCATTTCTTCTGTATATCACTTTATCTCATTCCTCTGTTTTGACACCTGCAGTGGCTTCCTAATACTTACTAAAATATAACTCTTGAAAGTAGCATTTAAGGTGATTTATAGTAAATTTCCTAACCTAGTCTTTTTATTTCTCAGCTCCCTCTCAGATTCCCTATACTCTAGTCTACTGGGCTTCATGGAGTTTTCGCAGGTCCTAGGATCCCCTTGGAGAGGTGGAAGTTGAGTTGTTGGGATTGTCTCTTTTCCTTTGATTAGAGCCTTTAGGATTTCATCTCTGTTGCACATTGGGCTCTCCGTAAAATAGGGATCTGTAACTAAAAGAAGGTTTGAAAGTCACTCCCATTTTTCTGACCATATGATTAGCCTGTGCATCTGTCTCTTTCTCAGATGCATATACACACTTGCTTAGAGCCCTGTATGCACACCTTGTGGCTTTCCTTTTTTCCTGTAGTTTCCTGTGCCTGGAATGCTGGTGCTGTCAGTTGATCGTTTATGTAATACGCTTTGCTAATACTTGGAACACTATGACAGTTTTACACACTTTAGTTCTAAAGAACTTCCAGTGAACTGGGATTTAACTATTCACATGATCAGAACCCTTAAGGATTAATATATATTTTGTTAACTTAAGACATTGTTTGCATCATGGACAAAGTCAAAGAGATACTTCTCCTAAATATTAGAAATACTAAATCTTGAGTTTGAGCTAAAGTTTTTTCTTTTTCTTTTTTCCTTTTTTATTGATAGATTGATCGATAGATAGTAATCTCTACACCCAACATGGGGCTTGAACTCACAACCCCAAGATCAAGAGTCATATGCTTTACTGATTGAGCCAGCTAGGCACCTAAGGCTAAAGTTTTTTCAATGAATATGTGCTTTCAAAGTATTGGTGAAGTTTAATAAAGAATGATTTTGGCCTACATTTGGTTGTTTTACCTGTAAGTTTTGTTATTGTTGTTTTAGTAATGCATACTGTATATGAAGCCGAGACAGATTACATTTTGTCTTGGAATTTTTTTTCTAGCGTTATTACTTTTAACTTTACAGAGCAGTAAAATTTTTTTAAATATTTAAGTATACTTTTTTTTAGATAGATTTTTTTTCAAGATTTTATTTATTTATTTGGCAGAGAGACACAGCAAGAGTGGAACACAAGTCGGGGGAGCGGGAGAGGGAGAAGCAGGCGTCCCAAGGAGCAGGAAGCCCTATGGGGGGCTCGATCCCAGGACCCTGGGATCATGATCTGAGCCAAAAATAGATGCTTAAAGACTGAGCCACCCAGATACCCCAGTATTTAAGTATACTTGACATACAGTGCCAACTTTTCTTTTTTTTTAAATCCAAATGCATTTTTGCAATCTCAGGCCTGCCTTCTTAGCTTCTTAATGAAATGGTGACTTAGAATTTCCTTTTCTTAACAATTACTGAAAACTTTTGGTAATTTATAACACAGTTTTTTTTTTTAAGGGTTTTATTCATTTACTTGGCAAGCAGAGATCACAAGCAGGCAGGGAGGCAGGCAGAGAGAGAGGGGGAAGCAAGCTCCCTGCTGAGCAGAGAGCCTGACGAGGGGCTCTATCCCAGGACCCTGGGATCATGACTAGAGCTGAAGGCAGAGGCTTTAACCCACTGAGCCACACAGGTGCCCCTATAATACAGTTTTTAAAAATACATATTATATTTGCCTTTCATTGTAGGCATAAAATACTGAGTTCTTTAAAGGTGCTTTGATTTACACTAGAGGGATTTTCTTTGCATTTTCCTAGCAGGAAAGAAGTAAATAAGAGTTCTTTCATTTCTACATACTTTTAAAGCTTCAGTTTTTATGTCTTGGAAATAAATAGGATGGTAATTGTTCATATTTAACATTTTTCACAGTAGAGTGTTAATATATAATTGTTACCTAGGAGGTTATAAGGGATAGTTGTTGCCCGTGTAAAGCATTCAAAATCATTTCTGTCAGAAAAACCTGTAACTAAAGCAGTGGTTCTCAACTGTATCTGTATCCCAGTGATACAGAGAGCCAAAAGCACCTCCCTAGGAGTGCTTTTGCTCCCAGGGCTCATTTTGGTAATACCTGGAGACATTTTTTGTTATCACAACTGAGGAAAGGCACTGTTGGCATCTAGGCATGCTGCTAAACATCCTAAAATCGACAGCCCCCACAACAAAGAATTTTCTAGAGCAAAATGCAGTGGTTACTAAGATTGAGAAATCCTGAACTGAAAATACATATCAGTCTTCCATACCTAAAAAGTGTCTATTTTACTTTTAAGAGAAGTAATTTTATATCTCTCTTGCTATACAGGCACACAGATTTAGTCATTATCTTGATAATCCTTAAAACTGGTTAGTACATGTAGATCTTGGGCACCTGGGTGGCTCACAGTTAAGTGTCTGCCTTTGACTCAGGTCATGATCCCAGGGTCCTGGGATCGAGCCCCACTAACAGGCCTTGCTGTCAGCTTGAGGCAGCTCAGCCTTATTTTAGGCTCTCCAGCTCACTAAATAGATCAGATCACTTTCCTGGAAGAATTGCTTCCTGCTAAATATTAATACGGAAAATGTTACTAATTTCCCTTCTCCCCTCACCAGCTGTGTCTCAAACACACAGTGTTAACAGTTTCTCTGCCTTTACACTAACACTATTATAGCAGTGTTAACACCTTTTATATTCTTCCATACCTTTCTCTGTGCTCGTATAAAGAACATTTAAACATACCCACAGTAGTTTGGGTTATTGTTTTTATGTAACTTTTCTGAGACATACTCTTTTTACTTTTATTGTGTAATATTCCTTGTTTAATTGATAGAGAGCTTGACTTTAATAGTTGTATGATAGTCTATAAAATATATACAGAGGGTGTTTCAGAGTTTATTGAACTGTTCTCTTGGATATTCAGTTGTTTTGAGGCTTGGGTTTTTTGTTTTTTTTGTTTTTTTTTGTTTTTTTTTTCCCACACAAAACAATAACCCAAGTACATATATACTCTGTGGTGATTTTTTTTTTCTAAAAATGAAACTGGCTTAGTAATATTTAGTCCAGAGAAGGAATAATGAGGATAATCACAAATTGTTTATTTGATTTTGAACTTTTTTTTAGAATTTGTATTTGACCAACATTTAGTTCAAAACTGTGCAGTACAGATAACCACAAAAGATCCTGACTCCATGCCATTTTGAAGATAAATGTCATTATTGCTCAGACTGGCCTGACCAATGCCTTTTTCTTGTTTAAGGGAAGGAAGCAACTCCTTTAGGTAAAACGAAGAAATAGAGCAAAAAACCCTGTAGGTCCAGGGATTATGGAAGGAAATGCTTAGATATTATTTGGGTATCTGTGTTATTTTAAGAAATGCTAGTTAAAATTTCTTTAGCAGATTGTCCAAAGAAAAGAAAAACTTCTTGTTAATTGCTTTTTTGTTAAATGGTCATAATACTGTCTAGAAACTTTGAACAAGCTGTCAAATTCAGAATGTGGTTTTTCTTTCTTTCTTTCTTTCTTTTTTTAAATGATTATTTATTTATTTGGCAGACAGAGATCACTAGTAGGCAGAGAGGCAGGCAGAGAGAGAGGGGGAAGCAGCCTCCCCAGCGGGCAGAGAGCCCATTTTGGGGCTCAGTCCCAGGATCCTGAGATCATGACCTGAGCCGAAGGCAGAGGCTTAACCCACTGAGCCACCCAGGCGCCCCCAGAATGTGGTTTTTATTGCTAGAAATGTTTGTAGATGCTGAGTAAATATATTTTAGATCACTGATCTGCAAGACTGAATGGTATAAAAATAGACTGGATACGTGGGTTTTAATCATAGCTCTTGTTGACCATTTGTACAAATATGCCAAGTTTTCACATCCTGGGATCTTTCCTTCCTTTCCCTATTGGAAACTTGATTGTTTCCAAAATTTTTCAGTTCTAAGTGTTCTAATTTATTATCTCGCATATTCTTTTAAAGAAATATTGATATGGGGCACCTGGCTGACTCATTTGGTGGAGCATGCAACTCAGTCTTGGGGTTGTACGTTTGAGCCCCACATTGGATGTAGAGATTACTTAAAAATAAAATCTTCAAAAAAAAAAAAACCCCATGTGTCATAATAATACATTTATATAATAACCCTTTGTCTTTAGACTTAGATTTCTCTGACTCAGTGAAGATTAAATGAGCATTAAGCAGTCAGGTGGCAACTGGAAATGATAGACACTTTTAAGTAGAAGTACCCTTTTTTTTTTTTTTAATATTTGTTTATTTTAGAGAGCAAGAGAGCACCAGTAGGGAGAGGGGCAGAGAGAGTGAGGAAGATAAGCAGACTCCCCGCTGCCACCCAGCAGGGCGCCTAGACACGAGATCATGACCTCAACTGACTGAGACAAATGCCCAATATAAAAGTGCTTTTAAAATTTTTAGGTCCTTAAGCAAAGTTTGCTATGAAATTTGCTCAGTAGTGGGGGAGGGTGGCAGTGTGTGTGTGTGTGTGTGTGTGTGTTAGAATTCATTGGTCAAGAAAATTATATCGTAGACATTTCATGAAGAATAATTTATTCCCATTTGTGTTCCCGAAAAGACATTTGAACTCCTCTTTGCATATCTAAGTGTCAAACCTCTAAAATTATCCAATAGTTTAATATGAATTCATATGTAAACACTTACTAATATATTTGAGTATACCATCTGTGTTCAGAATATGACTTATCTAGTAGTGAGCAGTGCTGTATTAAGTTAATCTTTATGTTGTTGGATCATTCTTATGTTAAGAGTACATTTTTAAACATGGCAGTGTTTCCAGATATACAGAAAAGGAAATAGTGAATGCTTATTATTATGTTGAATGAACAGCATAGTTTGAAACTGCTATACGTGAGGCCTTTTTATAATAGTTTAGCCTTTACAACTGGCTGCATTATGCTGTATCTTTTATGTTTATCCCAAGTATTTTTAATGTCTTAACTAAGAGAATATATTTTTGATATGTATTTCTAAGTCTTGTGCTATTTCCCTCATCAGTATATGAATGGAATTAGTTATTTGATACCAATGCCTGTGTCCTCCCTACCACCCAGGATTCTCGTTTTAAGAGCAAGAATTAGTTTATTAAGCCAACATTTATTTTCATAATTGCATCTGATAATTCTATACAGAAATTGCTGGGGGGCTATGGTTAGTGAAAACATTTAAGGCGGTGAAGATACTCTCCAATATTAGTAATAATGAAGTTGAATTTCATGTCATACACTCTCTTGTAGTTATTTGGGAGTTTGAATCATGAGAGTCTTTCTAAAGCGCAATCTAGAGAGTTGAAGAAAGAGTTTATTTCTGATATAATCTCAGAAATTAGGGTGTAGGAAAATAGAAACTATTTTGTAGATTAAAGCTCTCTGTATATTATATTTTAATAACATTGATATTCTGCTTGCTTTATGAAACCTTTTATTACAAACAGTTATGAATATGAACATCTCATTTGACTACTGATGAACAGAGGGAAAAATCTAAATTAAAACTTTAAATACCACTATTTAATTACCCAAATGGCTTTGACTGTGTTAAAGACTGCCTGGGATTATTCTGTTTTTCAATTTGTTTTAATGCTTCCTTGGTAAAAGCTGATGGATTCCCAGGCCCATTGCTGTCACTGATGAACTATATAAAGATAAATGACATTATGGTAAATTCCACTTAATGACACATTTTTAATTTTCAGAACACAGACATTTTCAGGCTAGTGAATGAAGGCTAATTACCTCAAGATCAGAACAAAATAACTCCTCATTTCGAAAGATAATAGAAAAGAAATGTTGCAGATTAATGATGCTATTTATCTTTAAAGGAAAAAAATTTTATCTTTATCCAGATAGCATAGCTCCCTGAGGAGCATGGTTATAAAATGAATCTGAAGTCGCAACTTAATAGGTTATTAAAATTGTTTGAGTGCAGGCTCTTCTGCTTTAGTCTTTCCATAAATTTAAATTGAAGATCTGCTGTATTCAAAAAGGAGCAGCTTGTTTATGAGGCCAGAGGGAGCAACATACGTTACTGACAAAAGATGCATTTAACCTCGTTCTTATATCTTGGTTTTTTATTTCTCTGAATGAAACTCAACTATTTGAGAAAGTATTTTGAAATTTGTTGCCACTCTTAATTGATACCTAAGTGAAAGGACCACACTTGAACTTGTTTAATTTAAGCTTAAAATAAAAATGAAATGCTCAAAGCCTTTACTAAATACATATAAATCAATTAGTAATCTGATTTAATTGGGTGTGTGTGTGTGTGTGTGTTGTACACATATGTGTATTTGTAAACATTTTAATTTTGTTATCTAAGCGAGAGGAAAATATCTTGGCCTATGAGGGTGTGATTTTCTGGTCACAGTTGGAATTTACGTAGGAATTGTTCAATAAATCATTATTCACAGTTAAAGGATTAGCAATAATCCTTTTGCTACACTCCCACACAAGTAACAAAGTAGTGAGTCAGAGAATATTACTTGATCATAGAGGCTTTAAACATAGAGGCTTTAGGATGTTCCTGACATCCTAAACTCCTGTGTTTTGCTCTAGGTAATATAACTATTATTTCTTTACTAATAAGGGCATACAGTATTTTCTGCAATTTCCATTCTTATCTCTTAGCTAATACGTGACTTGCCCATATATTGATCATATTTTTGAGCCACAGAAGAATATCAGTGTGTTTCTTGCACTTGAGAGAAATTGCAGTGTATTATTGTGAGATGCTACTTTAACCTTTCCAGTCCTACTTGTTCTGAATAGTTAGAAAATATGTTTTGTGTCACAGGGACACTAATGTACTGATTGGCTACAGCATCATTTTGACATGATATTTTCTGGTTAAGACAGTTCTTAGAAAGGTCAAGAAAGGAATTCTTTGTGATTATAATTGTATACATTTGCTTTTATGTAAACTTATGAAAGCCTCTTTCAGTGTTCTTATTTAAGTAGTTTTAACTCTGTAGTACAGTTTAACTGCTGCATCTGAAATCAATTTAATCTCTTGACTAAGAGCTGGGGTAAAGTACTAAAAAATGTAATTTTGTCAAATCCTCTATCTTGCTGTTCTTAATATTAGTACTTAATTATTCCTATCTATTTTAAATTTCCAATAATATCCCTGCCCGGCTTTCTTTTTTGCTCTAAGTATATCCATCTTACAGTGACTTAGGGAGACAAACTGATAAGAATTCTGAAGGTTATTTTTTATAGACAGTAATAATCCTACTATGGAAACCAATATAAATAGTATTTTTCTTAAATATCAAAATAATTTTCTTGTGTGAAGATCTTATTTCTGATTCTTAAAAACAGTACTTGTAAATGTGAAAATAAATGTTTCTTGCATATGAGAGATTTTAGTAATTTATCATTTTATTCTTGAAAACTATTTTCAGCGTGGCAGGCAGTGTGCTGTATGTTTCTGTGTTACTTCATAGTAATTATTTGGCGGTTTTCTGATTTACTCTATGTCAATCATTTAAAAAGTTATACAGATTTTTAGTGATTCCAGCAACCTTTAAGCATGTAACTATACATCTCAGTTATATAAACTATATTACATAGGACATTATAAAACTTTTTAAAAAATAAATTTAATGGGTTAAAATGGATACTTACAGTATATGTTATACAAGTTTTCTTTTTGGTTCTTAATGTTAAAAAGTTACTTTTTAATCTCATTACTGTTAGAATAATATGCACTGAAATATTCTAGAGCATTAATAATACTGTGTCCATGTTCCTATCTCATTTTTCTCAATTACTGTTATTTTTTTTTAAAAAAATTTATTTTTTTGAGGGAGAAAGCATGGGAGGGGAATGAGAGTGGATCTTTTTTCTTTTTCTTTTTTTTTTTTCTTTTTAAGATTTTATTTATTTACTTGAAGGGGAGAGAAAGAGCAAGGAGAGGAGGAGAGGGAGAGGGATGAGCAGACTCAGTGCTGAGTACGGAGCCTGTGGAGGGGCTTAATCCCATAACCCTGAGATCATGACCTGAGCTGAAATCAAGAGTTGGTTGCCCAATGGGCTAAGCCACCTAGGGTGCTCCGAGAGAGGGTCTCTTAAGTTGGCTCCACACCCATCATGGAACCTGGTATGGAAGTCAGTCTTAAAACCTTTAGATTATGACCTGAAATCAGGAGTTGGACACTTAACTGACCAAGACACCCAGACACCTCAAGGGGCATTAAAAAAACTTCTAACACTACCTCCTATCTCGTCTGCAGTAAAGCTGAAATCATTCTAAAGACATTCATGCAACTAAGGGAGAGATAATGTAAGGAATTGTCAGGGTTATAGTTTTGAGTCAGTGATAATCTTACTGTGGATATGAAAATATCATTTTTCTTAGTAATCAAGTTTTTGCTCCAGTGATGATAATCTTTTTTTTTTTTTTTTTTTTAAAGATTTTATTTATTTATTTGTCATAGAGAGAGAAGCGAGAGTGAGCACAGGCAGACAGAGTGGCAGGCAGAGGCAGAGGGAGAAGCAGGCTCCCCGCCAAGCAAGGAGCCCGATGTGGGACTCGATCCCAGGACGCTGGGATCATGACCTGAGCCGAAGGCAGCTGCTTAACCAACTGAGCCACCCAGTCGTCCCCAGTGATGATAATCTTGAATGAATATTCTGTTTGGAAAATCTGTGTTAATGGGCTTTCAACAGTTCTTCCTTTAATGTATATTTTGAAAATTCTGTTTTAAAGCAAGTCATTGATCCTTTAGATTTAACCCTCTCCTGGTTTTTGGGTTTTTGTTGTTGTTGTTGTTGTTGTTTTTTCCTGACAGAGTATATTACAGTTTAGCAGTGACCAATAAAAATCATATGGAAAAGGGACAAAGTGAGGGTCATTGAATTGGTAATCATGGTTTCATAGCAAGGTTCACATGCTAGTTACTGTTACAGCTCTTTAAAAACTCTGGAATTTTGTTTGGATCTCATTGTGATAGGTAACAGTTGGATCTAAGTACAGAGATTGTTGACAGGGCAAAAAAGAAATCACTATGGAGTTAGACCCTCAAATCCAGTTGGAATTGTAAGGTCCTATCAGAAGTCACAAAGCATAGTAATGTACTTTACCTTCTCACTTTATTCCTGACTGACTCCCCAGTTTAATGGTTAGGGCTTTAATCAGGAATTGAGATCTAGACTTTAATTTTAGCACTAGCTCTGGTTTTCTTTGTGATCATACAGAAATTCTCCTGCGCTCCCCCCCTCCAATCTGTTTTCTTAGGTGCATGAATGAGGAGTCTAGTCTGTACTGTGCAGAGCTTTAGAGAGGGGATGAGAGGGGAAGGTGTAGTGGCCTCTCTCTACGCTGTGTCCTTCTTTCCCCTTTTCTGCTCAACCGCAGCAACTCAGTTTGTTTGTTGTTTTTTTAAGTTAATTTATTTTTTTTTATTAACATATAATGTATTATTAGCCCCAGGGGTACAGGTCTGTGAATCGCCAGGTTTACACACTTCACAGCACTCTCCATAGCACATACCTTCCCCATGTCCATAACCCCACCACCCTCTTCCTACCCCCCTCCCCCCGGCAACCCTCAGTTTGTTTTGTGAGATTAAGAGTCTCTTATGGTTTGTCTCCCTCCCGATCCCATCTTGTTTCATTTATTCCTTTCGTACCCCCCAAACTCCCCACGTTGCCTCTCAACTTCCTCATATCGGGGAGATCATATGATAATTGTCTTTCTCTGATTGACTTATTTCGCTCAGCATAATACCCTCTAGTTCCATCCATGTTGTCCCACATGGCAAGATTTCATTGCTTTTGATGCCTGCATAGCATTCCATTGTGTGTGTGTGTGTATACACACACACACCACCTCATCTTTATCCATTCATCCGTTGATGGACATCTAGGTTCTTTCCATAGTTCGGCTGTTGTGGACCTTGCTGCTATAAACATTTGGGTGCATGTGCCCCTTCAGATCACTACATTTGTATCTTTATGGTAAATATCTGTAGCAACTCAGTTTTTTGTTTGTTTTTTAAGATTGGGACTCTGCTTATGGTTTAGTTAAGAAAAAGACACTTAAAAAACAAAACCAAAAATAAACAGAAAAGGTTTTTTTTTTTTTTTAAGATTTTATTTATTTATTTGACAGAGAGAGAGATCACAGGTGGGCAGAGAGGCAGGCAGAGAGAGAGGGAAGCACGCTCCTCACTGAGCAGAGAGCCTGATGTGGGACTTGATCCCAGGACCCTGAGATCATGACCTGAGCTGAAGGCAGAGGCATTAACTCACTGAGCCACCCAGGCGCCCCTAAACAGAAAAGTTTTAAAACCTCCTCCTCTAGCCTAGCTCAGAGATTGGTGAACTGTGTGACCCACTGTACAAATTCATCTCAACACTTTTTTTTTTTTTTTTTTTTTGGTAAATAAAGTTTCTTTGGAACAAAGTCACACTTGTTCTCTTATATATTGTCCTATGGCTGCCTTTGTGGCACAGGTGAGTGATTACAACAGGGACCGTATATGGCATGCAAAGCTCAAAGTATTTGTTATTTGGCACTTTACAAAAAAGTTCGCTGACTGCTGGAGTAGATACTCACCAATCTTAACATCTATAAATTAGTTCCTAGGGGTGGCTTAATTTTGGTTATCTGCAGTGCTTCCCAGATTACATACTAATTCTTAGGTAATTCCTCTTTTTAAAAGCATTATTAAGGACCTTTTTTTCCCTAAATTATATTTTAAAGATTTTATTTATTTATTTGAGAGGGAGAGTGTGAGAGAGAGAGCACAAGGGAGAAACAGACTGACTATTGAGCAGGGAGCCCATGCAGGGCTCCATCCCAGGCCTCTGGGGTCCTGACCTGAGCCCAAGGCAGATGTTTAATCGACTGAGCCACCCAGGCACCCCTGATTTGAAGTTCTTGATTAGCATATATTCAAGGAGCTTATGTTCTAGACAGACTGACTGGTAAATGATGATCATAAAATGTAAGGGTATCATATGTTAGTATATAATGTGAATGACTAATAGAACTGTAGGAGTTTGAAGGAGAGAGAAATTACAATCCTGAAAAGTTTGTTTTTTTTTAAGATTTTATTTATTTATTTGGGAGAGAGAGAGCGAGCGAGCACATGCAGGGGAGCAGTGGGCAGAGGGAGAGGGAAAAGTAGGCTCCCCGATGAGCAGAGAGCTCAATGTGGGGCTCAATCCCAGGTCATGACTTGAGCCAAAGGCAGCTGCCCAACCAACTGAGCCACCCAGGCGCCCCCTGGAAAGTTTTTTTGTAGGGCTAGCATTTGTGCTGCGTCTTGAAGGGTAAGGAAGACTTAGGTAGGTAGGATTCATATAGGATATTGTCGGCAGAGAAAAGTAGGTGAACAGAGATGTGGAGGTAATACATTCAGTTTTACATGAAGAACGGTGAAGACAGAAGTCTGAGTTAAGTTGAAAATTGAGTATAAAAGTTGGTAAAATAGGGAACTCTAGGGCATGGTTTTGTGAAGACTGGATGCAGATTGAACAAGTTGGATTTTTTTTCCTAAGAAACTTTTTCAAGCTTTTCCCCCTAGGTAAGTAGTAGAACCATCTCTTCAAGCAGAATGTTGCTAATAACCTCAGTATGTAAAAGAGATTAAAGCAGAGTTGCCTTGATTGACTCAGGAACAGAAGAACATGGAGCCTTACCAAGTCCTAGTAAAGTAGCCACAGGGTGCATCACTGAAACCCTTATTGCTCTGTGGAACACAGTTTGGAAAATACCATTCTAAGCTTCACAGAGCTATTAAAATTTTTTGGGTCGGCCTAATGAAACACTGGCAATTTTTTAGCCCACTGGTGTGAAGGGTAGAGTGGGGTAACTTGAGATAAATGATTATAGAACTAGAGAATTAAGGACCTGAGAAGGGACAGTGGTAGTGAGAATAGAAAGGGAAGAAATAGGAGTATTTGGGTGTCCGACTCTTGATTTCAGCTCAGGTCATGATCCTCAGGGCTGTGAGATCGAGCCCCTTGACGGGTTCTTCACTGAGCATGGAACCTGCTTAAGATTCTCTCCCTTTCCCTCTGCTTCTCCCCTCCATGCTTGCCTGCACACGCGCACACATTCTCTCTCTCTAAGTAAGAAAAAAAAAGTTACCAGTGGTTGGGGGGAAGTGGCAAATGGGGAGTTTTTGCTTAACGGGTACATAGTTTCTGCTTTGGGTGATAGAGGGTTTTGGAAATAGATAGTGGTAATGGTTTAACAACATTGTCAATGTAATTAATGCCCCTGAATTGTGCACTTAAAGATGGTTAAAGTGGAAAAGTCTATGTTATATGTGTTTTACCACATTAAAAAAAATGATTAAAAAATGTATTGTGAATGTCATTTGACTTAGAATTTGTTCTAAAGTAATAAACAATGAATGTGTGTCAGGGTTTTGCTATGGAGTGAAACAGTCTAGGTATTCATTAAAAAGGATTCTTTACCATGATACATTCTATAGCCAATGACAATGATTAATTGAACAAATAAATAATAGAAAACGTTTTGCCATATTAAGTGAAAATACAGGTAGTAAGATAGCATACACCTGTTTTTCATTTCTTTCTCTCTTGTTTTAAGATTTTAAGTAACCTCCAGAGTCAGAGTGATACTTTGTATGATTCAGTCTTTTAATGTATTGAAACATGTTTTGTGGCTTAACTATATAGTCTGTGGGTCTGTCTTATAGAGACTGTTCCTGTGTGTACTTGAGAAGAGTTGTGTGTTCTGCTGTTGTTCAGTAGAATGTCCTATATATGTGTCTGCAAGCTCTAGTCAGTTTACAGGGTTATTCATGTCCTTTATATCCTCGTTGATCTTGTGTATAGTTATTCTGTCTGTTTTAAAAAGTTGAGTATTGAAGTGTCTCCACCTAATGCTCTTTGAATGGTCTGGTTCTTTTCATTTCTTTTTCCTATATATGGACCATACTTTTTTGTTTCTTTGCATGCCTCATAATTTTTCATTGAGAAGTTGGACATTTTGGATATTACAATGTGGCAACTATGCAAATCGGATTCTTCCCCCCTTGCTAGGGTTTGTTGTTGCTTGTATTTGTTGTTGCTTATTTGTTTGGTGACTTTTTTGAACTACTTTCAAAGCCTGAATTCTTTGTTGTGTGTGTTCACCTAGTGATTTGACCGATACCTCTGTCTGTGCCCAGAATGCCACCACCACTACCACCTTTCCCAGTCTTCGCAGGTAGGCTGTGCGTGCATGTGGACTATACCTTTAACATTTGGCCTAGTTATAGCTCTGCTCTTCTTTAGCCTTCACTTCCTACTTAGATGGAGCAGGACCTTCTCAGATCTTTTTGGGCATGTGCTTAGTCAGCACTTGACATATGTGCCCTTCTAAATTCCCTGGAATACGCAGGAATTTTCCAAGCATTCAGAGGTTCCTCAAAGCATCTGCTTCCTTTGCCTTTCCTTCCAAGCTATTTAGATTTGCCAAACTGTGGCAGCAGCTCATACATTTGTCTTTAAATATTTTCAGCAAACACCACCAACACCACTCAATCCTACATACAAACACACCACCTACATACACTCCCCACCAATTCAGACATGGGAAATTTTCTGAGTTAGACGAAATTAAGTCTAGCCACGAGACAGGTCAGGAAAAACACATAAACAAACTACAGTTCTTTCAGAAAATGTTCATTTTGCTCCCTCTGGTACTTGTAACCCATATCATGAATGTGGGCTGTTGTCTTTCAAGGCTGTCAACTGACCTGGGAGTGGGGAATGGTATCTCAGTAAGTTAGAATGACACAAAGCTCTCTTGCTGAATTTCAGCTGTTTTTTTCTTCATTAAGCTTTCCCCAGTGGTTCTGAGCTTTTGATTTGATTCCATAGTTTTGAAAAAGTTGATTCTGACAGTTTTATCAGCTTCTTTGTAGCTTTTATAGAGGGACTGACTTTTGGAATTTCCTATTCCAACATTTTCTGACATAATCCTTTGTAATCTTAAGAGGAAACTCTATAGCATTATATACTAATTGTATAAAGAAAGATCACAAATCAATGATCTAAGCTTCCAACCTTAAGAAACATGGGGGGCAGGGAGGAAATTAAACCCAGAGTAAACAACCTGGAAGGAGGAAGAAACCAAAATTAAGGAATTAGAAAACAGAAAAGCTGTAAAGAAAATTAGTGAAATCAAAAGCTACACCTTTGCAAAAATTTCAGTAAAACTGAAAAATGTCAGTAAAACTGAAAAAATAGCCATGTTGATTAAGAAAAAGTAAAAAACAAGAAAAGACATAAATACACAAATTACCATTATCAGTAAGGAAAGAAGGGACATCACACAGATCTTACATAATGTTAAAAGGCTAAGGAGATTGTTTTGAAGAACCTGAAGTCCATAAATTCAATAACATAGATGAAAAGGACAAATTTCTTGAAAGACAGAGGCAAAGTTTAGGTAAGAAAAAATAGATAACTTGAATAGCCCTATTATAAGAAGTTGAATTTTTAACAACCAAATTAAAAACCTTCCCAGAGAGAAACCTTCTGTCACGTTCAGATGGTCTTCAGATGGTGGATTATACCAAATTAAAAAGGAAATAATACCAATTCTATACAAACTCCTTCAGAATATGAAGATGAGGTAATGCTTCCTAACTAATTTTATAAGGTTTGCATTACCGTGACAACAAAAACTAGACAAGACATAATATCTTTCATGAACATAGACACAAGGGTCCTTAATGAAATATTAGGAAATGAATCCTGTAATGTATAAAAAGCTTAATATAACATGACCAAGTATGATTTATTCTAGGAACATAAGGTTGGTTTAACCTGTGAAAATGAGTGTCATTCAGTGTATTAACAGACTAGTGGAAAAAAACCATATGATCATCCTAGTAAATGCAGATAAAGCATGTTACAAAATTTAATACCCATTCATGACAGATTTAAAACAATAGCAACAACTTGCTAAACTAGGAATAAGAGGGGAGTTTTCTCAACCCCATAAAGGGCCTACAATCTGGGTAGTTCAGTTGGTTAATTGTCTGACTCTTGGTATCAGCTCAGGTCTTGATGCCAGGGTCGTGAGTTCAAGCCCCCTGTTGAGCTCCACACCCGGCATGGAGCATACCTAAAACAAAAAAACAAAAACAACAAACCCAAAAACCTACAACTAAAGACTGAATACTTTCACCCTACAATTGGGAACTAGGCAAGACTGTCCCTTCTTAGCAGTTCTGTTCACTGCTGTACTAGAAGTTATGCCATAAGGGAAGAGAAATAAGAGATGTAACAAGTTGGAAAGAAACATATGAAATTGTCTTTGATTGTAGTCGACATGAGAATTTACTTTGAGAATTTACTTAGAAAATAGGAAGAGATGTAGCGAACAGTTACTGGAACTAATAAGTTTAGCAAAGTTGCAGGAAACAGTTGTTTCTATATATTAGCAACAGACAACTGGAATTTGACCTTTTTTAAAAGACTCTTCACCATAGTATAAAAAAATGTGAAATACATAGTGACAGTTGTAACAGAAATGGTTTTTTGGTGTTTTTTTTTTTTGATATGTCAGTTCTGTCCAGGCTTATCTGTTGATTCAGTGCAATACCACTCAAAATCCCAGTAGCCTTTTCTTTTAAGTGAAATTTCCTAAACTGATTATAAAATGCATTTAGAGGGACACCTGGGTGGCTCAGTTGGTTGGACGACTGCCTTCGGCTCAGGTCATGATCCTGGAGTCTCGGGATCGAGTCCCGCATCGGGCTCCGAGCTCCACGGGGAGTCTGCTTCTCTCTCTGACCTTCTCCTCGCTCATGCTCTCTCTCACTGTCTCTCTCTCAAATAAATAAATAAAATCTTTTAAAAAAATGCATTTAGAAATGCAAAGAATCTAGAATACAGTAATCAAAATAATATGATATTGTTGTAAAGATGTATATGTATCTATAGATATATAGATATATGTATATATACACACACAGATATATATAGGACTGAATAGAGTCTAGGAATAAACTCTCATAAAGGTGCTAAAAATTTCACCGGGGAAGGTGATAGACTTTTTAATAAATTAATCCTACACCAACTGGATTTCCATATGCCAAAAATGAGCCATAATTCTTATATCACATGACATATAACTGTTAACATGTAACATATCATAGATTTAAATGTAAGAACTGGGGCGGTTGGGTGGCTTAGGCGTTAAGCTTCTGCCTTAGGCTTAGGCCATGATCCCAGGGTCTTGGGATCGAGCCCCGCATCGGGCTCCCTGCTCAGTGGGAGGCCTGCTTCTTCCCCCAGTCCCCCTGCTTGTGTTCCGTCTCTTGCTGTCTCTCTCTCTTTCTCTTTCTCTTTCTCTGTCAAGTAAGTAAATAAAATCTTAAAAAAAAAAAATGTAAGAACTACTGAAGGTATGAAAGAAAACAGGAGGCAATCTGAATAACCTTGGATTAGTTGAATACCTTAAAAATGAGCAAAAAGCCCCAATTTTTTTAAAATAGAAAAATTGGACTTTATAAATATTTAAGATATTTACTCATGAAAGATTCCATAAAGAAATGAAAATGCAGGTCACAGACCTTAAGGTAATATTTGCAAGGACACATATCCGGAATATGTAATAAACTTTTACAACTTAGTAATAAGATGGACAACCCAAGTAAAAATGGTCAAAAGATTTATAGATGGTATTTACTGATGAGATATAGAAATGGGAAAATATGCTTGTTAAAAGATCAAAATCATTAGTCATTAGGAAAATGAAGCTTATAACCATAATGAGATAATACTACCATCTGCTAGAATATGCTCTAAGTGAAAAGATTGACAATCCTAAATACTTGGAGGATGGGAAGTAACAAGAACTCACATACGTTGCTGGTTAGAAAGTAAAATGGTACAGCCTTGTTTGGAAGAGTCTTGTCAAGTTAAATATACACCATACCATCTGACCCAGCAGTTCTAGTCCCAGGTCTTTACCCAAGGGAAATGAAAACATATGTCTGCAGAATGACTTGTATTTAAACATTCCTAACAGCTGTCTTCTTAATAGACAAAAACTTGAAATAACACGAATGTCCATCACCTGATGATTGATTAGCAAATTATAGTGTATCTATTCAAAGGAACATATTACTTACTGATACATTCCATAACTTGGGAGAGTCTCTCAAGCTTTATACTAGGTCATGGAAGTTAGATACAGTGGGCGGTATATTCTATAAATCTATTCTGTGACATTCTGTAAAAGGCAAAACTAGAGATAGAAATCAGACAGTGGTTGCCAGGATGTAAGTGGAAGGGACTTGTGAAGTGTGGGGGGATTTTTTTTGTAAGCATGAAACTGTTCTATATTTTAATTGTGGATATTATAGGACTTTATATTTTATTTTTAAAAAAACTTTTTGAATTGTAAGTTTTATTTTATATAAATTATAAAACTCATTTCAAAAAAGAAGGAAATATATTCACTAGACAATATTTATTTTATACTTGTCCATATCTAAATCCACTTTTCTGATAGTCCAATTATAAGTGAAAAAGTGGGAACTTGTAATTGAATACTATAGTGATTAATGGCTCAAAACTCCTTTATGTAAATAGCCTAAACAATCAACAATAGGACAATAGTTAATTAAGTAAGGTACATCCAAACAATGAAATTCAATAATTAAAAAGGTTGAATAGAATGCTCAATAAAATGGGAAAATGTCCTGAATATATTGAATGGAAAAAAAGGACATACCGTAGAATGTCAGTTTTCTTTTGAAAAAACCAAGGAGGGGGCATTATTTTATTAATATGCAGAAAGAAAATATATACATATCAATTTCTGAGTGTGAGGATGATAGTGACTTTTCTTCTATTTAAAAAAAAGTTCTGAATTTTCCACTTGATTTTTTTGTTTCTCTCCATTAGAATGTAAGCATCTTGTCTTTTTTTGTTCTCCCTGTTGCTTTATCCCTAGAGCCTAGAACAAAGTTCTATAGATATTTATTGAATGAATGAATGGATTCCGTAAACATATAGCTACTTGGGCCTCGGTTTGGATTTTTTTTTTTTTATTGATTTGCCTTTGTTTTTGTTTTAATTGTGTAGCTGTGATTACTGTAGCTTTATATGGTATGTTTTGTGATTTGGTATAAGACATGTCCTCTTTATTATCATATTCAAATTATTCTAGGCTTTTCCTTGTTACATTAATAAAATCCTACTGGGATTTTAATTGGAATTTCACTGGTAATATAAATTGATTTGGTTGCAAATTGGCATTTTTCAGTGAGGAGTTTAGAACATTTAGGATGATAAAATGAGTTATTTAGATATTCTTTTATGTCCCTCAGTAAGCTTTATGGTTTTCTTAATGTAAGTTGGCATATTACTTATTAGGTGTATGTCCAGATGTTTTAAATTTGTTGGTATTGTTTTGGGGATCTAGTTTCCTTTATGCTTTTTTCCCTAATATATACTATATCATAACCCTCTAAGTTCCTCATAGTTAAATCTTCTATCAAACATCTTACTAAAAATTATGCATCCTATTTTAAAGAATTATAATTCAAAACTAAGATGACTAATGAAAACCAAAATTTTTATGGCTTTAAAAAATACATAATTTTGGGGCACCTTTGTGGCTCAGTTGGGTTAAGCATCTGCCTTTGGCTCAGGTCATGATCCCAGGGTCCTGGGATTGAGCCCCATGTCAGGCTCCTGAGCAGGGAAACTGCTTCTGCCTCTCCCCCTGCTTGTGCGCTCTCTCTCTCTCAAAGAAGTAAGTAAAATCTTGAAAGAAAGAAAGAGAGAGAGAGAGAGAGAAAGAAAGAGAGAGAAAGAAAGAAAGAAAAAGAAAACTTAAAAAAAAAAAAAACATAATTTCTGTGGTTGAAGAGGTAGTTGTCTTTCTCCATTTTCTTACCCTAATTGTTTAGAGCTTCCTGAAATAACAATGGTCAGGTACTCATTATTTATTTAAACTGAACAGACCCTGAGTTTAAATAGTTGTATAATAGTACATTTTGGGGCATTTCACCTACCCCAAGGCATTCATCAGGAGTCCTGGAGAAGCTTGAAGGATCAGTACTATGATCTTTGTCAGCAAGTGATAATTAAGCTATACTTAATAGATGAGGGAGATGATCTCAGTGTTATGGGCCTTATATCAAATAGGTAGTAATTTATATTTAGCATCTTGTAACTGTTACTACTTTTTCTGTTACCTAGAACACAATTCTCAGAATACAATCCTTTGTTTTTGTTATTGGTAGGCACATTTTGGAAAACAACCGTATACTGTGTTGATAGTTTTTTTGTTATACATGTTTCTTTCGTTCAGTTTATATGTGTTCTTGCTTGTGTGCATGCCTTATTCTTAAATTGTAAGTTCTTTTAAGAATAGGGATATGTTCTGTGTGAATTCTGTTACTGAGATCTGTATTGAGCAATTAGTGTGTATAGCACAACATGGAAAGGGAGAAAGAACACTGAGCATTTACTCTGTGCCAGTTCTGAACAGTGCATGGTATAGAGACCAGGAATCTGAAAGAATAGGAGTCTGCCTAGATAAAAGAAGCTATGAAGTGTCCCAGTTGATTTTTAAGTTTTGTACTCTTCAACCTTGGCTATGCATTAGAATTATCTGGAAAATTTTTAAAATATATTTTCATCATATTTTTCTTTCCCTCACACTCTTAAAGATAGGCCTAGGCATGTTGATATGGCAGAGACACAGGACTTTATTCTAGCTCATAGGTGATTCTGATGTACAGCCTTGGTTGAGAACAGGAATCAGCAGGGGTGCCTGGGTGGCTCAGTCAGTTAAGTGTCTGCCTTCTGCTCAGGTCAGGATCCCGGAGTCCTGGGATCAAGCCCCGAATCCAGCTGCCTGTTTGGTCGGGAGCCTGCTTTTCCCTCTGCCCCATACCCTGCTCAGGCTCTCTCTCTCTCAAATGAATAAATAAAATCTTAAACAAACAAACAAATAAACAAAAACAGGAACCAGCAAACTATAGCCCATAGGCCACGTCTAATCCACCAGTTTTTGTAGTTTCGTAGCTAAGAATGGTTTTAACAGATTTAAGTGGCTAAAAAGAAAACTGAAAGAAGGATAGTTCATGACACATGAAAATTATATGAAATTAAATTTTTAGAGTCCATAAACAAGGTTTTGAGACCAAAGCCTCATAGATAAATTGTTGATATGTCAACAAATACTTGAGAGACCTCTTCATAGATGTATTTAAACTGTTCTTTCTAATGTAACTGCAATTTCTAGCAAACAAAAGAGCATAAACTTAGAGATAAAGAGAAATAAAAACCTCAGTCATCTCCAGTTTCAAGTCATTTCATCCCTTTTCATGTAATCTTTTGATAAAAGGATAAGTCATCTTTTTTTTATTGCTTTAAGTGTTAAGATGGAAGAGAATTACTAGGTCAGATTCAGTAATTGTTTTTTTGATAGTGTGAGGTACTACTGGTTTGTATTATGTGTTTTATACTGACCAGTATTAATTCACATAAGACCGTATTCCCAAACTTGGTGGTACTGGTTTAGGGGTTTAAAGCACATCTCCATTCCTGTTCCATTTTCAAATTAAGTGTATGTGGATTGCTATAGATAGATAAGCTCTCTCAAGGAAATAACCTGCCTTTCAAAGTAATGTGATCACAGATGTTCAAGTACATTCATATGCAAATCATTTTAAATTTGAAGGGTATTTTTATTTTTGTTATTTCCTAAAACATTATTCTTGGAAGAAAAGTTTGACTTCTGTCACCAGGTCTATTGTCTATTAGTAAGTTAGGCTGTGAAGTTCCCACTGTGTACACAAGTTTTCTGCAGATGTAGAGGGAGATCTAAAACTCACCCACAATGATGGCCCTTTTTTGAGAGCTTTACAGTTTACTAATGATACCATTTTTGTCCATCCTGCAAGGTTCCCTTGACTGTATTTTGTTCCTGGTTATGAGATCTGGACAGAGTTGGACTAATCAGGGAGTATATTCTAATTCAGCCCAGCTGTCTTCAGAGACCTCATGTTACTTGAGAAAGAACTGATTTAGGTGTATATGCAAATAACTTGCTTTTAATTTTACAACATTTTGTTGAGTGATAAATCGTAACATTCTTATGGGGAACCAAACACTAGCAAATCAAGTTTTTATAAGACTAACATCAAGTTTTTTCAAGTTGCATTATTTAAATAAAAGCCATCTTTTTAAATATTTTTTATTATATTTTGTTAAATCTGTGAAAGCACACCTGTTTATTAATTGCATTCTCTTGTTTAGAATATATGTGTGAATCATTCAGAAATAAGTTTATACAAGTTTTAGATACATGTGGACTATGATATATTTGTGGAGAATTCTTCTTACTCAGATGTGTCCTTGTTTTATTTCATTTTGCTGCTTTTGGCTTGTTATGTTATGTAATAAAGTGAGAAAAAAACCTCTTGAGAGTAATGTTTACCTATTCAAGATAAATTACTTCTGTGAAAGAATTCAGTCCAAGTAATTAAGTTTAGTATTAGCCTGTATTCAGATTTATATTATAGAAAAAGTGGGATTTAAAAAATTATATTAAATTGATATTTTTATAACTTGAATAGTAAACTGGATCACTCATTTGATCAGATTTATTCTATTCTTTGACATTTTATGTAATTAATGGATTTCATGTTTTGAGAGATGACAATTTTGAAACAAGTTCATTTTTACTATTAAAATATCAGCTTGTGGGGTGCCTGGCCAGCTCAGTCAGTAGAGCATGCAGCTCTTGGTCCAGGGGTTGTTATTCAGGCCTCATGTTTGGTGTACAGCCTACTTAAAAGTAATAGGAAAAAACATCAACATATATTTCTTATGTTGTCAACTAAGTTGCAAAAAAAAAAAAGCGCATAAAAATAATTATGTTTTTCTATCTATTATAGATAATCTAAGCAGTGTTTTGACATGGCATTTTCTCATGTTGGGTTTTCTGTTTTTGTTTTTAATCATTACTGAATATGTAGTGTTAATGGCATAAAACACTTCCTATTAGATCTGAAAGTGGACTGCTCTATACCTTGGTTCCCCGTGAGATCAAATGTCCAATCCACCAAGTTGGGTTTTTCTAATGTTTTATTTAGAAATATTTCAAACCTGTAGAAACTTAACAGAGATAACACAGTGAACCCAAATAATACCCTTCACTTAGATATTTAATAAGTGTTTACCATTTTTGCCATAAATTGCCTTCTCTCTTAATTTCTCCTTCCAGGCACCTGGGTGGCTCAGTGGGTTAAGCCTCTGCCTTCGGTCATGGTCATTGTCTCAGGGTCCTGGGATCAAGCCCGGTATCAGGTTTTCTCTCAGCAGCGAGCCTGCTCACCCTCTCCCTCTCCCTGTCTCTCTACTTGTGATCTCTCTCTCTCTCTCTCTCAAATAAATAAATAAAATCTTAAAAAAAATTTATCCTTCCTTCCACTCCTGTGCTCACACAACACACATACACATGCACACACGCACACACAATTTATTATTACTACATTTTGAGGATTAATTGAGAATAACTTGCACACACATCGTGCTTGTTTATCTCTAAATACTTCAGAATGTATAGTCTAAGTATCTTACATTATCCTATATAGCTGTAGTATAGTTGGGAAATTCAGCTAAATTTTTTTGCATCTAATATAGACTCTAAATTAAAATTTTAACCAATTGTTTCAAATCATCCCTTTCATAACAATCTATTCCCAGTCTGCTGCAGGATCCAGTATTAACTTTCTGTATCATGAGTCTTCTTTACTCATGAATAGTTTGTCAGTTTTTCATGTTAGTGATACTTTTAGAGTATTGGTGAGTTGTCTTAAGAATGTCCTTTAACTTGAGCTTGTCCTGTTTAGATCATTTTTTGGCAGGAATACCATGGAAGTGATAACACGTTCTGAGTGTATCACATTAGGAGGTTCACGTTTTACCTTGTCCTGTAAGGGGCATTAACTTGGATCATTTGATTAAGGTGATTTCACTAGATTTCTCCCCAGTAAAGGTAATTTTATAGCATTTTGTGAACAGTCTTTGGGGAGATACTTTGAAATGCTGTGAACATCCTGTTTTCCAGCTAACTGTAACCAGCTGGTTTTAACATCCATTGATGATTCTTGCCTGAATTAGTTAATGCTGTTGTGGTTTAATTCACCAAATTTTGCGTGCACAATCTTTTTTCAAGATTTTATTTATTTATTTGAGAGAGAGCATGAACAGGGTAGGGACGGTGGGGGAGGGGGCAGAAGGAGAGGGAGAAGGGCTCTGGGATCATGACCTGAGCTGAATGCATACGCTTAACCCACTGAGCCACCCAGGTGCGCCTGCATGCACAATTCGTAAGGACTTCTTTTAAAAATAGTTTAGGCAGGGGCGCCTGGGTGGCTCAGTGGGTTAAAGCCTCTGCCTTCGGTTCAGGTCATGATCCCAACGTCCTGGGATCAAGCCCCGCATCGGGCTCTCTGCTCAGCAGAGAGCCTGCTCCCTCTTCTCTCTCTGTTTGCCTCTCTGGCTACTTGAGATCTCTCTCTCTCTCTCTTTCTCTGTCAAATAAATAAATAAAATCTTTAAAAAAAATAAATAAATGAAATACTTTAGGCAGAGATTAAGAAGTACAGACTTCTAGTTATAAGATAAATCGTGGATATGAAAAGTATAGTGTAGGGAATAAAGTCAATTAATATTGTAATAACTTTGTACGGTAAGGGGGTTACTACCCTTTTTGTGGTATTTTGTAATGTATATAATTGTCAAATCATTAAGTTGTACACCTGAAACTAACAATCTTATATGTCAAGTGTACCTCAACTAAAAATTGAAAAATATTCGTGTATAAATATCATTTAACCAAATACTCTTAAAATTAAGAATATCTACAACATAGTATTTGTATTAGTTTCCTTTTGCTGCTTGGAGAAATGACCACAAACTTCCTTAAAATGATAGAAATTTAGGGGCGCCTGGGTGACTCAGTCATTAAGTGTCTGCCTTTGGCTCAGGTCATCAGTCCCGCATCGGCCTCCCTATTCCACGGGAAGCCTCCTTCTGCCTCTCCCACTTGACCTGGTTGTGTTCTCTCTCTCGCTGTGTCTCTCTGTCAAATAATTAAATAAAATCTTTTTAAAAAATGATAGGAATTTTTCTTTCATTGTTCTGGAGGCCCGAAGTTCAAAATCAGTATCACTGAGGAAAAATCAAGGTGTTAGCAAAACTGCACTCCTGGAGACTTTAGGGGATCATCTTTGGGCTCTGATAGCTGCCAGGATTCCGTGGCTTGTGGTCACATCACTCCAGTCTTTAAGTACAACATCGTCAAATCTGTGTCAGATGGCCTTCTCTTCTGTGTCTCAGATCTCCCCCTGCCTCTTCTTATAAGGATGTAAGTGATTGCACTTAATGTATATTATTTATTCCAAATGTTAAATTTCCCCTAATGCAACCTAGTAAGCTCTTCAAGTTTATTTGTGTATGGATTGTCTCATTTTACTCTTAATTTCTAGGGACAGGGATTAAAAACAACTCTATGTGCATCATTTTCCTCAGCAAATTTTAAGCAAATGATCTGGGACAAATGTAGATAACCAGGACTTTCTCTCTCTTTTTTGGGGGGGGGGGTTTGGACTTCCTGTTGGATTTAGTGATACCGTATGTTTATAAAGATTGCTTTTTTGTTGTTGTTAGTTATATTTAGGCTTTTTACTGAGGGAACTTTCTGCAAATGTTATTTTTTTCTTCATTGTAGACAAGAGTTAGGTGTCAAATAACTTGGTTTGAAATTTTGGAGATTAGGATACCTTAAGAACTGATTCTGTAGTTTTTGTCTATAAATCCTATATTACTTACCTAATTTAGTAACAGGTAAAGTAACAAAATAGACAGAAATATCCCCAGCTCTGGCATTCATCCACCATCTTTTAGTACTGCAATGGAGGCAGGGAATTACTGGGAGTAGCAGAGTCACACTGTATAAAGGAATGACACGTAATTGATAAGATCAAGAATAGGTGGTGTAGAGGCGTTTAATAATCTGGGCTCCTGGTTGCAAATAACAGAAATCTGATCCAAAGGAAAGGGGGAAAAAAGGAAGGGGTGGGAGAAAGATACATCTAGGTATTTATCTGGTTTTAGAACACCTGATCATTCTAGATCTATTCTAGAGATTCAAGCATTAACACTAACTCTCTCCCCATTTCTCAGTTCTACTTTCTTCTGTGCCGGCTTCATTCTTAGGCTGCTCTAGTTGGAGAAAAAATGGCTTTCAGCAGCTTCAGACTTAACTTCCATGGTCATTAAAACCTATGTCTCAGAGATAGTGCCTCTTTGATAATTCTGGTAAAAAGCTCTGGAAAGTTCTTTCATTCACTCAGCTTGGATTATACCTGATCTCATCAGTGGGATCTGATGCCTGGATTGGTAATGTTTGAATTGCGTATTGACCCCTTTAATAGGGATGTGAAGAGAGGAGTGAGGTAGAAAGGAGTGACCATCACTCATCACCATCCAAACCAAACAAAATGATTTTTCCAGTAAAAAACACTGTCCTATAAATAAAATCTTTAAAAAAACAAAACAAGGGGTGCCTGGGTGGCTCAGTGGGTTAAAGCCTCTGCCTTCAGCTCAGGTCATGATCCCAGGGTCCTGGGATCGAGCCCCACATCGGGCTCTCTGTTCAGCAGGGAGCCTGCTTCCCCCTCTCTCTCTGCCTGCCTCTCTGCCTACTTGTGATCTCTCTCTATCATATAAATAAATAAAATCTTCAAAACAAAACACAACAAAACACTGTCCTTATACCAAAGAAAGGGAATGGATACTAAAGAGGTAAAATAGTTTTCTGTTTGTTATGATGCCAAAATCTAGCACATGGTAATATCTGATGCAGAATCATATACACATTGTACACTCAATAATTTTTTAAATGAAATATGCTTTAAGAAGTCTTTTTGAGAACTTAAGAGATTCTTTCAGGACTCTTGTATTTGACATTTAAGTTTCTCAGGGTAACTACATGGAAATATTTTAGCTATTCTTTAAACAATTTTTTATTGAATGCTACACTGTTTTACCTGCAGTATTAATCTTTTCAAAGGTTCCATATAATTTTAAAAATAACTCTTACGTGTAGAACTAGATTTCAAGACAATTTTAAAGTGATTTTTTTTCATATTTTATCTCCATATGTCAACTAACCAGGCTAAAGGATTTATGCAAGCCAAGGAACTCCAAGTTATATTTTAAAACATATTTTAACCAAGGCTCACAGGCTATCTCCTTACCTTTTATTTATCTAAAGTGCTATGGGATTTTTAATGCCTACGCAAAGCATATAGTAAGCCTCATCTGGAAGACCCATGCATAGCACAGTGCAGCTACTCAATTTATCTACCTTGGAAGGATGAAAGGCTAAGTTGAAAAATCATTTATCAGTTCCACTTCAGTTGTTACATTTTTGCTTCAGAAACATCCTTCATCTCCTGAGTCTCATAATCTCTTGCCTTTGAGGTTGTTTCATAGACATGCTTTCACTCAAATGCCTTCAATTTGAACTTCTTCAAGAGGGGTACCTATCTCCCAGAAGTTCCCTCTAGGGACCATTTCACTGCTGTTATTTCAGCTCCTCCCACCTAGCTTGTTGAAGAAAGTTCTCTCACCAAAAGCATTTCTAATAGGAAATCAACACTAGTCAAGCTGTATATAGCAGCTCTTTGAAGATTGGGCACCCAACCTGGAGTTCCTTAAGAAGAAGGCAACAACAAAACCCGGTAACAAGGCCCAAGATAACCCTGTGCCCTTCAACATGAACTTCTAATGCCCCTGCTTTCATGCTTTGAGTCAATGTACCCCCACTGGAATGAGATTATACTTTGGCTTTACATGATAATAATTCTCTAAGAAGTGTGTCATTAGCCATATTCCTCTCAAATTCACAAGCCTAATTGTGATTACTCTCTGCTTTTCTAGCAATATTTAAGTTTTCATGAATAGGTAGTACACCTATCCACATGGTTAGGGTTCCGTTTTCCTGCTATACTCTCCTTCCTTTCCCTCAACCTCCCTCACCTTGACTGTATCTCTTAAAAAGCCATTCTTTAAGATAATTGTGTTGTTTCTTACTTACATGTTCCATTTCCTTGGGGCACCTCAGTGGCTCAGTTGGTTACGTAGCCAGCTTTTGATTTTGGCTCACATCTGATCCCAGGGTTCTGGGATGAGCCCCGCATGGGGCTCTGCCCTCAGTGGGGAGTCTGCTTGAGGATTCTCTCTTTCCCTCTGCCTCCCTCCCCCCAGCACATCTGCGCGCACACACTCTCTCTCTCAAATAAATAAATCTTCAAAACAAAACAAAACAAAACAAAAGGTTCCATCTCCTTAACTGTCTGTAAACCTCTCAGAGTCATGAACTTTATGACCTGTCTGTTTTATGTTTTCATACAAAGATTAGGTAAATATTATCTGGGAATATGGTACTTAGTAAAATAACTCATAAAACTTTAAAATCTAGGTAGCACGGCAGACACAAAGATAAATAAAACATGGTTCCTGCCTACAAGGAGCTTTTAACATCATAGAAGAGATGCAATATGCATTTAAGTGTAACATAAAAGATCTATCATTAAAGAGTAAACAATCAATTTCTTCTCAGGAAATCAGGGCAGGCTTTTTGAAGAAGTTGGTATTTGAGTCAGGATCAGATTGTTGCGATATTTTCATTGAATCATCAGTTTGCTGAATTACATTATAGAAGAGACATTTAAAGGCAAAGTGATAATAACCCTTCGTGTGTATAATTCTTGCTGGTTGGCAAACCTCTTTTATGTTTATTTCTTACTGGTGCTTCAAAAGCCTATGAGATATTTTTGTGGACATATAAAAATCTCACCTATTTAGCTTTCAGAGTTTAGTTTGTTTTCTGATTGCCTTGGTGGTCAGCAAACAGTGTTATCAATCTTGACTTCTGCTATCGTCTTTTGTCCTTGAGATTAGCACTCTAGAAAAAAAGGAGAGATTTCTTATTTATAGCATCTGTTCTCAAAAAGTCAGAACTGACCCTATCCTGTTTGACCAGATTTGTCAGTAACCATCTTGCAATACTATTATAACATTACTTTTTTTTTAAACCACTAAAGAAAATGAAACTGGAACTTTTGCCCATTAGCTTGAAGTATACTTAAATTTTCTGTGTATCTCATAGCTTTTCATATGTTTCTGTGAGATGTTTCTGGACAATATACGTGCTAAGATAATGTATAACAATGTTGAGATGTGCTATATCTTGCTCAATAATTTTTCTCCCCTTATACAGTGGTGTAGTTTATCTATTTGGCTCTTTTTTCTTTGTGTTTGAATATTCCTTGAGGAGAAGGGAAAATGGAAGAAGAAACCTTAGCTCAATGTAGTAATAATTTTTTGTGTGTGATATCAGAAAACTGCTTAATAATAAACTTTTTCTATCCACCTGCTTTGAAAATAGCCTTTATTAAAGGCAAAATTTGGTTTTGATTTTGCCAAAATCAGATTTCATTCTTTTGCTATTATTCAGAAGCCTGTGTGTCTCACCTGATTGATCATTCCAACTATTTCACTCTGTGCTTCAAATCATCAAAATCCCATTTGCCCTGCTGCAGGGTTGGCATAAGAATGAATGTGATGGCAGCAATTAACATTATGATCGCAATGAAGACTTAAAAAGGAAAATAGCAGCTTCATTAATATCTAGCATTGTTTTTGCCCACTGTTACATCAGTAAGAAATAGTGTTTGGAAAAACAAAAGCAGGAAAAGCTGCTTTTTATAAGTAATTATGAAACTATTTTCATTTTTCCCTCATAGGATTAAAAAGTAAGCAAATTCTGTAGTTATTTTCTATGTTGATTATTTCTACCATGTGGCTTAGAATTCTTCATAGTTGTAGTTATTTCTGCTTTTAAACTTCAGGAACAATACAACAAATTGGAGGAGTCAGTGTTCTACATAGACTTAAAAGAATTCATTACTAATTAGAAAATGCCAAAGGACTCGTAGCACACTCTCACTCACACACAGATTTAGGCATAATGTTTCCTAGTTAATAGATCATTGTGTTATTGCATGCACTGCAGGACATACTTCACTTGAATTTGAAAATAATTATTTAATGTCTTTGGTTTCAATTCTTATTAAAAAGAGCATCATCGAATATAAAAGCAAAGCAACCATTCTCGCAATTTACTATTTTTTGTAATTATGACTGTTTTATATAGACTTTTCTTTTTGTTGTAATTAGATTCTTATTGTAATGCCTTTGCTCTTTGCCCTGTGATGTTGCTTTGTTGGTTTGTTCATCTACCTTGTAGACCTTGATGACCCTCATGTTCTAGTCCTTTGGCTTTTTACTAGGCTGAACCAAAAGAAAGCACTTGGTTGCCAGCAAAAGAGCTGAACAAAGGCAGGAAGGAAGGGTTTTAAGCATGGGATACTGCCATAGAAAACAGCAAATATATTTTAGCTCGGTCTATGAAAACCAGCTTCTATAAGGCTAGGCCATACACTGTCATTTTTATTATTGGCCAGCCCTTAGCCTCTGTACACTGTTGAAGAAGTTATATTTTATCACAAAAATGCTTGATAAAATTGGTCTGTTCAAACCCTTTAAAGTTGGGGGAAGTTGGTGTTCTACATCATATATCCATAATGGAGGCAGTCTGCCTTTTAACTGCATTGTGCTTCATCTGTACATTTAGTTCAGGATGAGATTTATTTATAAAGCTTTTAAATAAAGAATTTTTATTTTTTTCCTGTTTTTTCTTTAAATATCAATATTAAAGGAAAATGTATGGGAATCATTAAGATATGGTCAATAGGCATCAAAATAAAATGGAAAACATTTGACAGTTTCCTTGGATATCAAAGTAGAAAAAGGGCATACACCATATTTAAGTATGTCACCAGCACTATAGAATGGCAGTAGTGAGTTTTTCAGCTCTTATTTTAAGATTGCAGGAACTAGCAGATTTAAACTAATAATTGCTTTAAAATATAAGCTGTCCAGTTATTTCAGAGGCAAAATGCTATATTAAAAGCCAGTTATTAGGATAATAGTGTCAACATTAGCCCTAAGTGTTAATTTCCACATCATTTGAAGACAGTGAGTTGCTGGTGAGGTTTGGGGGCCTAAAAATTATTAATATGTCTTGTAGGACACGTGGGAATCTATGAGTGTTACTTCTGACTTATTATATGAAGAGAACAAATGGAGAAAAATCCTTAAAAACTCTTCTTACCTGTTTTCATGATGGGGTTTGTGTTTTGAAGGCTAGTTCAGGTCCTTTTTGCTTTCCCATAGTAAAGTAATTCAGTATATTTTTTGCTTGCGATTGTTTCAAATTTAATTTAATTTCTAAGAATATAAAATTTATATTTGTAAAGGTTTATGTGTCATTTACATATTGTTAGAGAGTTTGTCTTTTATAGATTAAAAATGGGTAATTACCCAAATTCTAAGTATGTTAACCTGATTTTTTTATGTTATTGCGTTAGAAGGCAGATAAATAAAACTTCCCTTATACTTACTAATTACGTCAAAAGGCAGGATTTTTGTAGTGTTATATAACGGCCAGACAAAATAAAGTATTGATGTTTGAAAGGTTTATTAATAAGAAATTTTAAAATTATTTTCATGTCACTTAAGAATAAAACAAATAATTTATTTATATTTGCCAAATAAATTAATATAAAACAATGTTTACATGGGGGAAATACATTCTATACTTCACAACTAGAATAAAATAAAGGAAAAGAAGCTGTAGGAGTAGCAAAGGAAGGGATAGGATGGGCAGACAACATAATTTCTTCCAAAATAGATGAAATTGAACAAAATTTGTTCTTTTGTCTAACAAACCACCATTTTTGGGGATTATTACTCTCAGTAAAGCAGTCCAGCTAGGATTAAACACATTTAATATAAAATAAAATTGTCGGTGCAAAGAAAAATAGCCAAGAGGTACATATTTCTCAACAAGTTAGGTGTATGTTCAGACGTTATTACAAAATTTATGTTTTCAAAACAACTAATTCATTTAACAGAATAATTTCTGAAATTTTTCCAAGCTTCTCAACACTCTTCGACTTCTCATTCATTTTATTAAAGGATTCATACACATAATAATTGTATGTACATGACAATAAGGTATCTGGAGTAAAGATATTTTTCTTGTTTTTGATTTTAAGGCTCATTTAGAAATTTTGCTTCTAATATGCCTAACCTTAAGCAATTTAGATATGTCCTGGGGATAGCTAAAATTTTTACTTTATAACTGGGTATTTTGGTGTGGTATTGGCCTGGCCAATGAGTGTATAACACAATGCTATAAATGGAAAGCTATTACTGACTTAAACTCTTGATTCTTCTACATTAGTGCTAGTAAAATTGATGTATTCTTAGTTCCAAGTAGTGGTATTTTATAATGCCATAGCAAAAAGCATGGTTGGAAATGAGAAGTGCTGTCTCTTAGAAGTTCTCTCATATTTCAGCTAAAACATACTCAGCAAAAAAGATATGTAAATTAAAAGAAAATCTCCAATTTCCTATTCTGAGTAAAGCTTTGATTTTTGCTGATTCAGGAAGTAAGGTTGACATTGGAGCTTCTCATTTCATCTGGAATAATCACTTTTTCCTTTTGAAAAGTCTTTCATTTTAGCAGCAATATCTTCTAAAACAGTCCATTTTGCATGGATGAACCTGTTTTTCTCTAGATAACACAGAAAATACAACTATCATAAATGGTAACCTGCTTTCTATAGTATTGCTTTCCTGGGTGCCCAGTGAGATACTAAAGTGCCAGGCTGTTCATTCTGGAGATTTCACTGATTTTCTTAACTGCATCCCTTCCCCACCCACCAAATAACAACCCCCAACAGAAGAATTTTATAACTTCCAAATTGACTACTGCAATAAAATGTTTAACCCCAGGGTTAGATAAATAAGATGCTGACTACCTAATGAAGGTGGCTAATATCAGCTTAGGATCATTCAGAATATATACTTCTCATTCTTGAAACATTGTACTGTTACCTTTTTTTTTTTTTTTTTTTTTTTTTTTTTTTTTTTTTTTTTGTCCTGTTAAAATAGGTGGTTTGGTGTTACCTTACTGATTCTGATATTTTCTCAGATTTTTTCCATTAGTATTTTTTTCTTCCATGTATCAAGATAGGCTTAATATCTGAGTAAATAATAATGAACTTGCTTTTGTTATAGGGTAGCTGCATAGAGTATTCCAATAGCATTCCAGATATTTGGCTGCCAAAATAAGAAACGTATAAACTGCTTATTTGTTTAAGTTGGTATTAAACAAAATAAGTAACAATTAAAAATATGTTCTGGTGCTGTCTACATACAATCCCTTAAAATTTCCAGAAAAAGCTCAAATTATATGTTGATTTTCTGCCAAATGATCAAGTTTTTCTTTCGTGTCTTTGGTAAATGGAAATTTATATGTGATGTGTTGCTTTGACTAGAGAGTTATAAATAGATCCATTGTGTTTCAGGTATATAATTTCTGTGCTGTATGTATGGAGGCACTTCCTTGCTTCCCACGGTACTTGACAGCGCTCTCAAAGGAGCGAATGTATGCTTATGCAATCCTGGACACAATATGTATTTCTCTTGCTATTTGGTCTGTTAATGCTATGTGATACAAAGTCCTTATATCAAATTGTGTATTCTATGTAGATAGTGCTTTTAAACTTCTTCCTGATAACACGTTCTCTTGTATTAATGCAATAAAGCCAAGATGACAGGATGACATAGTGAAGCTCTTATTAAAAACATGTTCTAATTGTTGCAGAGATATTAATGGAAATCGAGAGCTTGCTGCCTCAAGTTATTTCAAATTGTGTATTTTATATTTACAGTTTACATTTACATATTAATTTTATCTATTAAGAATTGCTTTCAAATTAAAAGATTTACATATGCTTAAACAAAAGCATGAAATTAGATTTGAACTCCAGAAACCAATTCATTGTATCAGCACACTAAATGGTTTTGCATTAAGGAAAGCCAGATTCAATGACAAGTTTGGCCCTTACAATTGAAAATACCATGAAGGAAAAGCAATCATGAGAGTCATATATGTTTATCTATTATGTAAAAAGCATATTCCTTTTTTTTTTAGAGTACCTAAGTGCTCAAAATGCTATGATTAACATTTATGATTTCCCAAAACGTTGGGAAGAATTATGCTGGGAAATTTAGGATTATTTCTGAAGGAAGTTCATTACGTACAAATAATACAGCTTATAAAAGAATTGATGAGTTATCCATTTGAAATTTATATGTATTTGTTTTAATCTTGATGTCATAGGTCTACCTTATAAAACTTAAGCATATTAAGCAAGCAGATTTTAAGATTTTTAGCAAGGCCTTCCTTGGAAAATTCTAAACCTTTGTGTAAAATTGGCAGGTCATCTGGCCAGTCTCACCCTATAAAATTATTTCTGCATTGTGTGCTGCTGGCTGTAATTACTTTGGAAAGTCTTTAATCCAAGTGTTCTTTTTTGGCAAAATATTACTTGCTTTTTAAAAAGAGCTTATTTTAGAGGGGATATCAACATTGCTTCCTCCTTTCCTCAGTTTTTAAAACTACCATTTTGTGGTTCATTTGTAAATTCTAAGTGCCACAGAAAGGACTGTGCGGTGTTCAAGATCCATGCTTTCAGGGTTAAAACTGAGTTTATATGCACACATACTACATACTTACTAAGCTATGGAACAACTATTCAGACTGCACTGTACACTCTGCTAGAAGAGTTAGCATGCTTTTTCTGCAGACATGGTTGATTGGAAAATAACAACAACAAAAATTGTCCAGAGTGGCTACTGAAATGCTTTTCATTCTTTGCTGTACAACTGTATCAGCAAAATGTTGATCAAAGTTCAGATGGGAACATTAACTAGTCTAGCTCGGTTTCCAGTGTTTTCATTCGTTAATTCACAGAAAACCGTACATTAGACTGGATTATTGCATAGTATGAAGTTTGCCGTAAAATTGTGAGATATGATGACATGACTGTAATGTTTGTCTGCTTTGTCTCTAAACTTTCCATCCTGCATATCTTGACTGTCATTGTATTCATTTTGCAGTCCATTAACCAATAAGAATTTACCTTAAATTAAGCATTTTTAGGGATGCCTATTGTCTCCCAGTGGTGCTTTGTGCTGCCATATGGTTGCTGCTCAGCTTGACTTAACATTCTTAGTCTTTTTACTTTTTGTAACTAGCAATTTTGCAAAGATAGCCTGAGCTTTTTTGTGGTACAGGTCAAGTACTTATGGAGTGAACTGTAAGGAAGCCAACTTTCATTGTGCTGGAATGTCTTTGTAAAAAAAAAGGCTACCCCAACCCATAATTTTTCAGTAGATACATTTCTTATTTAGAACAACCTGGACTTTATGCAGAATACAATATGGTATAATAACAGTTGTATTTAATTTTAGGCAGAGTGGCTTTTTTAAAAAAATAGCTCAATTTGTAAAGAATATTTATATTTAAAAAGATTACTTTTTAAATAGCTTATCCTTGTGAGTTTTTTAAAAGACAATTCTTAATGTGTTTAAACACGATTTCCTTTATAACAAACTTCCTGAAAAGTGAGAGGGAACTTTAATCTTCATATATTAAGAGGTAATGCATGATAGGGAATTATTTTTGCCAAGATTTTTTTCTCTAAAACCTAACTAATCTTTATCATTTTCACTTTTTTTCTTTCCTTTTTAAAAGCGTGGTGGTGGTGGTGGTGATTTTGCTTTGCTTGTTAGCTTTAACTGTGCCCTGAAGGTTCTGCCATGATTAATCAGTGAGGGCAACTTTTTTTTTTTTTTCATATATATTCACTGTAGACTAGAATCCAGTGTTGACTCTTTCTGTTTTTCTTTTAGTGAGTAGTGAGGAATGGGGGAAAGCATTCGTTCCATTGAATAATTTATAATAGCTAATTTCCCTGTAAGAACTCACCAAAACATGATAGATATATCTCACTTAGGGAAAAAAGTTATCTCTAAGGTGAACCACATTCTATTTGATATTTCAAATAGGATAGGTATGTCAAACCCTATTTTCTCCATTATTTTACAGTGTAAAATTGGAATGCATTATTCTAGAAAACAGACTGGTTTTTAAGACAAAATCAAATTTAAGATAACTTTTTAGAAGAAAAGAATCATTTACAGACACAATAATACTGAAATTATAAATGCAAGGTGGAGAAGTTTACTGTTTGGCACAGTAACTTACATATAAATATAAGCAGCACAACTAAATAAGTCAGTAGTATTTCAGATTGTCATTTTCCTTGAAATGCTCCAGTAGAATACATAGCTTTTCTTTAATGTTCAATATTCTGCCTTCTGATATTTTGGAGAAGTAGCTATTCTTAGAAATTAGCAAGTTAGATTAAGCACAAGAGAATTTGATGTGTAAATAGTTGAAAGTATAATTTAAAATACAGTAGTAAATTATTAAATAAGCAAATAATTTTCTGGAAGACAAATAACAGTAAACCTGATTCATTTCAAATTATTGTTGAGCACCTGTCAGTGTGGTGGACACTGCTAAGCTGCAATAGCTGCCTTCAGATAGCTCATAGCTCGGCAAGGAGTTAGACACAAAAATGGGTACTCATAGTGCAAAGAGATTTAAGTTCCTTGATGGATGTAAATACAGGCCATTGTGGAAGCACATAGGAAGAATTCCTAATTCAGTTTTGGGAAATGAGGTAGGACTTCCTGGATGGAAAACTCTAGCAAACCCAGAAGGATAAATAAAAATAAGCTAAATGGAGATGGGCATGGAGAGGGGAGAGAGCATTGCAGGTTCAGGGAATAGCAAGTATGTAGCCCAACTGCTGTTGTTTTGTTCAAAGATATATATGGGTGAAGCATAAAGGTAAAGGTAAAGGCAATGGAAGATAGAAGTTAGTCTAGACTGGTAAATTAGGACCAGGTTTTGAAGGGCCTTATAAGTATGGTCAGAAAACTCAGGGATTTCTAGAAGAGATTTTGTTAGATAGTGACATGATCAGATTTACAATTGAGGAAAGTCAGTTTGGCTGGAGAGTGGGGAATTGCAGAGGATTGGGTAGGTAAGAGTAATGTTGTGAGTAAAGACACTGGTTGGTTGTTTTTTGGTTGCTTTTGGAAGTAGGTGAGAGGTGATGGACCATTCTTCTAGATAGTAAGTACTAAAGGAGAATCAAGTTTGAGAAAGGGAAGAATGAAACTCCTGTGGTAGGAATTGTGCTTCATAGAGAATCAGGAGATGTAAATGTTACTTTGATGCTATCACCCATGAGCCAGATGATATAGCCTTAGACAAATCATCTTCTCTCTCTAGTTTCTTCATCTTTGGCATTGACATATGACAGTGTTTATTGCCCTTGTATTTCTACGGCCATGTAGAAGACAGGTGTGAATATATTAGGAAATATTTATGTACTATTCCAATATAGGATATTATGTAACATAATGGAGAGTACATGTATTAAATACATTGCCATAGTGCTATAAAGCTGGTATCCGAAACTGTACCAGGATGGACCAGCATTTGGGACAGGGAAATAATTTGTTGTATACAGTGAACCTTTTGCTGTAATGGTATTTTTAATAATAAAATCTGACCTAACTCCTATTAGTAATTTTAGAATAAGGAAAGAGGGGTGCCTGGGTGGCTCAGCTGTTAAGCATCTGCCTTCAGCTCAGGTCATGATCCCAGGGTCCTGGTATCGAGCCCCACATCAGGCTCTTTGCTCAGCAGGAAGCCTGCTTCTCCCTCTCCCACTCCCCCTGCTTGTGTTCCCTCTCTCTTGCTGTGTCTCTCTCTGTCAAATAGGTAAATAAAATCTTAAAAAAAAAAATAAGAAAAGAGACCTATCTATCTATGATATCTTCACTTAAGCTCACTTACTCCCTCATACCTCACTTTATAACCTTGTGAAGGTATATGGGTATTATTATTGGTTTTTTCCAATTAAGAAAACTAGCGATGTCAAGTTAACTTTCCCGAAGTCTCATTGTCAGTGTCAAGTCAAAACTTTGAAAAGGCACCAGGGTAGAGAGAAACAAGCAGAAGAAAATTTTTGAGTTAAATATGGGTGACATTTCTGCATATAAGTATATACTTAGATAGGATTTAAATCATTTTTAATGTTTTCAGTTTATGAGAAACTTGGATGTCCATTATGTGCCTGACTGTATTCTAGGTGCAATAATATCTGTACCAGTATATTGGTTTGTTGCTAAAAATGACTTCCAGTGTAGTAGTTAAGGGTGTTGAGATTGCAAAACAATTGGCCCAATTTTGATATGACAGTAAAATTGGAAGCAGAAGATAGTTTGTATTTTCCTCATCACTTGACAAAAAACTGTAAGCCTGAGGAATAGTACAGTTTTATGAGAAAACAAAAACTTTTTTAAAACTCTCCTCTATAGGTATAAATCTATTAAAAATTAGTTTTTAGTGTTTTGATGTACAGAAACCAACATGTATAATAGCAGAATATATTTGTACAGTGCTTTAAGATTTAAGTACTTTAACGTATTTTCTCATATAATCCTCACAGGCTTCAGAGGAGGTAGTCAGAACAGGTATTAACACAGATTTGTGTTTGAGGAAATAGGTTCTACAAGTGAAGTTTCAGATCTAATGCTTTTCTAGTTATACCACACTGCCTCTAGATGGGTAATCTGTTTACAAATTTAAATAATTTAAAATTTAAATATTGTTATCACAGTTTTCTTATTTTCCTACCTGGAGTGTTTTGGTAGAGATTCCCATGTTGTTTGGGAAATTAAACCAAATGATCTTTATATTCTTTTAGACTTTGCAACTATAGTTAATCTAGATTTCCTACCGGTAATGTGGAGGAGTCAGGAATCTCTGGTTGGCAGAACCCTTCTAGAGCTTACAAGCTGGAGAGAATATTCCATGAAAGGGAGAAAACGTCCCTTTATTGGATCCCTGCTGCATATTGCTAGACACTGTTAGATGCCTTTATGTGACTACACCAAAACACCAGGATGGATTCAACAGGCATTTCTTCATTGAAGTAAAGGAATGAATGCCAGATGATAGCCATGTACAGAATACTTTCCAGATTTTACTGCTATTGCTATTCATATTTTTCTACCCAGAATGCTTTGTCTCATCTCAGTCTACAGGGATTCAATTCAACTAGCCTTCACAACCACTGCAACTGATACTTTCTGTGTAAAACTTTCTCTACTTCAATTAGTAATGATCTAAATTTTTATAGCAGTCTGTAATATATATATATATATATATTTTTTTTTTAAGATTTTATTTATTTATTTGACAGAGATCACAAGTAGGCAGAGAGGCAGGCAGAGAGAGAGGAGGAAGCAGGCTCCCTGCCGAGCAGAGAGCCCAATGCGGGACTCGATCCCAGGACCCCGGGATCATGACCTGAGCCGAAGGCAGAGGCTTTAACCCACTGAGCCACCCAGGCGCCCCTATATATATATTTTTAACTTCTATCAAGTCATCTCAACTCTCAATGTGGGGCTTGAACTCGGGACTCTGAGATGAAGAGTCACATGTGCTCTGGACTGATCCATCCAGGTGCCCGCGTAAGTAATATTCTTAGTGCAGATGTCACTTGTAAATGTGTGTGTGTGTGTGTGTGTGTGTGTGTGTGTGTGTGTGTACACATACCATATATATGTATCTATACCTTCTTTGGTTTCTCTTTTACAGAACATACTCTACCTGTGAGTATTTCCCTTGATCAGAGTCTCTACCCCCAATTTCCTATGCATCTACTTTCTTGGAGTAGGTTCAGAGGAGAGGCAGAGATATTTCTTTCTTTCTTTCTTTCATTGTGTTTATTTATTTGAGAGAAAGAGAGCATGAGAGGGAAGAGGGTCAGAGGGAGAAGCAGACTTTCTGCTGAGTAGGGAGTCTGATGTGGAACTTAATCCTGGGACTCCAGGATCATGACCTGAGCCGAAGGCAGTTACCTAACCTACTGAGCCATCCAGGCACCCCGAGGTAGAGAGATTTCTATACCAACAAAATTTCTTCTTCTTATGAACTTTTGTTAATGTGAGTCTTGCATGATGTGGCCTTTTTTTTTTTGCCTAGACTTATAGATTGGAATTATGGCAGGGCTCTTACTATTTGAGTTTAGACCAGCTGTTTTCTGAATTTTGGATCATGTAGCTAATAAATACTGGCATCTTACCTTCAGTGTTTACCTGGAGTAATTTTATGAGTGTTTATGTTAGAATATGAAGAGAGATTCAAAAAGAAATTCATATTAAATATTTTTTGAGGGACGCCTGGGTGGCTCAGTTGGTTAAGCAGCTGCCTTTGGCTCAGGTCATGATCCCAGCGTCCTGGGATCGAGTCCCACATCGGGCTCCTTGCTCAGCAGGGAGCCTGCTTCTCCCTCTGCCTCTGCCTGCCACTCTGTCTGCCTGTGCTCGCTCTCTCTCCCTCTCTCTCTCTGACAAATAAATAAATAAAATCTTAAAAAAAAATATTTTTTGAGAAATAACTTTGTGAGTACATAGCGTGTTTTCTATATTACTCTTCTGTTTCTGTGTTTGTCACAGCCAAGTTAATCTTTTAAAACACTGCCTGGGGGCGCCTGGGTGGCTCAGTGGATTAAGCCTCTGCCTTCGGCTCAGGTCAAGATCTCAGGGTCCTGGGATCGAGCCCCGCATCGGGCTCTCTGCTCCGCTGGGAGCCTGCTTCCCCCTCTCTCTGCCTGTCCCTCTGCCTCCTTGTGATCTCTCTCTCTCTCTCTCTCTGTCAAGTAAATTTTAAAAAAATAAAAAAATAAAATAAAACACTGCCTGAATACATTTTCCCCTACTCTAAAAACTGTCAGTGGCTCAGTATTGCCTAGAGAATAATTTTACTCTGATTTGTTTAATCCATCAGTATTTCCTTGTGCTGTAGTTGGATTACTCACTAGTTTGCCTTCTACTTGTCTAGATTGTTCTTTCCATTAATTATGTGGTTATCTGTGTTCTAGCCTTCCTTCAAGTGGTATTGGGTCCCCTACCCCCACTCCTGAGTTTTTAGTGCATTGAGCTCCTGTAATGTTTATTATGTCATAGTATGTGCTTTTCTCTATTGTTCATGATTTTTTTTTAATGTTTCTGAAACCTGTTGCTACCTCTGTAGTATAAAGCTTCAAAGATAGAGCCACATTTTACTCTACTTTTTCAGGGCCTGTTCCATGGCACATAGAATGTATCTGCTCATTAAGAGCTAATAGCAGTGATGAGGAGGATTGTAGATTTGTTTTTGTATGCTTATCCAAATACTTGAAATTTGACCAAGATACTGGACTGTTTGAATACTTTGGTTCACTTCTGCTTGTTAGCAGAAAACTACCCTGATGTATTTGACTGAAAGGGTAGTCTCTTAGAGAGGAGAGCAATTGTGGACCTTTCAGCCAAGTTGGTGCTATGACCTCATTGACTGTAGTGACAGTATGTTGGGTATCTTGGTAGTGGAAACTGTTGGAAACATCAGAGAGCCCTAGAGAGGGAAAATGGTATCCTCTTTCCAGTATTGTATCTGAATCCTGTTCTGGAGCACATTTCTGATCATTCTCTATCCCTGACCCTACCTTCTATACCAAACATACAATTTACCTTGTTCTCTATAGGACCTAATTCCTAGCACCAGTAAACTAGAAAATCTAGCAATAAGGAATTATTCCCAGCAAAGTAGGAAATTTTTTTGTCTGTAAATTTTCTCAAAGTGTTACCCATTTATTCATATGATTAATCAAACATTGCTTTGTTTTTCTGTAGTCTTCTTGGACAGCAATCCAGTCAGGGATGTGTAAAGCTGGGGCTTGCTTGGTTTACCAAGTGCTGTGCCCTCTGAAGGAAAATGATGGTTCCATTCCTCTTTCTACTGAATTCTGGGGAGACAGGATGGCCTTATAGGAAAATAATGGGCTTTGGAGATAAGCAGACAGATTCAAATTCTTCTTCTTATAAAAGTGCAGCCTTTTGATAGTCCTTATCCTCATAATTAGCTAGGCTTCTTCATTTAAAAAAATATTTTCTTAGGGTGCCTGGATGGTTCTGTTGGTCGAGTGTCCAGCTCTTGGTTTCTGCTCGGGTCATGATCTTGGGTCCTGGGATTGAGCCCCATGTTTGGGCTCCACTCTCAGGAAGTCCGCTTGTCCTTCTTCCTCTGCTTCTCTACCCGCTCATACGCATAGTCTCTCTTTTCTCTCTAAAATAAATAAAAATCTACAAAAAATTATTTCCTCATAAGGTCATTGTGAAGATTAAGTGAGTTAAGTTCTGTGAAAACAATCTGGTACAATGTTTAGTACTAATAGTTTCTCACTATATGTGGCTTCCTTCCCTAGGGTGATGTTCAGGTTTGTCCAGGGCTTTCCTTCCTAGTTTTAGCATTGAAAGTCCCCCATGACCTAGGAACCTTCTCCTCCCTTTCCCTTCTCTCCCCCAAGCCCCCTTCCCTGTCTCATTAGGCTTTTCTTATTGGCCATTCTTTGAATAAGTGTTGTCAGGTTTTATTTTATAGGTTAGACTTTTAAGTAAACCTAAATAAACTTCTTTAGATTATATGTGTATGTATCTGTGAATGTCTTGTTTGTTTCAAGGCATGTTATGAGGTTGTATTATACAGTTGCCTTGTTGACTGAGCTAACCAGACCCTTCATTCACTGATTGACCTGATCTGGGGACAGAGAAGGTTATGAGTTACTTGGTAAAGAGGGTAAGATTACTGAAAGTAGTGATGATCTGCTGCCTTATTGGTGAGTTCTGACTGTTTTAAGGAACTGTAGATCATATTCACGTTCTTCCATTGGCCTAAAAATGTTAGAATGAGTTCTTTATACTAAATATTCATCCTGTGAAACCAGCCCTTTAAATTGAAGTTTTCTCAGTTCAGACATAAGTCACAAAATGGCTCTTTGTAGAATGTTGCCATTTTTCCGCCTTTATTTAAAAACTTACTTAAATATTTGAATTAGTATTCTAATGTCAATTTAATGCATTTAATAAAGCTACGTTGTTTTCTAATTAGACAATAAATTACAATTATGATTTCTTTATATTTTCTGTTTCTCATTTTTGTTCTGTCTTTCCTGTCTTTGACTCTTAAGTTTTCTTTTTTAATTAAATAAATCAAATAGAAAACAAATATCTGGTGTTTTTGTCAATGTCATGGCCTTATGTCAAGATGTTGAAAGGTATCTCTCCAAATTATTGTTCTGCTATAGTTATTTCTTTCAAAGAAGGCCTCTTGTATAGCTATTTGTTGAATTGTGTACCTACTGAATTAGTCAAAGCTCCAGCTAAAACCATTTTTTTTCTTTACCTCTCCCCTCCCCCCAAACTTGCTTTTGTTATGTATTGGCTTGCTAATCCTTGTGTTGAGCAGTATCAGACATCACCTTTCTTGGGGGCAGTTAGTCCACTCTTCCGCTTTCTTTGTCAAAGGGCTCCCTTAATAGGAGAAGTCAACAGGGAGGACAAAAAGGATTGAAAGTTGTATTTAATCAGGGTCAGAGAGGTGGTGTTCAGAGTGACGGGCCCACAGGCAGGCTGGCCTTTTATGCTTGCCGACGCAGATGGTCCCAGAGCATTCAGCTAAGTGAAGAGAAAGCTGCCCAGTGAAAGCTATTGTAGGGTAGCATCGTTACAGTTGAGAAAGGTTGCCAGGGGTAACTAGAGAGTATCACCAGTATCGTGTGATCACTAGTCTGTGCCATTGAAAATGTTAGACCGAGGATTGTATTGGGTCCCTTGGCATCTTGATGTTCATATGTAAGCAGTATTAGCTTACATTACTGTTTTTAATTTAATTTTTCCGTTTTCCATCTTTGTTCTTGCCTTGCCTGTTTTAGTACATAAAACACAAGATTTGTTTATATTTGTAATTTTAAAAAATCTCCTAAAAGTATATATATAGTTTGGTATAAATGATACCAAATAGTTTAAATTTTGCCAAGTAAGTTGGATTTATGGTAATAGAATGTTACATTTCTCATTTGAGGAGCTTGGAGTTGATTTTCCTTTGCCCTGAAACTGCTCTGGTATATCCAAGATGGATACATTTTTTTCTCTACATGGTTTTAAGTAACTTATAAAAGAATATATTGAGGTATTTTTCTGAAAACAGTAGGAGTGAAAAGTTGCGATGTGACCAAGAGCTCCCAAATATTTATGAAATCTTATCTTTAATTTTTTGCCAAAGGCAAAAGTAAAAATATGCATCCCAAATGAGCCAGAGCCAAGTAGCGTAACAATCATTGGTCTTAATTTAATATACTCTGAATATGATTTTAATAGCCAATTTTAGAATTCTTTAATTTCAGCCTTTCTTGTCACCTGGATATTTTAAAGAAATTACATATAGTCCCGTATAAAATGTAAACATAAAAGCCTTCTGCACTCACTAGAGGAAAATGCATTGATTTCTATTTAGTGTTAAAAGTGAAGTTTGGGAAGTGCAACTAAAAATTCAAGATGAAGTGATAACAGCCTTGCAAATAATTGTTTTAACTTAGATTACTAGTCAACCCAATTTAAGTTAGCTTTATGCCACCCAGAGCTGATTTTGGCTTAATACCACTTACCCACCTGTTGGTATAACATTGAGTAAAGACAAAACTAATACCATTTCGTAATATAGACATTAGTGTTTGAGAGCTAATAATAATCACCAATAGAATTATTTTGTATGAAAGGTAACATTGTTTTTATTAGTATATTACAACTGGTGTTAGACTTTATCAAACTCCACAATACCCCTATTTAAAATACCAGACTCTAAGTTAATTTCATACTATTACAGAAAAACCTCAGATTGATGTGAAGTGAGCTCCTTGTTTCCTTTTTTATCTTAAAAATAGTCACTTCTGCAAGTAAAAGCATTTGTCACAAAAAAACGAGTGACTAATGAAATTTAGAACAAGCATGCTGATATTCACAATCATAGGTGTAGAATTCCAGGAGGTCTATGGTGACAAAGCAGTTCATTGGAAAATTCAACTTTTATGTTACTAAAAATCAACAGAGAATGTGGTTTCTTCTTATTTCCTGAAAGTCAAAGAATAGTAACTGTACTGTCCTTTTATTATAATAGTTCTTTTTTAAAAGAATGATAGTATGACTGTAAGGCTAATGAAAACATTTGTGAGTTTGTATCATTTACAGTGGAGGTTGGCTTTCTAGAATTTATGGATAAAGATAACAGTGTCAAGCAAATTTTAATTAATATTGCTTTAATGAACCTTGATGAGTCAGTGACATTAATGTTATTGCTGTTTATGGCCCTTTGTAATTTTTATTCTGTTGATCCAGTTTTTCTTCTTCTTTATCTTTGTACTTGCTATAGATTTTCTGAACTCATGGTAAACTGAATGAGCTTGAAAAATAAAAGGACAAATTTAAAATTTCCATTCCATGTATTTTCATTTAAAGTGACCATGTGATATCAACATCTAAATATATAATGCGACCAGGGGGACTGACATAAAAAATTTACGCTAAACTCCAACAGAAGTTTCTTATCGCTTTGGTCTTTTAATCACTGCAGGTTATGTGAATATGAAAGGAAATAAAATAACTATCTATTGGCAATCATCTCAGTAAAGGTTAAAAACAAAATTACTTTTAGGATTGACAGGTATAGATATAAATATCTTACTACTTTGATAAAGCTAAATGTTGACTTTTTAAAGGCAGACTGCTTATGAAGTTAAACCATCCTAATCAATATTTTTTAAAGTATAAGTTGAGTTATTGTCTGTCCACTTAAAACTTTAGACTGGAAATCAAGAAGCAGAAAAGTAATTTAGATTTTGCTGATTGTTTAAATTTTGCTCAAAGTGTGAATCAAAGTCTCTCTTCTCTCTTCTTTGATTCCCCTATTATGTTAGTAATAGTAATATATGAGTATTATTGGAACATTAATGATTGATATGTATAGCAGAATCTATTAATAATGTTGGTGTCAATAGAAGACCTGTCCCTAATTTTTAGATATATGGGATTATTGAGGAGAAAGTAGAACTGGGATAATTATAGCTTATACTTTATAGTGAATGTTATGGTAACAAAAACTGGTAGGTTTCTTTAGTCTGAACAGTATTTATACCAACTACCATACATGGTAGGTACCCAAATGCTTGCTGAATAAATAAGTTTAGTTTAAGATAATACTTTCGAAACTTGACTAACATAGTTGAGAAAAAGGATTATCTTTAATGGAAAATTACTTCTTTTATTGTCCAGTTACAAAGAACTGTGAGATTTTTGGCTTTTATCTTTAGTTTTAATGTTATCTGGGAAAAATCAGAAGGCTTTTCGAAATTTTAAGGATCCTAGGTTCATTATTACCAGGATTATCAGTTGTTGTTTTTTTTTAAGAAGGGTAGAGTGGGGTGATGATCATGACTAGAGGTTTCAAATTATAGAATCTAGGAAAGAGCACTAAAAGGAGTCAGATTTCGGTTTAAGCCCACTAATATGTGAGTTTATTAGTCATCCATGAAAGGATACTAATATCTCCACCTATTTACGAATTATATACTTGAAATTAGATAAAGGATTTGAAAGTGCTTCTAAAACTGTAAAGACTGATATGTAAAAGGTGTTTTAATAATCACCAATACTCCTTACATTGTTACTACTGCTGTTGCCATATAACTAGTGTTAGAACAGCCTGCTGGTATGTTTATATTTTGGTATTTGCCAACATTAGGCATTTGAATCTAGCCACTTCAGGAGAAAAGATTATAATTGAATAGCTATTAGTAAGTGAACATCATGTGGATTTGGCTTTTTGTCTTGATTTATTTCATCAAAATGGGGCTAGATGATTCAGTGTAAGTTCTATAATTCAAGTAATGAAAGGCTAAGTGTGTGAGCTTCTTTGTCCAGCCAGATATTTTTAAAACGATGAGGGAAAAATCCTGAGATCATTGTGAAATCCTAAATTAATGAACACTTTCAACACATATTTCCTTCCAAAAAATATTTTTAATTGACCTGCTAAGATCAGCTCTAGCAGGTGACTTTTTAAAAAATATATATTTTTTGATATTTTATTTATTTATTTGACACAGAGAGAGAGATCACAAGTAGGCAGAGGCAGGCAGAGAGGGGCGGGGGAGGCAGGCTCCCCACCGAGCAGAGAGCCCGATGTGGGGCTCAATTCCAGGGCCCTGAGATCATGACCTGAGCTGAAGGCAGAGGCTCAACCCACTGAGCCATCCAGGCGCCCCTACAGCAGGTGACATTTTAATAAGAATATGTTTTCCAGAAAGTAACAGTTATTTTTATCATTTACATGATAAGACATGGTTAAGATGCTAGTACTTACTAAATTTACTCACTAGCTTCCAAACAGCAAACTTGTTAAACATACCATTGAGATTCATTAGTTAGCAGAATTTACAAATTATTGTAGGTCCTAGATCTTTGTGTTTCTTCCCAAATTGTCAAGACACCAAGTGCCTATTGGCTTTATATACTCTTTCTTTATATTAGCAATGGCCTACAGCAGTGGTTCTCAAAGTGTGGTCTGTGGACCTCTGGGAGTCCTGAGTCCCTCTCAGAGGGTCTTCAGGGTCAAATCTGTTTTCATGATAATACAGAGAAGTTATTTGTGTTTTTTACTATGTTGACATTTACCTGATAGTGCAAAAGCAATGATGAGTAAAACTGCTGGCTCCTTATCACAAATCAAGGCAATTGCACCAAACTGTAATGTCATTATATTCTTCATTTCTATACACTCAGAGTTTAAAAAAATTTAAAAAGGCTAGATTTTGATGAATCAATAAAAAGAGGAAATTTTATTAAATCCGAATGCTTTAATACATGTCTTTCTAATATTCTGTATGATGAAATGGAAAATGCACACAAAGTATAATTCAGTGAACCAATATTTTCCACATGACCAATATATGATGTTAAAAATCATACATGGATGAAAAATCCACTCAAAGTGCAAGATAGACCAATTTAAAATTTCACATTGTAACTAACCTTTAGGAAACTACCACTTGTTGAATTTGGTATAGTGTTGGTGAACAATATCTATAGTTATCTTAAAAGACTATTGAAATAAAATTTTTTTCCCCAACTGCTGTGTGAGGCCGGATTATCTTCATTTACTTCAACCGTCTATGTTGCACAATAGATTGAATATAGAAGTAGATATGAGAATCCAGCTATGTTCTATTAAACCAGACATTGTTTGGCATAAACCAGTGGCATTGTTTTTATTTCAAAAATACAAAACAATGCCACTCTTCCTGTTTCTTTTTATTTTAGAAAATACAGTTGGGGCACCTGGCTGGCTCAGTGAGTAGAACATGTGACTCTTGATCACGGGGTTGTGAGTTCGAGCCCCATGTTGGATGTAGAGGTTACTAAAAAATAAAGCTTTAGGGATGCCTGGGTGGCTCAGTGGGTTAAGCCTCTGCCTTCAGCTCAGGTCATGATCTCAGGGTCCTGGGATCAAGCCCTACATTGGGGTCTCTCCTTGGCAGGGAGCCTGCTTCCCCCTCTCTCTTTGCCTGCCTCTCTGCCTACTTGTGATCTCTCTCTGTGTCAAATAAATACATAAAATCTTAAAAATGAAGAAAATCTTTAGATTAAAAAAAGAAAATACAGTTGTTTTTTGTAAATGTGCTACTTATATTGAATGGGTTTATTATTTATTTTGTTTTTAATTAATTTTTTATGTGTGTGAGGCAGGCAAGTGTAAGCAGGAGGAGGGGCAAAAAGAAGGGGGCGGGGATCTTAAGCTTCCACACCCAGCTCAGAGCCATTGCAGGGCTGGATCTCATGACCCTGAGATGAGCTGAGCTGAAATCAATAGTTGGACACTTACCGACTAAGCCACCTACATGACCCTGAATGGGTTTATTATTTTTAAATGAATTGAGAACTGTTTAAAATTTTTTTCAATTTATGGTGGAGAGTAATAAATATAGCCCACACAAAGACTCTTTGGAGTTCTTAACTTTTAGAATCCTTTTAGATCCTGGGTCCTAAATAATTTGAGAACTCCTAATCCACAGTAATGTTATTTAACCAACTAATCACAGCAAAATACAAATAAGGAATTCTGAGTACCTTTTCTACTTCTTGTCACTAAGCTAGTATCTCGAAATAGTGTTTCTGTTTGCAAATTTAGTATAGAGATATTGAGAGCAATGACAATTATTTTAATATTTGAGATTACATGAACATTTTTTGGGAAAGGATCTAAAAACAGTAATAACTAGAGGGTTTTCAAGGTACAAATAATGAGGTAAAATGTGCTGGGCACTAAGCTGCCAGCAGAGCAGACTGTACAGACAAGGTTGAAACCAATTCTGGCCTAAGATATGAGAAGGAGCATTGGATCTTCTACAGACTTTTTGATCGGGCTAGATAAACAGGTTTGGAGGCTCCTTCTCCAAAAGTAATGCAGATCACATTGCAAAGCTGGTCCAGTGACGCTACTGCTGTGGTTAATCCCAAAAGCAGTGACTTGCCCCTCTTTATATGACCAGTACCACCGATCCTGACTACCTGATGCTGCCACTAGAACCTGGAAATGGTTGTAACAGCTGGTCCCTTCACCACTAAGGGGATTCCATGTGGTCTTTGCTGTGTCTTCTTGACAGTTTCCATTCAAAAATATAACATATACCTTAATGGCTGGAGTATGGAAAGAAAGCAAATATCTGACATTTTTACCTTCTCAAAAGGGAAGCCTGCTTACCTCATAAGATGAGAGTTTTCCCAAGAATAGAAAGGAGGTTCAGTTTCTATGCAGTTTAAACACAAACAAAAGGGACGCCTGGGTGGCTCAGTTGGTTAAGCGGCTGCCTTCGGCTCAGGTCATAATCCCAGCGTCCTGGGATCGAGTCCCAAATCGGGCTCCTTGCTTGGCGGGGAGCCTGCTTCTCCCTCTGCCTCTGCCTGCCATTCTGTCCGCCTGTGCTCGCTCTCTCTCCCTCTCTCTCTGACAAAAAAAACCCAAAAAACAAAAACAAACTTTAAACACAAACAAAAACTGCAAAAAAAACTTAAATTTACTTAAAAAGGAAATCCCATCTCTGTGTTATTGATTTATTTACTTAATAACTACTAGTTCATAACTAATAACTACCATTATTATACTTGCTGTGTCAAGATCTGTTGTAGATGAATGAGAGGGTAAAGGTCCTAATAGTTCATTGCATAGGACAGAAAGTAACCTGTACACAGATGACCAGAATACAAAGCAGATTATAATAAGTAACACAGTAGACACACAGATTAATTATCATCACAGCACTCACCATCCTATGTTATAATAACAATTTATATGTGTATCTCTCCCACTATTGTGTAAGCCCTTGACGGCTTAATTATTTTCTGTTTATCAAGTTATATTTACACAGAGCTTTAAAGAGTCAATAGTTTCCAAGTTTTGTTATGAAAAACAGCATTCATCATCCCCACCACCACCATTTAACCCTATTCCAAAGTCAGTATGATCACTTGTTTTAGATGATTCTTTTGTTGTTTACGTCTGTTCCTCTGAGTTATGTTCTTTTATTGTTACCTCTTGATTTTTCAGTTTTAGAATTTTCTGTAGACTTTTCATCATGGAAGGTAAGATTTATCTTTCTTATCTCCCTCTGCTCTCCATGCACTCTTCCCATCTTCCCTAGATAATTGTCCTTTCAGTTAGATAGTCAGTGTTTCCATTACTACGACTATATAAATGCTACTGAATACCTGAATTACATAAGTAAAATCACAAATTTTCCTCTTCTATACTGTTCTACCTTCCCCACCCCACATTATTGTCTTATTTTGTTTGTTTATTTAGTTTTCCATGTAGTTATTACTGAATCAACTCAGTTCTTTTAAAATTATTTAAATCTCCACCCACTATGCTTAGACACTTTGGGCTTTCCATCTGTTTTCACCTTTTTGGAGAAATTCCCACTGCTTCATCCCGATCTAGTTGCCTTGGATACTAACTGGTGCCGAGTATCCTTTTGGGATCACCCTTCTCTATCCTAGGAATTCCTTTTGGTTTTCTCCTTTGGTGGAGCTTCTATTTCCTACATTCTATTTCATGTTCTTTCTTGGTTTACTTACTCATTTTGAAAGAGTTCATATCCAATAATATCCTAAGAAAGGATGCATAGAGATAGAACTTGAGTTGAAAATGATTTTTCCTCCAGAATTTTAATAACTAGCACCACTGCTTACTAATCTCCAGTATTGTTGTTGAGATGTCTAAAGGTTCTCTGATTTCTGATCTGTTGAATGTGACTTGTTTGTATTTTTTAATCTCTAGCAGTATATACTGTTCTCTTTGTGCCCTCATTTGGGTTTCTTTTCATCTGCTATGCAAAGTGCTTGGTAGACACTTGGTAGACACTTTCAATCTGGAAGTTCATGTCCATTTTTTCTGAGAAGCAGTCTTTAATTATTTCTTTGATAATTTCCTCCCTCTTTTTCCTTTGTTCTCTCTAGAACATGTGTTTTTCATATATTGAACCCTGAATTGGTGTTCTAATTTTCTTACTTGTTTTGTCCTACTGTCCATCTCTGTCTTCTTGCTCTACTTTGTGGGAAATTTCCTCAACTTTATGTTCCCACACATCTATTGAGTTTCTTGATTTTTATTTTCCAAGGATGATTATTTTATATTACAAGGTTTGTGTGTCTGCTCGTCTGTTATTGCAATGTTTTTTAAATTGTGTGTATGTAAGTGTATATGTCTGTCTGTGTCTATCTATGTGCCAAGAGAAAATTTAGATAATGGAAAAGATTTGGGGTTGATTTAGTGATAAGTATATGGGAAACTAAGTTTAAAAAATGTAGGGGAATTTAAAACTTATTATGGATATAGTATATATACAATAGAATACTACTCAGCCATAAAAAAGTGAAATCTTGTCATTTACAACAACATGGATGGAGCTAAAGAATATAACGCTAAGCGAAATAAAAGAGCGAGAGGGAGAAAGAAGTTGAGAAACAGACTCAATTACAGAGAACGCACTGATGGTTACCAAAGGGGAGGTGGATGGAAATGGGTGAAATAGATGATGGGGATTAAAGAGACACTTGTGATGAGCACTGGGTGATGTGTGGTATTGTTGAATCACTATACTGTACACCCGAAACTAATATTACATGTATGTTAACAAATTGGAATTAAAATAAAAACTTTTAAAAATAAATTAACTCTAAAAATTTTATTATGGATATAATATTTTATATCTCAGGAAATATTTATGATTATTTTAATTTTTTAAATTTCAGAACAGCCTATATCTTCCATGTTGCTTAATCTGGTTTTTGTTTCTGTTGGTCTTAGCTTTCATTTTAGGCATTTATCAGATATTTGATAATCCTTAGTTGTTTGCTCATGATTGAAAGTGGGAAACTTAACTGATTGAATGCCCAGAGCTTGTGTTGCATGCTTGTCAGCATAACCTTCATCTAGGGAAATTTAACTGAGTCATTTTTGGGGGAAAACCCCGTATTTGAACATCTTTAGGATGTTCTAGGCTGATTAGAGTTCTCAGAAAAAAGGAAGAAGTGTTCAGATCATCTGCCTGGAGAGTAAAGTCCTGATTGACTGTGTTTTATTAGCCAAATGAGAGAAGAAGGCTAGGATCTCAGAATCCATTATGTGTGTTTCCACTTAATCTTTATGTTTCAGTTTGTTATTGCTGCCCCCAATCCAGAGACCGTCCTTGTTTTTTCCTTAATTATATCTAGAAAATAAACCTCCAATTATATGCTTAGGTAGAAAAAGGCAGTCACCTATTACATGGAGTGGAGAGAGGAATTTGGAGAGTATTTGACTCTTTAAGCCCCTTTTCTGTCATTTAAGTGGGGTTTCGGAATGGAGCAATATATATGCATGTGTTAGTCCTGCATCTTTATCTAGAGTCCCATAGATAATAAATATTTGAATGAATGGTAGGACTAGCAATGTCCTAAAAGCTAAATGAGATATTGATTCATTGCTGAGTCTTGTGGTGCTTAGAAATGAATCCTTATGGAACCTTCTTTCAAGGTCAGGATGTGGCATATGCTATAGGACCATACATACATACATATGAACTTAAGTAGAAGTTCAAAGGAATAGAAGACTGTTCCTAGATGGAAAAAAATTAAGAGAGGATTTTGAGGGAGATATCATTTGAGTTGGGCCTTAAGGCATAGACAGAAATTTGTTAGGTCAACAAAGAAGAAGGAGCCTGAAGTGTAGGACAGACTAGGAATAGTAGAAGATACAGTTTTAAAATAAGATTAAAACAGGGTCAGAGGTAGGGTTGGTTTGTTGTTCCTTTAATTTTAAATTTAGGAGACTTATTTATGTTCTAGGTAGTAGTTAGGTATACAGAGTCTTGGATGAGAAATTGATCTGAAGAAAATTTTATTGCAAGTTGGAGTACTCAAGAGACCAGACAGTTATGATGTAATGCAGGGTCAGACCCCCCCCCCCCATAATTCTGAGCAATTTGCTTTCATCATTATTTTGTACAGTATCCTTTACCTCTCTGTTCCTCAGTTTTTTCACTTGTAAGATAGGATGATTTTTACATCAGAACTGCTCTACCTGTCTTGTAGGGGTTTCATGAGGATCAGATGACACGATATAAAGATAAGGTGTGAAGTAAGGTTTCTTTTTGCCAGTGGGTTAAAAGGACTGTGTCTAGGAAGATCAAAATGAGTATAGTATAGTGTGAAGTCACAGATTCAGGTGGCAAAGGATCTCAAAAGGAGATCCGCTAGGACTTAATGACTGGTTGAATTTAGGGAATAAAGACAAATTAGTTCAAGATTATTCTGAATAAATAAATTGGAGGGATTGGTGAGAAAAGGGCAAAATGCGTGTTTAAAAATCTGAGCCTTGGTGATCAATTGATCATGTTTTTCTGGCTCACTTTTCTGCAAATTCATTTCTTAGGTTGTCAGAATTTATACTTTTAGCAACTTAATTTCTTTATTTATTTTATATATATATATATATATATATATATATATATATATATATATATGAGAGAGTGTATAAGATAGGGAGAGGGAGAGGGGAAGCCAACTCCCCACTGAATGCAGAGCCCATTGCCAGGGCTCTCTATCCTACAACCCTGAGGTCATGACCGGGGTGGAAGCCAACTGAGCCACACAGGTGGCCTGGCAACTTAATTTATAATTGATGTTATGGAAAGTAAGTCACTCTTGGCAAATGTCAAATTGCAAGTAATATCTGATAATTTTTAATTTTGAGAAGGGTCTTTTTTTTTTTCCTAAGATTTTATTTATTTATTTGACAGAGAGACAGCGAGAGAGGGAACAAAAGCAGAGGGAGAAGCCAGCTTCTCACCTAGCAGGGAGCCTGATGTGGGGCTCCATCCCAAGGCCCTGGGATCATGACCTGAGCCTAAGGCAGATGCTTAATGACTGAGCCACCCAGTCGCCCCAAGAAGGGTCTTTCTGCTGACACAATTGTTACTAGAACTGTTAACATTTTACAAGCTTTTTAAAATTTTTATTTATTCAAGTAATCTCTACACCCAACCTGAGGCTTGAATTTATGACCCTGAGATGAAGAGTTGCATGCTCTTCCAAGTAAGCCAGCCAGGCATCCCAGCATTTTATAAGCTTTGGCAACATTGTGATAAATGTCTGATAAATTATTTCAAAGTAGAAATTTTAGAACATCTAGAACTGAAGATTTTTATAGAACACTGTTTCTTAAAATATTTAATTTATATGAATCAATTTTTGTGACTTTAATTCAAAATGCAAATTTATATAGTAGTGTTTAAATATTTCCTCTGTCATTTCTTATAACTTACGGAGGTTGTACAAGAAACTAAAAGTGGCTTCATGACTTGTATATAATTCAGAATTTCTGGTTATTCATTCTATCACTATATCTTCAATTATAAGGAAAAATTAATTTTAAAATTGTCTTTCCCCCAATAATTGGTTCATTCAAAGCTTCATATGAAAAGTGTTCTTTTGCATCAAATGCGACAATCTTTAATTTCTCTAAGCCTGTGGATATTTGCTTTGTGATGTTGCAACAGTTTTAAAAACTAGAGATTCTAAATTCTTTGAAGGATTCTAATAACTCCCCCAAATGCTAACATCCCTGTATATGATATGCTTTTCCTTTGCAATAATTGACAAAGTTCACTATCTGAGCACTGGCATGTCCTGTCCTGATATGCAGGCTGGAGAGTTCATATTTGTGCATATGCCACTGGGACAGGTTCCAGGAACAGATGGGTAAGCTGACTTTCCACTGCAAATTCCCATGATAGAGCCCTTCCTCTTTCTGGGGACTACTGCCACCATTGCCACCACTAGTCCTGGCTGACCCTGACTGCTACAGGTGTACACATCAGAACTGGGCAGCCAAGGCCATCTGCTTGGTGCATATACCAACACTTGGTACATTTCCTGTGCTGGCATTCCATTATCCTGTTGGTCTTCACTTAGAAACCACAAGTTCAAAGATAAAATTATTAAGAATTTCAAAGTGGTAAAAACAGCATTAAACCAAGCATAAGCCCCTTGAGTGGCTGTCAAGTTGCACACACAGCAAACTTTCCCTGTCCAGTTTTACTAAAGGGTTTGCTGCCAAACTGCCTTTAAGTTGAGCTGCTCATTATTTCCCTGAGATGAGCTGTTTGACCTTAATGGGGCTGTACAATGATCAGGAGCAGAGAAGTGGTGATTTTCATGCAGGTGTTCACTGAATTTGTTTTAATAACTTAACACATTTTTAGTGGAGACTTGTTGCTCCACTAGCCTTAGGGAAGCTGAACTCCCTAGTAGCCAGAACTGTTGAACTATTGAATCAGGCAGGCTTCTAAACTAGTGAATCAGACTGGGCTTTGCAATATAGTTCAGTCAAATTACTCTCGTGATTTAGTTTGCTGTGTTTTATTGTTTATCTTTCTTTTAATTTGAATTTTGTTTTCAAATTTATTTTGAAAAGGAATTTAATTTGAAATTGAATCAAATTGAATTTGAATTTTTTAAAATTTTGATTTTTTTAAAATTTGAATTATATTATTGCTCTCCTTTCTTTTTTGATTAAAGAGAAAAGACTATGGGTTATTATTAAGTCCTGACTCCTGGTGACTTAATTGTGTCTTCATTCATAGCCAACTGGTCCTCAGTACCTAGTAAGCAGTTTGGGAGCTTCCTGGTGCTATAATTCCCCCCCCCCCCCCCTTAATCTTATTTGTATGTGACAGAGATTTTTAAAGGAGAAAGTCAAGAAGATCTCCTGTGGCCTTGTTTGTTATTTTCTCTTCTTCAAAACTACAGCAGATGTTTTAGAGGAAGTTTCTCTAAATGCCTTTTGTCCTTTCTTAAGATGGACAGGGGTTGAAACAGTGTATATGAAAAGTAAAGAAGTCAGAGTTAATGCACAGATCCCAGTTTACACTCTTGCTTCCTGGCTTCCCATAGTTTACTTTCTGTTTTGTAAAATGACTTCTTCAGTGAACTAGAATTGTGGCTACTACTTCTTCCTCCTCTTATCCTCCTACACTTAGCCAAAGATACTTGTCAGAACTTCTTGGTGTTCCACAGCCATTGTTGTGACAGGAATAAGTAAGAGGTGAACAAGATACTGATCCCCTCTCTGCACAGGGTAGTCTGGTAGGACCTGGAACATTCAGAACTTCTGGGCAGATTGTCTCTGACTGAATAGGTCTTCCTGCGCTTACTGTAATGTGCTGTATAAACATCATTTTCTTTGGACACCATGGCATGAAAAAGGCTTAGAAGTACTGCCCTTAAACCTCAAATTAAGACCTCAAATTAAAAGTTTATGGAAATGAAATTCCTTGCTTCTTAACCATTTATGCAATCATTTTTGTTCTTTTTCAGTGTTTTCTCATTTTATTTAAAGTATACATCTAAGAAGCAGATAATACACTGATGAAAATAACAAATAGTAAGAGACTGTTGGTCTGATTACTTTTCTTCCAGTTATGGTGCTAATAGGAGCCAGAATATTCTTAGTAATAAGGGTTATGACTCTAGGTGGTTAGATTTTTTTGACTTCCACGCTTTTTGAGTGGAAGATTTCAGCCCAAAAGAAAAAAATTGTGCCAGTCTATTCAATTTCCTAATGTTAGAAAAGTTTCAACTCTGTCATACTTTTGATGAAAGCGAGGCAAGCCTATTTGATCATTGTGGTCCTTATTCTGACAGTAGAAGTCTTCAAATTTACCCTAGCAAAACACAGATTATAAACTAAACATAGTTCAAAGATATACGTAATCCAAGGGGAAGTACTGTGTTTTGAAATAGGTTAATAAAAGAGGTAACTTTTTTTTTCTTTCAAATCATTTGATGTATGAGATAGTGCTTTTAATTGCATTCATTGTATTTTTGTGAATTTACTTTGGTAAAATATTTGGATACGTGAAAACTTAGATAAATTGTAAGTAGTCGTTTACAAAAAGTGCATTGGAGGATAAAAAGTTGGCAAATCTACATTAGTAGTCATAATGACTGTAATTGCCAGATCTGTATATTCTGTTTATAGGAGAGGGGCAGGAACTTTTTCTTCATCTCATTTTTATGAGTTGCAATTATCTCAGAGGTATTTCCTACTAGCTACTTGTTACAGTGACTTATGCTGTTATACTTTATCAGCTTAGAATTTTTAATGGCAGTATTTACTTCTTTATTATTTGAATATGGAGAGTGTAAGTAAGGTAGACCATCCCCTTGATGGCAAATAAAGTAATGTGCATCTTTACTCACAGCTGCAGTGGTGAGCTGCCCTCTCCTGGTCATCTGCACCATCTAGAACTCCCAGTGGATCAAGAAAATCACTTTTTGCCAAATAAATCGATCTTTTAATTAGCTTTCATACCAATATTATCCTATTTTGTGATTCTGTGATAGAAAGCTCTATTGTAGCTCCTTACTTTTCATATTTTAGCAAAAGACATTGTTGACAGAAAAGATGGGGCCATCTTCTTTTTCCTCCTGCATGTTCTTCTAGGCATTCTTCCTACCCGAGATTATTGCACATTATTTCAATGAAAATGGACACAATTTAGGCTGTTCCTTTGTTTACTGATTTTTTAAGATTTGCTTTGAATGTGTTCTTAGTATGTACATCCATCCCTGGGAAAAAAGATTTTCAAAACTACCTTAAATAAGTAGATTAACCAAGATGCTCTTTTCATGGAAGGTATTTCTTACATATATATTCTTAAAGATGGGCATCAAATTTTCCCGACTCCATTTAATAATTTCAAGTTGGAGATGAGTTCACTAATGATTTTTCATTAAAACCAGTGCTTCTGTTTTTAGTTTTTAGTTCTAGAGTCTTCATGAGTTATTTTTTTATAAGCCCATCCTTACTTATTTTACTCTGGATGCTTGTAGGCCTTTGGGATTAGCATTAACTTTGGTTCTTACCAAATTTTAATACAAGACTATTTAAATGAATACATATTAGAATTTCACTTACTTGTTGAAAAGTAGCAGTTTATCCCTGCCTTTTTTTCTTGATTTACCAGGGGATCTCTCTATATACTCTTGTATATGGCATTTTGAAAAATGGAAAGGAAAAAAAATCCTCTGGTTTTTAATGTATTTCCCATTTAAATCTGTAGCTTGCTACTTGCTGATATTTCTATTAAGAATTCATATAAGACTTTTTATGATATGTCATTTCTAAAATTCACATTCTGGTAACTCAGCATATCTCATTCTTTATTAAAGAAAGATACTAATATCATATATCCTCCTAAAAATCCTGTAGTTGGAATCAAAAGACTAGTGGTAAAAGTCTTTAAATATTTTCATTTATTAGTCATTTTACCTTTCAGATAATTTTATGTAATTATTTTTACTTGACAAATTTTCTTCTGTATGATAGGTATACTTGTGGAGAAGGCTGTAGGTACAAAGACCAATATAAATATTTGAGAATTCCTTCTGGAATTAGCTAGAATTTATTTCCATTTTCAAGTAAGAACAAAAAAGACACCCAATAAGTTCAGATCTGAGAGATTTTAAGACCCCAAGTAATACTTAAAAATTATTTACGAAGCAAAATAATGAAAGAGTAACTTTGAAATTTAGAAAATAAAGTCAGAATTATGGGAACTAGTTAGTCAAAACAGGAACAGATCATGTGCTGCTTCATCTTCCAACCAGTCCATTTTTGTCTTAATAAAGATTTATGGGTAGGTAAGACCTGACCTGAGCTTGATGACTATGGATGAATGAGAGCCCAGGACTTTTAAATCTTGATAAATGCTTTACACTACAAAATCTTAAAACCTACAAAATCTCTCTACTTATCATTGATGATGAACATATTTAAACATTTATTTATTTATTTTTATTTTTTTATAAACATGTATTATTAACCCCAGGGGTACAGATCTATGAATCACCAGGTTTACACACTTTACAGCACTCACCATAGCACATACCCTCCCCAATGTCCATAACCCCACCACCCTCTCCCTCCCCCCCTCCCCCCAGCAGCCCTCAGTTTGTATATTTAAACATTTTAACACCTGATTTTGAGTTCCAGGTATGTCACTTACAAGTTGTATGACAAACTTACCCAGTTTCCTCCTTTATAAAATGGAAATATATTTCCCAGAGGAGCACCTGGGTGGCTCAGTTAGAAGAGCATGCAACTCTTGATTTCAGGGTCATGAGTTCAAGCCCCACATTGGGCATAGATCTTACTTTATAAAAAAGAATATTAAAAGCATTTTGTAAACTGTTAAACGGCATACAAGTATAAAATGATATTACTTGTAAAATAAAAATGCACTTAATTTTTTTTAATTACCAAGGGGAAAAAAGGTATTACAGCCCTTGCTAAACTAGACTTAATGGAAGACTTGATTTTTCTCCTCATAAACACCTAATTAAATTTGTGTGTCAAACTTATGTACTGATTAAGATTTTTCTCCTTTTTTTAAGGAGGGTAGTGAATTATATAACTTTTATATACTACATTTTCTATTGTATGCTGCATGTAGACCAAAACAGGGTGTAAATATAAAAGTTTTTTTTCTTCATTAAATCTTACCTCCAGAGTACAAAGGACTAGAAAAATAAACTTTACATAGATTAGTCTTTATGTTATCAGTTTTCTTACCTGACAGTCAACTGATGGTTTTTGGATGTGTTTCCTTATAAATACAGAGCTGACACCATAAATTTCAAGCAGAAACCAGATCCATGTCTCACTTTTTATTGCTTAGGAACCCTTCAGAAATATGTTGTTTTCTCTAGATCTCTCCATGGCAGTTAGACTTGAACTCTCAGCAGAGAAGAAATTGCCTGTGAAAAGAAATGTTGAAGCCATATGTTTGAGGCATAAGACCAGGCTCTTGTAATGTTTAGAAATTAACTTGTAACAAAACAAGCTTTGATATGTGTATTCCTGCATTTGAGTTGGTATTTCTGAATTTGTGTGTGTGTGTCACAGTGTAACGTATAGGATAAATTTGGTAGTCTAGGAAACCTGTATCCCATCAGGAGAGAAAACAGATGTTCTTCCTCCTGGTAAAGAACTGGAGCTATCTATTTAGCAATTATGAATCTCTTCCCTAGATAATACCCATGAGAAAGTCTTTCAGCAGTCAGGATCAAGAAGCACACAATTCATTTTCTTACTGTATGGGGCTGAATCTTCTTACATTTGCCCTCTTCTTTTAATGCCTTCCGTTTAAGAAAGGTAGGTGGAAAGTTCAAGTTGAATCACGTGACTGCCTTACAGGACTAAAATTTTTAGTTCTTAGGATCAGTGACCAGGAGGCATTGTCAAAGGTTGTAAAAGAAAGTTTCTCTATCCTCCCACCCCCAGTCCAGTTCATCCTAGTCATTTCTAGATGTGTATTTATTTACTATTTTCTGATTTTTGAGTTGTTTTGATTGAAATGGTATTATCCAACTCTTGCTATGTTTCTCTGGAAAAAGCTAAGTCCTGTCAATTCTTCTTAGTTAATGCCCTGCATCTTTTTCCTTCCCTGTGCTACCGCTGTGGTTGAAATCCTTATCTTTTACCTTAGGCGATCATAATAATAATCTGTTACTTGGTTGGCTCTCCCTTTTCCCTTCCCTTCCTTCCACATTGCTGTTGGACTGATCTTCTTAAAATAGAGATCTCATCATGGTTTTCCCTTTTACAAAGACCTTCAGTGTTCAGTCGCTCCCCATTGCCTATAAAATTATGAATAGCTTGTTCGCCCCAGAATTTAAGTCCCTCAGTGATCTGGCCCTTAGTTACTCTTCCTGTCTGTGCTATAGCGCTCTTTCCCATGAGCCAAACTGAATGATTATTCCATATTTTGCTGCTTCTGTGTCCATCCTAATATCAGTCTTTCTGGGATGCCTATCTTTCTCTTCCCTTTTTCCCCTTCCGAAATCCCTACATGTTGAAATTTTACCTTTTCCTCAAGATCTTGCCATAATGCCACTTGTAGTTCTTTAAAGTCAGACTTTGGGACTGTACTTTCTACAGAAATATGGTGAAAACATACTTAATTCCATTTTACACTGAAAATGTTTAATCTGTCTCATTTATATAGTTCACCCAAGAAAATAGGAACAAATGAATTTCCAAATTCCAAATTTCCCAGTGCAAATGTTTAATATGTAAAGTTTCACTTTCATGTTTAAGACTTTTTTTTTTTTTAATAAGAGGGCATGTCAGTAGCTTTATTATAATGAAGGAAAATCAGTGTTTTCATATGATTTAATTACAGATTTATAGGAAAAGTACAAAACCCTGGATTAATAATTTTTAGATAAAACATGTATTAGAAACTATAGCCCCCAAATTATGATTAACATTGACCAAATTAAATTCACCATCTTGTAAAAGAGACTGTAGAGTTAGAGAACTTTGAGTATGATATTGGTAGAATCTTTCCTATTACATGGCATGAAATAAAACTGCTAACAAATGCATGCATTTTTTAAAAGGCAGATTCTGCTTATCATACTGCTTAGGACTCATAATAGAAAAGTTTAATACCAATAGCTTGCATCCAGGGCAAAATTGAGAGAGAAACAATGCTGCACTATTACACAACTCTAAGAGGGACTGTTACCTTGTAGTTTATGTAAATATCTATAGAGCAATATATATCCTGTTCAGACAGGAAAATCTTACAGCTCAGATTAGAGTGTGTGAACTAATAAAGACCTGTGGGTTCTTTAATTTGGGAGGCTTTTCTAATTGGGAAGAAATATGGTCTGAACCTTAGGCAAACTTCAAAATCTCCGTACATCTGGACATAACATTTTCAGCGATGCCACCAACCATAGGATCCCTTGAGTTGTCCAGATGTTGCAACCAAATCTCAAACTGGAGTAAAAGAATAGCTGGCACATGTGTATTCTGCAGAGGGCACGTATTTATAGCTCTCCGTACAGAGGAGAAAACCCTCCCTTAGAAACCATAGAGCAGCAGTTTGACATTGGGAAATTGGGATTCTATGGCCACCTTTCTCACTTAATGTGCTTACATTCCACTTCCAGACATCCAGCCCAACATTTTCTTATTTTGTGGACTGGATTTCTCTTTATTTTTAATGTTTTATTTTGAAGTAATTTCAAACTCAAAAAAATAATGTAAGACTTAGAAAAAATCTTTATCTTTCACCCGGTTCCCAGTTGTTAACATCTTACTTCCATAGTACAGTTGTCATAATCAGGAAATTAACAATGATAAAATCCTGTTAACTAATCTACCATAATTTATTCAGATTTTATCAAGTCTGTCATCTTTTTCTGGGCCCAGATTGATCTAGGATCATACATTACATTTAGTGGTTATAACTTTATTGTCTCTTTTTATCTGGGACAGCTACTTAGTATTGCTTTGTCTTTAATAACCATGTTTCTTCATGGTTTAATTCCAGCGATACCATTTTGGCAGAAATGCCATGGGAGTTGTTCTGTCCTTCTTGGTGGCATATTAATAAATAGGATATTTGTAGTCTAATTACAGAAAAACTTTTTTTAATATTGAGAAACTGAAAGCTTAAATATCAATAAGCCTTAAGCAGTTTTAAAATGTGTCTTGGAAATTCTAGGAATATATAATTATGTTTCTGAGAGATCAGATTAAGATACAGGAAGTATATTTGATTTTACTGCTTTTCCGTTCATGAAATAGTCATCTACCATTTTGTTTTCTGTAGCAAAGGTAATGGGAATTTTCCCATTTCTTGCTCAGAAGATATGATAGGAATATATTGGAAAATAAGAATTGTAATTAATCAATAAAAGGTAAAATCTTGATAGGAGAGGGACTTCATCTCATTTAAAAACACATGGTTTCATTGACTTTGAAACTATATGACAAGCAAATCAATTACTGATAGTTTCCCTAGAAGTATCTGGTTAAAACAAAAGAATAATTATTCTGTCTTCAGAAAATGACTGTTCATTTGTTCCTTTACCCTGTCATGTAAGAAGGGTAGACAGCATATTTTAATTCTTAGGTCACACCAGATTTAGAAAAGGAATTATATGACATTCTAAGAAAATACCCTATTTCTACTAATTTCTTTGTCAGAGGATTTTAATCTTTATTTTATCTAGTCTCTACTATAAATATAAGCATTTCTAATCCTTCTTGAAAAATATATTCTGCTTGAAGATTACACTAAGAGCCTGTTTCCTATTATTTTAAATGGGAAAAACTTTAATATGTTACATCCAAAAACCCTCATTCAGTTTCCTAAAATATAGTAAAAGGCCTGTATCTATGGAACACTTTATCATGTTGGAAAGTAAATGCAAAAATAAGCATCCTAATCATAAAGCAAGTAATATACTTGTTAACAAATGGTTGCTTTTGATGTAGTGGTATGTACAATTTGTATGCCATACTATATGAAAACATCTTTATAATATGCACATCAAACAATATGTAGTAATAAATAAATTTATTAGAAAATAATCCATTTAAAGTTTACTGTGGAAAAAAAAGAGAATATTATGTAATAAATTGTCTCTCAAATGAGGTGGAGCTTGAACAAAGTTAAGGAGAGTTGAATTAGCCATTTTTACTTGTTGTTAAGAGATGGTGGAATGGGGGTCCCTGGGTGGCTCAGTCAGTTAAGCAGCTGACTTGGTTTCAACTCAGGTCATGATCTCAGGGTCGTGGGATGGAGCCCTGTGTGGAATTCTCTCTCCTTCTGGCCCTAACCCCCACCACCAATCTTCCCGCTCTGTCTTTCTCTAAAATAAACACATAAAGAAGAGGGGCACCTGGGTGGCTCAGTAGGTTAAAGCCTCTGCCTTTGACTCAGGTCATGATCCCAGGGTTCTGGGATCGAGCCCCGCATCAGGCTCTCTGCTCAGTGGGGAGCCTGCTTCCTCCTCTCTCTCTCTCTTTCTGCCTGCCTCTCTGCCTAATTGTGATCTCTGTCTGTCAAATACATAAATTTAAAAAAAAGAAGAAGAAGAAGAAGAGAAAAGAGATGGTGGAATGGCTAGAATGGGCAAAGAAGGAGAAAACTATTTCAGACAAACTGAAACCCAGATGAGCTAATGTACAACTGTAGTCTTCTGAATAGGAAGGTTTTGATAAATTATTGGAGGAGGTAATTAGTGCTTTAGGGTTAAAAATTACAAAATGGAGCTTTACACTCCTGTTGTTACATTTGTGTATCCCTTTATGGTGTTCTTCACGTTCTACCAGTTATTTTTTTAGGGTAACTTGGGACTTCACATGCATACTGAATTTGGGGGAAATAAGTTGAAAATTTTCCACATAAATTTTGGTCAAAAAAGCATTATATTGAGAGAGAGAGAGAGAGAGAATGTTCCATCCAGAACACATTACATGGGGTATGCTTGTACATTTCCTTCATTCATTCAGACACAGTTTGGAAAGGCTTTGGGAAGTAGGTCATACGGTTCATTAATCATCAATAGTTCTTGGCTAAGATAATTAAAGTAACATCAAAGAAGAATGTGGCCCTCTATTTTGATGACCTTTTTTTTTTTTTTTTAAGGATTTAATTTATTTATTTGACAGACAGATCACAAGTAGGCAGAGAGGTAGGCAGAGGGGAAGGGAAGTAGGCTCCCTGCCGAGTAGAGAACCTGAGGATGTGGACTCGATCCCAGTACCCCGGGATCATGACCTGAGCCAAAGGCAGAGGCCTTAACCCACTGAGCCACCCCGGCGCCCCGTTGATGACCTATTTTGATACTTTGAGACACACCTATGATTAAAGTGAGATGAGGGGCACCTGACTGGCTGAGTCGGAAGAGCACGCAACTCTTAGTATCAGGGTCGTGAGTTTGACCTACCTCACATTGGGTGTAGAGATGACTAAAAAAATAAATGAACTTTAAATAAAGTGAGATGAATGTGACCTAGCTTACAAGTTGTTATCAGGTTACTAGCTAAACATGTACTCAGAACAAACCTTGCTCTTTCGTTTTCTGCTCCTTGTTTTTAGCATTTCCTCTTGCTAGAAATGCTCTTACCTATTTTTGTCATTATGATTCCTAGTCACCAAATTGCATCTTCTTGAAGATGCAGATTTCCTCTTCAGTCACAGTAAACTTGAGTCTCTTACTTCTGTGAACCTTATTAGCACTTCCCATAAGGTAGTACTGTTCACTTTACTTTTCTCTAGTACTGGTTTTGTCTGTCCTTTTGTGTATGTTCCTTTGTTGATTTTAAGTTCCTCAGAACAAGAGCTGTGTTGTAGACTTTTTGTTCCCCACAGTGCTTAGCACAGAATCTAATATGAGCAAACTCTTTATGAACATTTTTTGAAAACCCTTGGTATCTCTAAAGTTCTCACAAAACAAGTAAACAAGAGTTTACTGATGAACCATGTATCTCTACCTGGTCAATAAGATAAGGTATACATGAGTTCCAGACCTATCAAGTGTTTATTTTCAGAGAAACAGGGTGAAGTAAACTTCTAAAATCATCAATGCCCGGGGCACCTGGGTGGCTCAGTGGGTTAAAGCCTCTGCCTTTGGCTCAGGTCATGATCTCAGGGTCCTGGGATTGAGCCCCACATCGGGCTCTGTGCTCAGCGAGGAGCCTGCTTCCCCCTCTCTCTCTGCCTGCCTCTCTGCCTACTTGTGATCTCTGTCTGTCAAAAAAATAAAATCTTAAAAAAAAAAGTAAAATAAAATAAAATCATCAATGCCCTCCTAAAATGAGGGTTCTGATTAGTGGGTGTGCCATATACAAAAATAGGAAACGCTGAGAGGCGACCAGTTTTAGGAGAATGAGTTTGGCCAGAACATGTTGACTCTGAGGTACCTAGGCAATTGGATTTATAGCAGTGGTCAGGTCAAGGGAGGTTTATCTGTGATATATAAGCATAGATAGTGTCATTTAGACTTTTCTGCTATCAAAGGATAGTATAGAGCTATGGTAGCCACTAGCTACCTGTGGTTAAGCACTTGGAATGTAATTGATCTGAATTGAGATGTACTATAGCCTAAAGACAGTGTGAAAAACAGATTACAAAGCATATCATTAATTTTCCATATTGATTATATGTTGATAATTGTCTTTTAGATATATTGGGCTAAATAAAATATATTACTAAAAATTAATTTCACCTGTTTTTATTTATTTATAATGTACGTACTAGAAAATTTTAAGTTACTTATCTTAAATTTGTGACTTGTATTATTTTTTTTTTAAAGATTTTATTTATTTATTTGAGAAAGAATGAGAGAGAGACAGAGAGCATGGAGGGGAGGGTTAGAGGGAGAAGCAGACTCACCACTGGGGAGGGCACCCGTTGCTGGGACTCCAGGATCATGACCTGGGCTGAAGGCAGTCACTTAACCGACTAAGCCACCCAGGTACCCTTGCATTATGTTTCTGTTGGACAGCATTGGTATAGAAAGCAGGTTTAGGATTAGGACTTGAGGTCTCTGAATTATTAGAATGGTCAGATTCTTGACGTTGTCATTAGATAAGATTCAGATGCACTACATACACATAAAATCACAGGGCTGAAAAGGCCTCCTGGGGAATTTCACATGCTTCAAAATACAGTAATTTTTTTCTCCCCACCTTTTTTCTAAAGAAGCTGTCACTGAAAGTTGTTTCTAATAACCAAAAAAGGGGGGAGAAACACCATTGGTTTTATTTCTGTTTGATTCTGAAGAAACAGATGACTTTTTCTGTATGACTTGAATTTTAAAGAAACTCTTAACATGTAGTGTCAATCACATGAACGGTACCTTGGTGTACCCAGAGAGGATGTGTGGTGACCTCAAAGGGGAATTTTCCCTTCAAAGAAGTATTGGAGTTAACAAATGAAAAAGGAATAGTTTTTAGTACCACCTTTTTGCAACTCCTAATGAAATAATGAATTTAAAGAATTATCAGTGACTGTGGTTTGAGAAAAGGAGACAACCAAACTTAATTTGCCTCCTTGGGAAGAACACAATGCTTTCCTAGAAGTATCATTTCCCCAAAATAAATAAATAAGGTCTGAATGCAATCAAGCTTCTAGACTGAACTACCTGTTTGTAGGAAATAGGAACAATATGATGTCATGAAGACACAGCACAATCAGGAAAATCCAGAATGTGGGAAACTCAGCCATATAAATTATTTTTTAAAATAAATAATTGCAAGGAGAAGGGGAGAGGTTGAATGAATAGAGGAAATATGGAAGGGAGAACCTATAGGTTCAGGGAGATCTAAAAGATACTAATTTATTATAACGGTAATTTGGGGGGATTTTATAATATACATAAGAATTATGGAAATTTGAACACTCATGAACATTTAATTATTGGGTTTTTTTAAAGTATGATATTGATTAAGTTAAAGTTTAAAGGGAACCTTATCTTTTAGAGATAGTATGCTGAACTTTTTACAGATGACATCTATGATATCTGGGATTTGCTTAACAGTAATTCAGTAAGAGACCAGAAGTAGTAGTTAGGGATAAGGATGAAGTAGAATTGGGTATGAGTTAATAATTGTTGAAGCTGCATCTATGGGTTGTTGTTGTTTTTTTTTTTTTTAAGATTTTGTTTATTTATTTGACAAAGAGAGAGAGAAAGAGAGATCAGAAGTAGGTAGTGAGGCAGGCAGAGAGAGAGGGGGAACCAGGCTCCCTGCTGAGCAGAGAGCCCAATGCGGGTCTCAATCCCTGGACCCTGATATCATGACCAAAGGCAGAGGCTTAACTCACTGAGCCACAGGTGCCCATCTGTGGGGGTTTTTAATGCTATTTTCTCAACATTGGTATGTTGAAAAATTTCCAAAAAAGCACACAAAAGAATTGTGCAAGAAATATTTTATACAGGGAAAAAATATCATTCATGCAGATTTTATCTGTTACACTTTGTTGTATCAGAAGTTCTGGGGCAAAAGCAAAAAATTTAAAGTTTAACTCTATGATTTACCATTTACTTTTCTAACTATCTATTGGGTCTGGTGATTTGACTAGTAAACAGGATTTATATTTTCATATAGCCAACAAATTGACTTTCTAATCCTCCCTCAATCACTCTTACCCTGCAAATGATGTTGAATTCAGTGTTTAGCATTCCTATTAGGGGGTGGAGTAAGAGGGCTTTTTGAAAGTTACTAAATGGAGGGGCACCTGGGTGGCAAAGTTGATTAAGTGGTTGCCTTTGGCTCAGGTCATGATCCCAGGGTCCTATAATCGAGCCCTGAGTCAGGCACCCTGCTTCGTGGGGAGTCTGCTTCCTCTCCTTCTGCCTGTCCCCCTTCTCGTGCTCTCTCTCTCAATAAATAAAATCTAAAAAAAAAAAAAAAAAAAAAAAAGAAAGTTATTAAATGCATACATAAAACTTGTAAGGAAAATTATCAAGTGACTATATAAACATCTATGTAACCATCATCCAGGTCAAGAAATAGGACATTGATCAACCCCCGAAGCAGGTCCCTTCTCAACCATACTTCATCTCTCCCCTCCCCCATAGATATATCCATTACCTTGACATTTATAGTAATCACTTCTTTGCTGTTTGGTTTTTAACCTTTCTTAAGAATATAGTTTAGGGGCGCCTGGGTGGCTCAGTGGGTTAAAGCCTCTGCCTTCAGCTCAGGTCATGATCTCAGGGTCCTGGGATCGAGCCCCGCATCTGGCTCTCTGCTCAGCAGGAAGCCTGCTTCCTCCTCTCTCTGCCTGCCTCTCTGCCTACTTGTGATTTCTCTCTGTCAAATAAATAAAATCTTAAAAAAAAAAAAAAGAATATAGTTTATTGGGGCACCTATGTGGCTCATTCAGTTAAGTATCTGCCTTAAGCTCAGGTCATGATCCCAGGGTCCTGGGTTCGAGCCCCACATCAGGCTCCCTGCTCAGTGGAGAGCCTGCTTCTCCCTCTCCCTCTGCACACTGCTCTGCTGCCTACTTGTGCTCTCTCTCTCCCTCTCTCAAATAAATTAAATCTTTAAAAAACACAACAACAGTACAGTTTACCTTTACCCCATGCAAAGATATTATATATTTTTCTTCAAAATTTTACTATATATTTATGTATGGATAATACTACTTTGGATGTTTTCAAACTTTATATAATTAGTGCTATCATATAAGTATACTTCTGAACTTCTTTTCAGTCAACATTACCTTTGTAAGATTCATTCATTTTAATATACATAGCTCTAGTTTATTCGTCTTTAACTGCTATATAGTATTCTGTTATAAAAATGTACCACTAATGTATCCACTGTCTTATTGATGGATGGTTAAGATTGTTGGAAATTTTTGTAGTTCCAAATAAAACTACGGAATATATTTTTATTCTGTATCTGTTGATGTACATATATGAGGATTTCTCTAGAGCAGAGGTTGGCAAACTATGGCCCATGGGACAATTCCCTGTTTTTGTAAATACAGCTGTAATGAAACATCATGTCCATCTGTGTATGTATTGTCAGTGACTACTTTTAGCCTACAGTGCCAGAGTTGAGAAGTTGAGAGACCTGAAATATTTACCATCTGGCTTTTTCAGAAAAAGTTCTTTGGCGTGCTTAAGTGGCTCAGTTAGTTGGGTGTCTGCCTTAGGCTCAGGTTGTGGTCCCATGGTCTTGGGATGGAGCCCCATGTCAGGCTCACTGCTCCACGGGCAGCCTGCTTCTCCTTCTCCATCTGCCTGCCGCTTTCCCTGCTTGTGCCCACATGCTCTCTCTCTCAGGTAAATAAATAAAATCTTTAAAAAATAAAGAAAAAGGAAGAAAAAGAGAAAGTTCTTTGACCCCTCATTTTAGAAAGTGTAGCTAGGAGTAGAATTACCTGGTAATATGGTAATCTTTAGCTTTCTTAGATTTTGCAAAGTATCCTGCAGGCATAATTATATGAATTCTTGCTCACCTACCTTCTAGCCAGTATTTGGTATTGTCAACATTTTGTTTTGTAGTTGTATCTCATTGTTTACATTGTTGATTCTCTGATTACTAGTGAGGCTGGAGATTACTTCATATGTTTATTGGATCTTACATCATTCTTCCATCTTTTTCTGTTAATTGCCTGTTCATTTTTTTTGCCCATTTTTCCTATGTGTTGTCTTTTTTTCCCCCTTAATCATTTGTGGGAATTTTTTGTATCTTCTAGATATGAGCCCTTTATTCATTATAGGCATTACTGATAACTTCCTCACAGTCTGTGGCATATTTTTTAATTTTTATTAATGATATCTTTAAAAAGAAACACTTTTTACTTGGAAGTAATTCTAAATTTTAAAAAGTTGCAAAACTAAATGTAGTACAAAGAATACCTGTATACCCGTTATCCAGATTCACTTATTTTTTGCATTTCACTCCATTTGCCTTATGAATCATTTGTGTGCTTGCTCACACCCTTTCCATGTATATATGTATGTATGTATATGTGTATGTATGTGTATATGCATAAGCACACACAAGTCTGAACCATTTGAGGGTAAGCTACATACATCATGTCTGTCCTTTTCCCCCTAAATGCTTTAGTGTGTATTTACTAAGAATAGAGATACTATCTTATATAACCATAATACAGCTATAAACTTGATAAATTTATGTTGATATAATTTTATCTAAACTACCAATATATTAGTTTCTTAATGATGTCATTTGATGTTTAAAAAGCTTTATATTTTAATGTACTCATTTTATTAGTCTTTTTCTTAATAGTCTGTTCTTTAAAAATCCTTCCCATCTCTGAGATTTTCAAATACTTGTATTTTATATATCCTTATACAATTAAAAAAATTTTGCTTTCCATATTTAGAACTTTAATCCACTTAGGAATTGTTTTTGTATATGGTGAGAGATGAATTCCAATTTTGTTTTTCCCCATTGACTCAGCACTATTTATTGAATAAATCACCTGTTCCCTATGGAACAATACTTAAATCATACATCAGGTTTATGAAAGCAAGTATTTCCTTGGGCTACATGTCTGTTCGTAGGCCTGGACCATGCTGTCTTAAATATAAGAAATTTATGCTAATTATTGCCTTGGTGGGCAAGTCTTTGCCTGCATATTCCTTTTTTTTTTTTTTTTTTTTTTTTTTTTAGATTTTATTTATTTATTTGTCAGAGAGAGAGAGAGAGAAAGAGTGCACAAGCAGGCAGAGGCAGAGAGAGAAGCAGGCTCCCTGCTGAGCAAGGAGCCCAATGAGGGACTCGATCCCAGGACCCTGGGATCATGACCTGAGCCCAAGGCAGCGACTTAACCGACTGAGCCACCCAGGCATACCTTTGCCAGCATATTCATTTCAGATTTAGCATCTACTCTGATTAACGGTTATATAGCAAATAACTCACGTAATCATCGTCTAGTCAAAATACAGGATACTACCAGCACAATGAAGCCCTCAGTATGCCTTCCCCTGGTCATAACCTTTGCCTTCTTTGAAGAGGTAGCCTGACTTTTCTGATAATACTTAACTTCATTTTGGGGGCACCTGGCTAGCTCAGTTGCTTAAATGTCTGCCTTCGGCTCAGGTCATGATCTCAGGGTCCTGGAATTGAGCTCCACATCGGCCTCTCTGCCTGGCGGGGAGCCTGCTTCTCCCTCTCCCTTTGCCTGCCATTCCTCCTGCTTGTGGTCTCTCTCTCTCTCTGTCAAATAAAAAAATAAAGTCTTTTAAAAAAATATTTTCCTTGATTCCCTTTACAGTTTTATCCCTGCTATATGCCCTTAACCTACTATCCAGATTTACCTGTTTTTGAAATTATATTCATGGACTCATATATAATTTTGTATGTGTTTGCCTTCCTTTATATAATATGTAGCTGTGGTTCATTTTGTTATTTTGTTTTTTAATTGATGCAGATTATTTCATTGTATGACTATACCAGAGCTTATCCATTCACTGTAAATGGATATTTTGGCTATTGCTAAAAGTGTTGCTTTTAATGTGTGTGTTTTTTGTTTCTTTCATGTATATACCTAGGACTGGAATTGCCTTGTGTTATGATATGCTTATGCTCCACGTTAGTAGATAACAGTTTTTTTTTTTCTGAAGTTGTTGTACCAGTTTACATTTTAACCAACAGTATATGAGAATTCTCATTGTCTGTATTCTGACGATGCTTGGTGTTGTTCATGTTCTTAATTCTATTTTGGTAGGAGAGTGGAGGTATTTTATTGTGGCTTCAATATGTATATACTTGATAACTGAATGAAGTCAGACCTCTCATGTTTCATGTTTATTAGTCATTTAGATATCCTCTTTTGTGAATGACCTATTTTAAGTCTTTTTCTAGTCTTTCTATTTATTTGTCTTAATAACTTATAGGGGTTTATTCTATCTTCTGGATGTGAAACCTTTATATATTGAGTAGATTTCTCCCCCCACTCCATGGCTTGCCTTTTCACTCTCCTAATAGAGTACTTTGTTTTGTTTTTTGATGAGCAGTTGTGCTTGATTTCATTGTAGTCGAAAGTTACCACATTTGAATTCATGCTCTACCACTTACCTACTGTATGACCTTGGCCAGCTTTGAGCTTTAGTTTACTTATCTGTAAATAGTTGGTAATAATATCCATGTCGTAGGGTAATTGAGAAGATTAAATGAGATAAAACACTTATTAGAGAGCCTTTCACCTAGCAGTCCCTCAATAGATATTAATTGCCTTCCCCATCATTTAGGGTGCTCATTTTCATACTGTCTTTTGGGAAATTGGGTAGTATTCATGAGCTATTTGCAAATGAATGTTTTGGAAATTAGAATCTCATATAATTATCCCAGGAATTTAGAAGGTGGCCTAAAATAGTAAATCATAATTAATTTGCCCAGAGAACTAAAATGTAACATTTTCTCTGATGAAAAGGATTTGTACTTAATATGGGACCCTTGAATAATAAAACTCATGATTGGAGCATCTTATCCAGAAAATGAGAAGGTGTGGTTAATAATGATATAAAACCTATACATAATATATCATATTTTTAAAACTAAGGGCAGATCTCTTTGCCTCGAGGAAGAAAGCAAGGTTTCTTAAATGATAAGAAATTGCTAACCACTCCAGCCCAAAATACTCTACCCCTCCTAGGAACTTTCTAATGCTTATTGATGGTTTTCATTTTGCCCTATTCCATTATTACATTCATTCAACAGATATTTACAGAGTACCTGTTATTATCTATCAAACCCTATGCTAGATTAAAGGGACAGAGCACTGAGAAGTATAGACTCAATAGTTGCCTGAAGGGAGCTAAAAAGAAGAGTGGAATTTTTTTTTAAGTTATATACTATATACTAAAAAAGCAATCCCAGAGTTCTAATAATGGCAGAATTGTTCATAATGGACCAGCCTTCCCAAAGATAATTATACTCTGGACAAAATCTTGTGCTGTAACTGTTACATATAAATTATAAAATTACATACACATATATCTCTGTAAGCCTACTTTAATCCTTAAAAGCATAAAATATCTGAAGGTACTGGAGACCAACCAAAAGCCAGCAGTCAACACTTGGAAGAAAGAAACAGCATTAGATGAGTTTCCTGTTTTTATGGCTTTTTGCCTGAGAACAGTAACTAATTGGTATAACATGGGAGTGGCTAGAACTCAGAAAGAAACTCAGTCTTCCTGGCTTTGGGAATTAGAAAAGGGAGGCTACTATAGCAGCTGGAAAGTGAAAGGGAATTTACAGAGGGAGAAGCCCAACTTATGAATATACACATTTGACAAATTTTTGATCCTTGAACAAACATCAACTGTCTTTAGAGGAACATAACAGAATCCATAGTTTACAAAATATTATTTACAAAGTCTAGGATGCAACCCCAAATTACCAGATATATGAAGAAACTGGAAAATTTGATGCATGCTCAAGAAAAAGCAGTCAGTAGACACTGACTCTTGGATGACCCAGGGGTTAGAATTAGCAGATGAAGATTTTGAAATAGTTATTTTGACTATGTTCAAGGGTATAAAATATGCATATAAGGAAGTAACAGACATGAAATCTCAGAGAAATGAAACTATAAAAGAGAACTAAATGGAAATTCTAGAACTGATGAAAAATACTTTATCTGAAATAAAAGTTAACTTAATGAACTTAATAGCAGATTGAAAATGTCAGTGAACTTGAAGACCAAAAAAGACTGAAAAACCGAAGGAAAATATATTTAAAAATATATATATAGAAGAGAGCAGTGCTTCAGTAACCTATTGGACAGCATTATAAGATGTAATACATAACACTGGAGTTCCAAAAGGAGAGGAGAAAGAAAAAGGGGATAATATATTTAAAGAGATAATGAGAGAGAGCTCAAGTTGATGAAAGAAAAAGTTGTACATATTCAAGAGACTTATAGTCAAATTGATGAAAACCAAAGATGAGAAAAATTTTAAGGATGGAAAAGATAAAACATGCAAAGAGTAATAGGCTTTTGAAAACTGGAGTGGTTCAATTAACATGATATGTTAATATCAGGTAAGTAGACTTTGAGACAGAGTAGTACCAGAGATAAACAAGGATACTTAAGGGAGATTAAAGGATCAGGTAGTCAGGAAAGGCATAAGAATCAAACAGACCTTCAAAATAGATAAATTGGACAGGATTAAAGAAAGAAAGAGAAGTCCACAATCATAATTGCAGATTTTAATACCTATTCCTTTCTCAGTAATTTATAGAAATACTAGATATAAAAAAATCAATAAGGACATGGGAGATCAGGATAATAGTCACCCACTTTGACCTAATTGATATTTATATACCACAAAACCAATAACTGTAGAATATGCATTCTTTTCCAGCCTATGTGGAATGTCTAAAAAGGCTTTCAGTTTCTTCCTTTTGCTGGACTCTTTCTCTATACCACCATCTCCATCAACTGCCTCATCTCCTCTGCCTTCAGTCCCATCTCAGCCTGGCTCAGGAATCTATATTGAGTTCTGTCTTAAATTTTTATCACTTCTTTATTTGGATTTTATGACCTAGACTGTTCAAAGTTTTGTTACTTCTATATATCATTGTTAGTCATTCAGTCTTCTCTATGGATGATTTCAGAGTCTTCTCTCATTGTAACTCTCTTCTAAGCATTCCTGCCAATTTTAACCCACATACTTTTAATCTTGGTATTTCTTAAAATAATCTTTGCTTTCTTTGTTTTCAGTGTTTTGATATGTGTATTTTAGAGGATTTCTTCTTCAAAATCCTGTCCTAAAAACAAGAAACAGAGCAAATTGACATTTTTGTTTCTGTGGAAGACAGTAACTATAATCAGTTAAATATAGATGGGGAAGGGGCTATTCTATTTGTGTATGGTTTGAAGCTGGTACAGAAAACAGATTTTCAAGGAGAAAACTGCAAAATATTACTTAGGTCCTTAAATACATCTTTAACTACATGTAATTATAATTAGTCTCATTTTGAAATGCATACTTTATTTTACACTATTTGTTATGGGGTTTTACAGTATTGAAATGCTTTTGAGGACTAGAATTTACTAAGGCAAGGAAATATTTAAGCTTGACTATAAACACTAACTTGAGCAGGTATACATTTAGTAATGTTTTTCCCTCAGGTCCTAGTAACCAACGTACTTACCTAACAGGTTCTGTTTCCTAGCCTAAGGATGCCCAGAGGACTCTGTCACAAAAGAACTGAATTATGACCTTCTTTGTTTATTAAAATATGCAAATATTGGTAAATATTCTTTAATAATCTGCATTTAAGTCTTGCATTTTAATGAAGACATGTGCTTTGTCCCTGCTGCAGTGTATGACTCATAAGGTCACAGGGTTCCAGCCTCTTCCCAATTTGCAAGCCTCTCCTCTCTGTCTTAAGCCTTTTGAGCAAGCTTGCGTGATAAGTTATCTTTCAGTCTCTTCAGAATAAAATGTGATAGTGCCAGCATCAGCTGCACTTTCAGGACTTTGTGAGACCTTGTCAGTGAATTAAGAATGTACCTTTTAGGGGTGCCTGGGTGGCTCAGGGAGTTAAAGCCTCTGCCTTCGGCTCAGGTCATGATCCCAGGGTCCTGGGATCAAGCCCCACATCGGGCTCTCTGCTTGGCAGGGAGCCTGCTTCCTCCTCTCTCTCTGCCTGCCTCTCTGCCTTCTTGTGATATCTGTCTGTCAAATTAAAAAAAAAAAAAAAAGAATGTACCTTTTAAGTTCTGCAGCAGAAGTTGGTATAATATTATTTGGTGGGTATAGAGTTTTCAGTTTTACAAGATGAAAAAAGTTCTAGAGCTGGATGTTGGTGATAGTTTCACAATAAGATGAATGTACTTAATGCCACTGAGTTGTACACTTAAATATGATTAAAGTGGTAAGTACTAGGTTTTGTATATTTTACCACAAAATAAAAGTTGATAAAATTAAGCAAGAAGACCTTGAATTATTTTTTTTCTTATGAAAATGACATTGGTCCCAGAGGCAAAATGCATCTTGCTATTATTCTAAAAGCTGCCCTAGCTCCTTGCAGTCAATATATATGAGTTGTAATATGATAATATGTATAAAAAGTATGGATGGTACAATGATTTTTCTGGTTCGCTGGGGTTCAGAAATCATTTGGGAGAAGTAAAGATTAGTTAGCCAGTGTTTATCTACCATATCCTAAAATTTGTATTTGTCACTCCAAAAAAAAGCATATAAATTGCCTTGATTTCAAGGAAAAACAAATTTTTACTCCCCATTCCAAGATTTTACATGACCCAATCTAATTGTAGCGTACCCAAATATTCCCATTGTTTAAAAACAACTTTATGATGGAAAAGTGAGCTCCTTTTTGTTGTCTCTCCCCACCTGAATTTTTATTTTGAAATTAATAACAGAGATCTTAATAGGGCTCTCTGATTTATTCTATCCCCACTTTTCCCCTGTCCCCATTACTATTTTTATTTGAGAATATTCCTGAGAGTTACTTTTTTGTTGTTGTTTAGAAATTTGAGAATGCAATTGTGTTACAGACACCTCAGTCAGATTATTGTAGTTGTAATGGAGATACAGGAGAAAAATAATTCTGACTCATATAAAATTATCAGAAGGGGAACTTTTAGGTTTATTAAACAGAAGGGACAGTTGGATTGGTTTAGTCATCAAATAAACTGTGACCTGCTAGATTCCCAAGTTATAGCTTGTGCTTGAATTTTCCACTGGGAATGAAACATTCCACTGTCCCTTTTTACTGTTTCACTTAAGCTGCAGTGAACGCTGGGAGAATGGCCCTCTGGCTGAGCTGCTTATTTTTTTTTTTTAATCTATTCATTTTATACTTTCAGACAGATTTTTCCCTGGGGTGAAACAAAGGTTAACTGAAATTTCCTCTGTTGTGTACCTGAACGAATCAGCAGTTTGAGAAGGAAATCCCATTGATGGGCCAAGAGAGTGACAGGCTCTATTTAAAGAATTCCCCCGACTGTGTGGTAGACCAGCCATGCCATGAATTTAACTGTTCCTGTGGTCCCCATACTTGTACCCACCAAAAAAAGAGAGAGAGAGAGAAAGCGACTTTGTTCTGCAAACGTAGCTGTAAGCTTTGAAAACCACGAGCCATTGAGTTTTGTGAATTCAAGTTAGACAGCAACAGAGGCCAAGACTTTAGGGGAACAATATCTGAAAGGGAGTGCCCAAAAACAGGTAGAAACTGTTTAACTGTTTTATTTCTCTGAGTGTATACAGATTTATGTGTGTTTATGCACACGCCCCAAAAAACCTGTACCTTTCCCTCATTTTATGTAGCTGGTCCTAATTATATTTAAGCAGTGATGTTTGTTACATTTTTAAATTTGTTAAATTTTTTTGTTTTATTTTCAAAGCTTTTTTGCACCATAAAAGTATTTTGGTTTTAGGAGGACCTATTGTATGTATTGGAAGTACGAGTAAACACAGTATGAGTTTAAATGGTTAAAAAAAACAGAACTTTATATTACTTTTGCAGGAGCTTTACTGTCGGGGGCAGCTCATGTATTTTGTATTTTTCCTGTTTAAGGGAAGCTGCTTTAAATATGAAAAGATGGTATCTTGGGTTGGATTAAACATCCTTAATTCATGTGTATTTAACCTCAGGACTTGTGAACCTTGTTGAAAATCCAGCTTTAACCCTGCCTGGTAGGCCTCAATAGTGCCTACTGCATAGGGATTTTAAATAGTCATAGTCTTTTTCTGAGGTGGAGGGTATTGTGTATTCCCAGAGGGCATGAAGTATTTATGTATCTAACAAATATTTCACATACATTGCTACTTTATATTTCTATTTACAAATTTAGGATTTAATTTTTTTTAAAAAGCCCTTCCTCTGTTATTTGAAACTTTTGTTGCCAAAAGTTTCTTAAGGGCATCTTTCTCTGTAGTGTGGATAGGAGCTTGTACAGATTTTGTAAAACACTAGAATTCAGAGAGAAAATAATATAAAGTGATAGGTTTCTGTCTAGGGACTTGGAAAGAACAGGTACCATTCGAGTTGATTCCTGGGCCGGGATGTGGGAGGAAGGGGGGCAGGATAGGATTTTGTTTTAAAGATCATGTAGGGGCTAGATTCATACTTACAGATGAGAAATTGAAATCTAGAGAGAGAAAATGATTAGTACAACATTATTCAGTATATTTTGGAAGAACCTAGGTCTCAGTTATATCTAGTGTTTACTTGTACAATAAACTGCCTCTCCTTTATTCTGAGATAGTACTTTAAAAATCATTTCCCTGTTATTTGTCAATTATACCTCAATAAAGCTGGGAAAAAATATCATTTCTTTATTTCTTTTTTTCTTATTCTGTTTCCTGACTTTTTCTTGTCTCTTTCATTCCTGTCTGTTCCTATCTTTTCTTATTCCTCTCTTATTTTTCAGTATTGGTCCTACTTCAGATAGCTTACAACATTGTTAGTTAAGAGCAGGATTTGGGGGAGTAGAACTAATGGGGTATTCCATATGGTCTGTGAAGATCTACATTATTCTTAGATGTTATTTTTTGAAAATCAAAATTGTTTTAGGATTCTAGCTAAATAAGCTGTGAATCAAATACTCATTAGTTGATGCTTACATAAATAGAACAGCTAGCCAATGCAATAGATAGATGCAAATTTATTTTTAAAGATCAGTAAAAACAACTGACATCTTTTTTTTTTTTTTAAGATTTTATTTCTTATTTGAGAGAGAGAGAATGCGTGCACATGAGTTGGGGAAGGGGGCAGAGGAGAGGGAGAGAACAGACTTCCCTGCTGTTGTAGGGCTTGATCTCAGAACCCTGAAATCATGATCTGAGCAGAAACCAAGAGTCAGAGGCTTTACTGACTGAGCCACCAAGGCACCCCCAACTGACATCTTTTTTAGGAAATCACTTAATTCTTCTAATTTCACTCATTCAGTAATATTAATTGAGTTCCTGTGTGCCAGACACCATGCAAGGTGATAGAAATACATTGGAGAGGAGGAAGAAAATAGTTCCTGACCCCTCTTATAGACTTGAGTTAAACAATTAGAAAACTAAGACATTATTTTTGTGAAACCTCAGTCAAGATTCTCTCTAAATAGAAGATAATACTGCTCTTCAGATAATACCATTGTTCATATCAGAACCCTATGTTAAAAGTGGAAAAGTGCAATTTGAAATTCAACAGATTTTTTCATTAGTAGTAGTTGCCATGTGCTACATAAAAAATAATATTGTGGAGATTTTCCATAACAACTTCATTATAGACAAATGGGAGACTATTGATAAAAAATAATGTAGAGGTGACAATAGTGTATTGGTTAAGAGCATGGTTTGGAAGTGAGCCTCCAGTCAGCCAGCTTTGTGACATTAACAAATAATTTAAAAATTCACATAAACCTTGGGACAGCTGGGTGGCTCATCCAGTTAAGCAGACAACTCTTTTTTTTTTTAATCTTTTTTTTTTCTTTCTTTCTTTCTTAACATATAATGTATTATTAGCCCCAGGGGTACAGGTCTGTGAATCGCCAGGTTTACACTTCACAGCACTCACCATAGCACATACCTTCCCCAATGTCTATAACTCAACCACCCTTTCCCTACCCCCTCCCCCGGAAACCCTCAGTTTGTTTGTGAGATTAAGAGTCTCTTAAGGTTTGTCTCCCTCCCAATCCCATCTTGTTCCATTTATTCCTTTCCTACCCCCCAAAACCCCCACATTGCCTCTTAACTTCCTCATATCAGGGAGATCATATGATAATTGTCTCTCTCTGATTGACTTATTTCGCTCAGCATAATACCCTCTAGTTCTATCCATGTCATCTCAAATGGCAAGATTTCATTTCTTTTGATGGCTGCATAGTATTCCATTGTGTATATATACACCACCTCTTCTTTATCCATCATCGGTTGTTGGACATCCAGATTCTCTCCATGGTTTGGCTATTGTGGACATTGCTGCTATAAACATCTGGGTGCACATGCCCCTTCGGATCACTACATTTGTATCTTTAGGGTAAATACCCAGTAGTGTGATTGTTGGGTCGTAGGGTAGCTCTATTTTCAACTTTTTTTTTTTTTTTTTAGATTTTATTTATTTATCTGACAGAGATCACAAGTAGGCAGAGAAGCAGGCAGGGGGGGGGGGCAGGCTCCCTGCTGAGCAGAGAGCCCGATGCGGGGCTCGATCCCAGGACCCTGGGATCATGACCTGAGCTGAAGGCAGAGGCTTTAACCCACTGAGCCACCCAGGCGCCCCTATTTTCAACTTTTTGAGGAACCTCCATGCTGTTTTCCAGAGTGGTTGTGCCAGCTAAGCAGCCAACTTTTGATATTAGCTCAGGTCTTGATCTCAGGGTCATGAAGTCAGACCTTGTGGAGCCTACTTAAAAAAAAAAATGAAAAACACATAAATCTCATCTTTTTTGCTTGTGATAAGAGTGTAAAAGCTGTCTTAAATTTTTTTTAAAGATTTTATCTATTTGAAAGAGCACATGAGCACGATGGGGGAGGGACAGAGAGGAAGAAGCAGGCTCCCTGCTGAGCAAGGGGCTTGAAGTGGGGCTGGATCCCAGGACCCTGAAATCATGACCTGAGCCAAAGGCAGCCAGTTAACCTACTGAGCCACCCAGGCACCCCCAGTCTTGATTTTCTTCCTCTAAAATGGTCTGTTGGTGGGTATTTAAAAGGAACATTCTGTACATATTACATGTATTTTCTTTGTCTGAAGGTATTACACATTAAAATTAATTTCCTCAAAAATCAAGATGAGCATTTGTATAAAAGTATACCGGCAACTAGGATGAGTTTTTTTAAATGTGTTTTCCTTTGAATGCCCAAGTTTTAAGTAATAATTTCTGATTCTCCATAACTTCTTGCTTGTTCTATGGCAATCTTATCTTTGAGTAATAATCATAGGTACATTCACATTTGTGTTTTGTCTGTAAGTATTTGTGTTTTGGTTTTAAAGACAATACTGTCAGTAATCTTTCTGGAGCTAAATTGAAACTTTAATAGCTTATGGGGCTTGTTTTCCATGCAGTATTCAAATTCTCCCTTATATACTGAGTCATCTGGTACCACATTAGAAGGTAGGCATTTTAAGGTAATAGGGCTCCAAGTTATAAGTGAATATTTCTGTTGTGGTCAGAATACTCAAACAGTTGTCTATATTTATTGTATCCAGTTTGTCTCCTTCAATTCTCTTCGGTTTAGTTGAGTTGTTCCTCACTGCTTCATCCTTCCTAGTCCTTGCTCCTCTTTCTTCTTTCCCTATACTCAGTCCCTTGATACGGTCACCCAGTCTTGTTCTAAACACGATCTCCATGCCACAGTTGGCAAGTATATAGTTCTAGTTCAGATCTGTCTTTTTTTTTTTTAAGATTTTATTTATTTACTTGCAAGAGAGAACAAGCGAGAGAGAGAGAGGACGAGTGGGGAAGAGGGGCAGATGGAGAGGAAAAAACAGACTCCCCACTGAGCAGGGAGCCCAACTCAGGGCTCCATTAGGGATCATGACTTAAATCAAAGGCAGATGCTTAATTGACTGAGCCACCCAAGTGCCACAGATTTGTCTTCTTAACACAAGACTAAAATCTTCCTCAACATCATCTGATATCACAAATCCAATGTGTCTAAAATTGAATTCCTCTTTCCCCTAAAATATGTTCGGTTACAGTTTTCAGTTGCATTAAATCTATCCTCTTTTTTTTTTTTTTTAAGATTTCATTTATTTATTTGACAAAGAGAGAGAGAGATCACAAGTAGGCAGAGAGGCAGGCAGAGAGAGGAGGAAGCAGGCTCACCGCCGAGCAGAGAGCCCGATGCGGGGCTCGATCCCAGGACCCTGAGATCAGGACCTGAGCTGAAGACAGAGGCTTAACCCACTGAGCCATCCACTGATAGATTTAGGTGCCCCTAAATCTATCCTCTTAATTGCTCAGGTCAAAAACCTTGGGAGTCATTCTCTGACTTGGTTTTTCTCTCTTACATTCATATCTAATTCATCAGGAAGTCTTGTTGGCTTTACCTTTAGAATATGTTCATGATTCTTCCACTTCTTAGTACATCCACTGCTACCATCCTGGTCAGATAGAATTCTTGGACCTAACAGCTCTCTCTGCTTCAGACCCCTCCTTTGACTTCCCATTTCACTCAGAATAAAAGCAAGAATTCTCATAATGCCTACAGGGCCCTTCATAATCTGGTATTCTGTACTTCTTTGACCTCACCTTCACCTTCACTGCTTTAGCTACACTGGCCCCCTGCTATTTCTCAAACACATCACAAATATTTCCCTTAAGGACTTTGCTTTTGGTGTTTCTACCACCTGGGATGCTCTTCCCCAGAAGTGCATGACTAATTTCCCTGATCTTTAAGTTTTTGCTTAAGTATCAGTGCAGTGTACTCTATCTACCTTAGGTAAAGTTGTAACTTCTGCTCAACAATACCAATTCCCATTATCCTGCTCTATATTTCTTTTTTCCAAAGCACTTACTACTGCTAGCATATATTATTTACTTATTTTTTATGTTTTGTTTATTGTCTCCCCCCACCCCCACACAACTAGAACAAAAAAAGTTCTCCAAAGGCAACAATCTCTATTTGTTCACTGATATATCCTGAGGACCTAGAATGGTGGAATATGGCAGTAGCTCAGTAAATACTTGTTGAATGAATGGTAAGAGTTGGAGTAATCATAAGTTTAGTTTAACCCTCAGTATACAGTCAGGCTCTTTACACCCAATTTTAGTTCAGGGGTTTGGGCCTTTTTTTTTTTTTTTTTTTTTTTTTGGTGTTTTTAAAAATTTGTATTTCATAACTTTTATTCTTTCTTAGAAGTCTTCCAGAGAACAGAGAGAAAATTTACTTTTCTTAATAGAAATAAACTCTCTCAGATTTACCGTGTAGGTCCATTGGATCTTTTACAAATCTAAGACCCATCATGGGATCCTAGTGATCTTATTTTTGCCATACTTTGAAACATTTTATTATTTTATCATCCTAAGACTAGTTTTATCATTACTCATCAGGTATTCCCAGCTATGCTAAAAAACACTAAAATAATAAGAAAACAGATGATGGAATTGCGTAGAAGGATAGTATAATAGTGAAGTAAGTCTTTATCATCATCATCCTTCTTACTGTGTTGTCCAAAGTATTACATTATCTTTCAAGAATGTATAAAAGAAGTCTGGAAACACCACCTTTTTTAATCGTTCATTGAACCAAGTTGAGAATTCAGAATTTTACATTTTCTGCCCAAAATGGCAAGTAGAAGAAAATTGACAGAGGAAGACATTTCACAGTCATTAAATCAATCAGAACATAAATGCAAGGAGACAGATGGTAGTACCTAGACTTTCATGATGTGATGAACTTGGCCTTTTAAGTTAAGTCTCAGACTGTGATTTTTTTCAGAGAATATTATAGATGAATTTTCTCAAACTTAAGAATTGATGAATGAATGTATTTCTAAATACAAAAAAAAGGAAATAGGGTATTCTCATCTACTTAGTCATTCAGCAGGAAGTTCTTTACCTCATATTTTATGATGAGAATCTGTACCATACTGCTTTGATAAAAAGACATATGACTGTATTCTTTCATATTTTATGGTATTTGTATACCAAAATATCTTTGACATGGTTTGTGTCAAGTGGACAATCACTGAAGGCAAATGTGTATGCAGGAGTGACTAGAAGGGAATAGGTGATACAGAAACAAATAAAAAGAAAACTATTGGAGTAATCGTTCTTAATTTGTGTGTTATAAGTAGAAAAGTGGAAGTGTTTTTGCAACTGTGGAGCAAAGAAGAGATGTATTTGAGATCTGGTTTAGTATTTACAAAACGGATATGTTTCAAATTCATTGATGGTAGTCAATGAGTGGTTGGTTATCTTTCAAGAAGTTGCCCATTTCTGTATTTAGCTTCAAAAACAGGACTATATGAGATTAAAATTTTGCTTTGCCATGTTTAAATTCTTACTAGGATTTCTAATAAAATTGTTATTCATTACCTCTTTATTTCGCTGTAAATTATTTGTGAGATACCTTAAGTTATTAAATGGGTCCATTGGACCCTTATGATTGGTGATGGCTATTATAATGCAGCAGGCACATAATGAACAGGTACTTCCCTAATCCTGGAGATATCAGGAGGACTAAAAGTTGACCTTTTGGAGAGACAAAGTGCTAGTAGCTAGCATGGTAGTTAGTAGACTTTCAGGCCAAGTAAATGAAAAAACTAGTACAGGAAAATTAAAGCATTGTATGAGAGAGGAAACAATATACTACTACATGGTCATAAGATAAGTATTATCTTAACCTGAGAAAGGGAATGGTGGGAGAAGAAATGTCAGATAGAATGTTACAAGAAAAGTAAATCTACTCTTTTACTTTGTTGGGAATTTAGATACTAATACTTAGATAAATCCAGGGGCACCTGGGTGGTGGCTCAACTGGTTAAGCTGTCTGACTCTTGATTTAGGCTCAGGTAATGATCTCAGGGTCCTGGGATTGAGCCCCTCTTAGGGCTCACTGGGGAGTCTGCTTGAGATTCTCTTCCTCTGCCCCTCTCTCAGCTTGCTTACTCTGTGTCTCTCTAATATAAATAAAAAAAAAATTTAAAGGTTTTATTTCTTTATTTGAGAGAGAGACAAAGATAGCAAGAGAGAGCAAGAGCCAAGAGGAGAGGGAGAAGCAGGCTCCCTGCAGAGCAGGGAGCCCAGTGCAAGGATCATGACCTAAGCCGAAAGCAGTTGCTTAACCAACCAAGCTACTGAGGCAGCCTATATAAAAATAAATGTAAAAAATAGATAAATCTGTAGGGAGCAGAAGGAACATTATTTAGAAGTATTCGGATGAATACCAAAAGAAAGAGGTAAAGACTTGGTGTTTACCCCTGGAGGAGTGTGGGCTGGAATAGGGAGGAGAGAACTGCCGTGCTTTTCTTATATGCTTTCTTAGTGTTAGCACTTTGAAAACCATATGCATGTGTTACTTTGATAAAAATGAATAATAAAATATGAAATTATCCCTTTAAAGAGAAAATCTAGCTGGTATGTATCAAATGAAGTTGAAGGCACAGGGATACCTCTTAGATTTGGGATGACAAACAGTGATGATTGGAGGGAAACCAGAATATTGGCTTAAAAAGACATTTTAAAAGGAGATACTGTAGAATTGTAAGACCTGGCCTGTTTGGATAATGAGAGTGAAGCATTGGGTTAAGATGAAAATAAATCTATGTTTTGAGCCATTAAAACAACAGAGAAGAAAGTATTTGAGCCATTTTCAATTGTGGTTGTGAAGGTGAGTTTTTCTTCGGATGTGTTATGTTTGCGGTGACTACTATAATCATTTGTGATATATCCTGTAAGCAGTTATAAACGTAAGCTTGGACATATGTGGTCTTAAGATTGGGGAAATATTTGAAGAAAATATGACACACACACACCTCCCCACCAAATAGTAAAAGTAAATTGTTGTGGAGTGACTTGTTTTACCAAGGAGGGAGTGAACCAAGAACCAGATGTTGAAGGAAACACATGTGCTTACACACAAAGTTAATGGTAGGCAAAGAAGACAAAAAAAGATTTAGGAAGGAGACTAGGAAGTGTAAAACAGAATTAGGAGGATGACTAAAAGCCATAGATACCAAATTTATATGACCTTTAAGTCTTTTTTTTAAAAAGATTTTGTTTATATATTTGAGAGAGAGCACACATGAGAGCACCAGTGGGGCGAAGGGCAGAGGGAGAAGCAGACTCCTTGCTGAGCAGGGAGCCCGATGCAGGGTTTGATCGCAGGATCCTGGGATTATGATCTAAGCCCAAAGCAGACACTTAACCGTCTGAGCCATGCAGGTGCCCAGCCTTTAAGACTTCTCTAGAAACCGGCAGTATCTTTTTTAAAGTAGCCTCTTGATTGAATTTAAATGTGTTTTATATGTGCTTGTCATTTTACAAATATTTCAAGTGTCCATGTTATATTTTCCTTTTTGCCTTTTGGAGGGGAGGGTGGAAGTGGGGAACAAGCACCAAAGTAGATATCTTTAAAAGAAGAGAAAACAGCTCCCATAATCCTACGGTATTAACTGTTTCTGTTGATAATTTTTCCCTTTCTCTTTTTGCCACTTAGTTTAATATGAAGGGTTTTTTTTTTTAATTTCCAAATAAATATTTCTTAACCAGGTGATTTCATTGACCGATCTTTTGGAGGGTTTGGGAGATGAGAGAGAATGCTTTGTGTGTGGCTGTATCTATCTGTGTGTCTCTTTGAAGGTAATACAAAAAGCCTTTACGTGACAGATAAGTTTGCAAGAGCTCTGTATAACCCTTTGCTAAGCACCTGTATTTATTTCCTCTTTCTTCTTCCTCCTCTACCTCTAAAAAAAGAAGAGCTAAGTCCCCATTTATCTTTTATACACATTTAAAAATATAGTTTGTTTCTGGTAAATTTAATATCATTTAAAATAAGAGGAACAGTTTGATGCCTAACTTGCAAATTGTTCTATTAAAATTTGTTTTATTTAAACTAATGGCAGTTAAACACTGCAAAATTTTAATGACTTAAAATGGTTTTGTGACGAGTGTTAAATGGAAAGATATAAATAAGAGACAGAAATAAAGGGCAGTTTGAGAAGAATGCAAGTGAATAAAGTGGCTCAAGCCTCAGGGGATTTGCATGTGGCATTGTATGTATTTCAAAAGTTTCCGTTGAAATAACAGATGCTGCTGATGAAGTTGGGAATAGTAACTTCATTTGTGGCTGGTTCAGTTGCTTATCCGAAGTGAGAAGATCCCCGGGGGAAATCTGGTGTAGTGGAATTAGGCTCAGGATAGGATATGACATAAATATCTGGCAGCTTCATCGTTGGGATCTTTATTCCATAAACACTGGCTAGGTGTAGGTATGATTATTTATAAATGTCCAGTTATATTTCAGGTGGATCCTGTGTCTACCAAGTTATTTTTATTCAATAGCAGTGATTTTTAAAGTATTTTATAGTTCCTAGAATTTTTTACTACAGAAATTCCAAATCTTCTGGTGTTTTTTTTTTAGCCACAGAGAATCATCTTTTTTTTTTTTTAAGTTTTTATTTATTTATAATCTCTATACCCAACATGGGACTTGCTGGAACTCACAACCGTGAGATCAAGAGTCTCGTGCTTAGGGCGCCTTGTGGCTCAGTTGGTTAAGCCCCTGCCTTCGGCTCAGGTCATTATCTCAGGGTCCTGGGATTGAGCCCCGCATCAGGCTCTCTGCTCAGCAGGGAGCCTGCTTCTCCCTGTCTCTCTGCCTGCCTCTCTGCCTAGTTGTGATCTCTCTCTGTCAAATAAATTAAAAAAAAAAAAAAAAAAGTCTCATGCTCTACCGAACCAGCCAGCCAGGTTCCCCAAGAATTGTCTTATTGAACGTGTATATATGTACAGTGACAACCCAAGAAATTGGCTGTTGGCTTATTTACCCACAGTTCAGAACAGTATTTATTCACACAGGTGTGCATATTAATGTTTCCCTTTTTTTAAATTATTTTTTCTAATGTAATTCAAAGTATGCAAGATGTCATGTTGGTAACTGGATAGGTTGATGAAACAGATGGTCCTTAGAGGTCCATGGAGAACTTACAGTGTAGTAAGGGAAGTAAAATATTTATTAATATAGCTGTTAACACAAGGTTTAGAAGTGTTTAATAGCCTAAGAGATAAATAAGGTATTTTTAGGGAGGGAGGAAATACTTCCACCAGAGTGAAATCAGAAGAGGAAATGTTATTTAAGTGATTCAGTAAACCCAAGTACCTATTATAACTAAACAGTCTTGCTTTGGAAAATACAAAGATAGAAATGACATGGTCAAAGTTTGGGATGTTACAAAGTTGAGAGTGATTGTCTTTGCTTTTGAAGGGTTATCAGGGAAGACTTCACTGTAGGAGGTAGCACATGATTAGTGACTTGAAGACCCAAGTCCTAGTTCCATGTTGTGAAGTTGGGAGTGGCTTGTGTTCCAGGGAATACGTGCATAGGCATAGTTGCAGAGAACAGCAGGACACATTGAGGAAATTATTAAACTTAGCTGGAGCACTGGGATCAGGAAGATGAAGCCAGAGAAACAGGTAAGGATGAAATCATGGAAGGCATTGTGTGGCATACAGAGGAGTTTTAAATTTATCCTGTAGGCATCAAGGGACCATTCAGAATGTATTTATATTTCCATTTTAGAAATTCCATTCGTAGTATATACAGATATCAAATCAGTGTTGTACACCTGAAACTAATGTTGTAGAAAACAAAAGGATTCCAGTAACAGTGGAATGGAAAATGAGTTGTAGTGTTAGAGATAGTCAGAAGTTATTTTAATAATCTAGCTGAGAAACTAAGTATCAGTGGGCCAGTGTAATGGTACTGAGGCTGTGGTGGAGAGAGAATTTATGGGATTTGGTAAGTAATGATATCAAAGGTGAGAGGGAGGAGTTGAGGTTTTTTATATTGAAAATACATTGAGACAAGTTATTGAGATAGAAGATACAAGGAGGAGATGTAAGAACTTTTGTCTGTTTTGAAGAGCCAGAAACACAAGGAATGGGGAGAAAATGAAGAATTCATTTTTAATGATTATGAGTTTGAGTTACCTGCAAGATGTCTAATCTGTATGTCCAATAGATCAGGAACTCAGGAAAAGATCTGGTCTAGAGAGACAGATTTGGGAGTTCTCTCCTTGGACACATAGGACATGAGCTGGGACTAAGAATCTAGAATGAGGAGAGCAAAGAGTAGAGCATACCAAGTAACCCGTGAAGGAAGAGGAAACTGTGAAGGGGGTAAGAGCTGGGAAAGTATTTTGTTATATCAACCATGAGAACTGTAAATGCTCACAGAGGTCAAGTGAGAGAGAAGTACTGAATATTAACCACATGCATTGGCATGAGGAACTCAGCCTTCAGAGGACATTTAGAATTTGTAGTCATGGAAATTGGACTGGGTTAAATGGAAAATTGGGCAAAGAGGGAGACAGTGTTGGAGATCAAGGGGATAAAATGAACAAAAGTACAGAGAGGGCAAGGCACTGGGAATGTTAATTTACAAACAGTAGGACCTTTTAGTTTAAAAAATATTGAGGGAAATTGGAAGGGGAGTGAACCATGAGAGACTATGGACTCTGAAAAACGATCTGAGAATTTTGAAGGGGTGGGAGGTTGGGGGCACCAGGTGGTTGGTATTGTAAAGGGCACGGATTGCATGGAGCACTGGGTGTGGTGCAAAAATAATGAATACTGTTATACTGAAAAAAATAAAAAAAAAATTTAAAAAAAATTATAGGAGTGTTAACGTTTAAATATAAATAAATGGGGAAAATGTTGGTAAAAAAAAAAATATTAGGTATGTAAAAAGGGAGTGTGGGCAATAAATTCAGAATTGTAGTAGTATTAATCTGCCCTTAATACTATAACTGCCAAAATATCTAATCTCAGGTTATCTGGTGGGAGTGTTATTCACAACCTTCCCCACTTTCCTTTCTTTTCCTGACCATTTCACTGTGTTTTAGAGGAGTGAAAAAAATGCCATCTCATGCAAGTCAGAGTTTTGTCTGTACGCTGCAATTGAGAGGATACTATGAAGGCCACAAATCTTGGTTCCTTAGGAATTGCAGGTATATAACAAGTAATGTCTTTTTTGCCCTAGTTCCCAGTTATGAGCTGTCTATAGATGCACAGATTATTTGGGGAGAAAACCCTTCCTAAAGGTCTTACATAGAATTATAAAGAAGACCATTTTGGTGATACAGTCATCGTAAGTTAATTGCTCATTAGTAGAACTCAGTATTTCTTGTTAAATAACCCGTTCTCTCAATAATAGTGGACTTTTTATCTTTAAAACTTGATTAATCATCTATTTCTTTAAAGATTTTATTTATTTGAGAGAGAGAGAGAGCATACACTCAGGGGGAGGGGCAGAGGGCAGATGGAGAAGTAGACTCCCCCTGAGTGGGTAGCCCAGTGTGGGGCTCTGGCCCAGGACCCTGAGATCATGACCTGAGCCAAAGGCAGAGACTTAGCGGACTGAGCCACCCAGGTGCCCCTCATCTTTCTGTTTTAAAAAGTGAAATTATCATATTTATTTTCTTAGGACAGTAGTGCTTTTAAGGTTGTTTTGCCCAAAGATGCACATACTACTCTGTGATAAGTTCCTTGAGGGCAAGCACTGTGCCTTAGTCATCTTTCCGTTTCCTATGCTGTCTTTTACATGAGAGATATTCAGTAAATATTTGTTGAAATTAACTCAATACTACATTAAATGAAAACATTTTACACACTGAGGAAAGTCACATCATCTTTTTTTTTTTAAAGTAGGCTCCATATCCAGCATGGGGCTTGAACTCACAACATTGATATCAAGAGTCCCAGGCTCTACCGACTGAGCCAGCCAGGCACCCCACATTCACACTATTAAATAATCAGTAGGGAAGATAAGTTTTTATATCTGATTTGCTGAATATTAAATTCAAGCCCATTGTATGCTAAGAAAATCATACATACATACTTTTTCACTGAAATCTAATGAGATTTATAATTTTAGGTGTTAGAAATTAGAATATCTAGAAAATATAAGGCATCTCTGGCTTCCTTATAAGAAGGAGCTACAGGGGTATTGGGCTCAGGAAAAGATTCTTCTTAGATCCTGGCACCTGCACTGCAAATAACCAGCCGGATATGTAGTACCGTCTCCTTCTGTAATCTTTGGTGATCTTTGGAATACATTTAATTAACTCCTGTTTTCTGTCTTATTGCTCCAAAAGATAGAACCAGCTCCATAATTGTCTGTGGCTGCTCTCAGCAAAGGAATGATCTTCAGCTATTCCCAAACATCAGAATGTAGGGTAGTGTAACTGAAGCAGAGTGGGAACTGGCTTTGCTCCTAAGAAATCTAGGCCAAACTCTTAAATCCTTTAAAAACTGAACGCAGGAGCGCCTAGGTGGCTCAGTCGTTAACGTCTGCCTTCAGCTCAGGCAGTGATCCCGGAGTACTTGGATCCTGGGATCGAGCCCCAAATCTGGCTCCCTGCTCAGCGGGAACCCTGCCTCTCCCTCTCCCACCCTCCCCACCCCCTTGTGTTCCCTCTCTCACTGTGTCTCTCCCTGTCAAATAATAAATTTAAAAATCTTAAAAAAAAAAAAAAAAGAAAACTGAATGCAGTCATATGGGTAAAGAGCTGCATTAGCACTGCCTTTAGCAGAAAGCATCAGTTGCCATTTCTTGTAGAAAGTACACACATAAAAAAGTGAGTATTTGTGTAATCATAACATACAGGTCTGGGGATAAAATGTATATTTAAAACAATTTATAAACTCTGAGTCACTCTGAGTTTCATATAAATATGAAAGATGCTTACATTTATTATCATAGAGAAACTTTGTGCATGTGTGTAATTAAGATGGCAGAAGAGTTCCAGAAATAGGAGAAAATGTGTAAAATCTGTGTAAGGTTATGGGTTTGCTTTTTTTGTTTTGAAAGTTATTTCAGAAGAGATGAAGTATTCTGGATGTTGTCAAGTGTTAAAGAGAACACTGTAATACTGTTTTACTCTTTCTGCCTTCAGTATTACTACTCTGGTAGAAAGAGGCCTGCTGTGCTGTCCTTTGTGGAGAGCTCACACAGGAGAAAGTAAAGGTATTTAAAGTTAAACCACAAGAGGACATGGAAATTTTCGTAGTTGGAAGAATAGATTTAATATTAAGTCTTCATATGTGTTTGAAGTAAAAGGTGTCTTATAATAATATTTAATGCTTAGTATTCTCATATATATAAAAATGTCTATGACAATTCTTAATAAAGAAATTACCATACCCCCTTCCTATAAAACTGTATTGTTTGCTATATCCTTTTACCTCTGCCATTCTGTTGTGTATACCTTTGCTTTTACTGGTGTCCTTTCACATCTCCATCTATTAAAATCCTATATAGGACTTTCCCTTCCAGCAATATTGTGTAAACTTACATCAGCCTTGCCCCCTTGACAAGAAATGATGAAATTAGCAAAAAAGGACTTTAAAACAGCTGTTATCAATATACACAGAGGTTTAAAGGGAAAGGTGAATATAGACAACAGGCAGTACTGGGCCATGATTCATGATGGAAACAAGCCAGGTGCACCCTACCATCAGCCTTAATTTCTGCCTAGACACCTGCATCATGGTGCCAAAAGAGGGGACCTACGCACAGGACTGCAGCCTCACTAAGATGAGAAGCTGAGATCAGAGTTTGGAGATGCTAAGGAATCTACACTTTGTGGGGCAGAGTATTGGAGGGAAGGAGCTATGGAGGGAAAGAACTCCAGAAATCTGCATAGGCTTGCCCACGAACACCAAGGATACCGTGTTCCTATCTGTGCAGAGATACGTCCAACGCCACTAGACGTGGACAAAAGCCTGTTGTCTCTAAGCTGCGCCAAAGTGAAGAGAGAGTATGGAATAGCTGCAACATTTAACAGAAACCCTGGAAGATACATCTCAGGTAGGGCTGAATTAGCTCTAGAGTAAAGTAGCTGTACTGTGGACCTACCCTGACAAAGCTTTAAAGGGCTCAAAAGAGTCAAGCTAATGTGAAGTTTATGTAACTGCTTGTCGAAACAGAGTCTTAACACTTTAAAGTAAGAAAACAAAATGGAGACATTCAACAGACTACCATTTACAATAACTAGCATCCAAGGAAGAAAGTTACTGTGCATACGAAGGACAATGTCACTCATAACCAGGAGAAAAAAATCAGTCAAATAAAAGGAAACTAGAAATTACAGAGATGATGAAGTTACCAGAAAGAACTTTAAAACAGCTGTTAAAAATACATACTGAGGTTTAAAGAAAAAGAAATATAATAAGAGAAATGGAAGATATTAAAAAAGAACCCAGTGGATCTTGTAGAACTGAAATATACAGTATTTGAGATAAAAAAAATTTACTGGATGAGCTTAAGTACAAATTAGCTAAATCAAAGGGAAAGAATAAGAGTCTATTATGGACATTTATGCTGATAATTTCAACAGTTCAGAAGTAATAGACAAATTCTTTGAAAGTCACAGATTACCAAAATGGGCCCAAGCAGAGCTAAAAGATGTGAATAGCTCCATACCTACTAAAGAAGTAGAATTGCTATTTCTTTTTTTTTTTTAATATATTATTTATTTATTTGACAGAGAGAGAGAGATCACAAGTAGGCAGAGAGGCAGGCAGAGAGAGAGGGAAGCAGGCTCCCTGCTGAGCAGAGAGCCCAACATGGGCCTCGATCCCAGGACCCCGGGATCACAACCCGAGCCAAAGGCAGAGGCCTAACCCACTGAGCCACCCAGGCACCCAGAATTGCTATTTCTATTACTATTTTTAGAACCTCCCTGCAAGTGAAATTCCTGGCTCACAGCAAGGAAAAACTCCACAGCCTAACGGCCTTCACTGGTGAATTCTATCAGATATTTAAGGAATAAGTAACACCTGTTCTGCACAAACTCTCCCCAACGCTTCTCAACTCTTATAAAGCCAATTTTACCCCAGTATCAAAACCAGACAAAGACATTATGAGAGAAGTGTAAATCAATATCCTTCATGAACACAGATGTAAAAATTCTTAATAAAATACTAAAATTGTACTATATAGTATGTTGTAAAGCAGAGTACATCCTAACCAAATGGTATTAATCCCGTAATACAAGGCTTGTTTATTTGAAAATGAAACCCTGTCATTCACCATATTAACAGAAAGAGGAAAAACCATGGGGCCATCTCAGCTGATGCAGAACAGGCATAAGATAAAATTTAAAACATACTCCTATTAAAAACTTAGGAGAGTAGGAAAAGTAGGAAATTCTTTTGAATTTCCTCAACCTGTTATGAAAAATCTACAGCAAACAGTTTGCTTAATTCATAAAGATTGAATTTTTTCATCCTATTGAAACAAAATAAAGATTATCTTCTGTCACCACTTAAAATACTGAGTATTACACCTGGTATATATATAATGTATATAGAAAATTGGGAGGAATCCATAAAAAGCTTCAAACGCTAAGTGAATTTAGCAAATTTGCAGGATGCAAGGTGAATAAACAAAAACCAACTATATTTCTATAAACTTGTAATCAGAAATTTAAAAATGAAATTTAAAAAATAATGTAAAATTAAATGTTATTTAAAATTTTTTTCAGTAACAGGAAGAAACATGAACTACTGAGGGATAAATTGAGTAAAATATATACAAAACCTGTTCACAGAAACCCATAAAACATTGCTGTGAAAAAGAAGACCAAAGTAAATGAAGAGATACACCATATTCATGTTTTAGAAGACTTGATATTTTTAAAATATTTTTCCAGGCTGAGCTATAGATGTAGCACAATACCAATCAAAATCTCATCAGGCTTTTTTTGTAGAAATTATATTCTAAAATTTATACAGAAATCAAGGGCCCCTGGCTGGTTTAGTCAGTACTTTTGTGATTCTTTTTTTTTTTTTAAGATTTTATTTATTTATTTGACAGAGAGAAATCACAAGTAGGCAGAGAGGCAGGCAGAGAGAGAGGAGGAAGCAGGCTCCCTGCTGAGCAGAAAGCCCGATGTGGGGCTCGAACCCAGGACCTGGGATCATGACCTGAGCCGAAGGCAGCGGCTTAACCCACTGAGCCACCCAGGTGCCCCACTTTTGTGATTCTTAATCTTGGGGTCGGTCATGAGTTCAAGCCTCACATTGGCTGTAGAGCTTACTTTAAAGATTTAAAAAAAAAAAAAAAAAAACAAGTTAAAATTTATACAGAAATCAAAGGATAGCCAGAACAATTTTGAAAAAGGACGAAAAAGTTGGAAAACTTTACTCTCCATGATTTTGGTTTTTAAAGTAAATTCTAATATGGTATAATGATAGACCTGTAGCATACTAGAACTTCTAGAAATTGACCCACACGTATATGGTCAGTTGATTTTCAACAACGTTGGTAAGGCAATTCAATGAAGAAAGGGTATTTTTTTCAACAAGTGATACTGGAACAACAGGATATTCATATGGGGAGAAATGGGTAAATAACTAAACATAAAAAGCTTAAACTAGGGGCGCCTGGGTGGCTCAGTGGGTTAAAGCCTCTGCCTTCGGCTCAGGTCATGATCCCAGGGTCCTGGGATCGAGCCCCGCATCAGGCTCTCTGCTCAGCAGGGAGCCTGCTTCCCTTCCTCTCTCTGCCTGCCTCTCTGCCTACCTGTGATCTCTGTCTGTCAAATAAATAAATAAAATCTTTAAAAAAAAAAATGTAGAATTTTAGAAGAAAACATAAAAAGGGCTTGCTTTTGTAACTTTGCAAAGGGAAATTTCTCTGGACATAGAAAACCATAAAGGGAAAAGTCAAATTCATTAATTTTGCTTTTCTGAGAACTCTGTTAAAAAGAAAAAAAACAAGCGACACTGGGAGAAAATATTTGCCAATGGTAGTCTAATAAAAGACTTGTGTCTAGGCTATATGAAGGACTCCTATAATTCGATCAAAGAAAGACAACCTCCTCACTACTCTAAAAATGAAAAACAACTCAATTTAAAAACAAGCTGAGGGGTGCCTGGGAGGCTTAGTCAGTTAAGCGTCTGACTCTTGATCTCAGCTCTGGTCATCCTGATCTCAGGGTTGTGAGTTCTGGCTCCGTATTAGACTCCACACTGGGCGTGTAGCCTACAGTCAATCAATGCTGAAAACTCAAATAGTTTTTGAAAGAAGATATACGAATGGCCAATGAATACATGAAGATGCTTGGCACCATTAGTTATCAGAGTAACGCCCATTAAAATCCTAATGCATTATTGCATACACATTCGAAGACTAAAATTGAAAAGACAGTTTCAAGTATTGGTGAGATTATGAAACTATGGAATTCTCATACATTGCTGATGGGAATGTGAAATGACAGAAGCACTTGGGAAAAATTTATCAGTTTTATATAAAGGTAAAGGTACACTTAACCATATCCAGTAATTCTACTCCCGGGTATTTTCCCAAGGCAAAAATGAAAGCTTAGGTCAATTAAAAAAGAAAGATTTTCACTAGGATGTTTATTGCTGCTTTATTTGTAATTGCACAAAACTGGAAATAACCTGTTATCAGGAAATGAACAGCTAAACGAATTGTTATATCCACACCCTGGAATACTGCTCAGCAATAAAAAGGAAACCGCTACCTACCAACATAGATAATCTCGCAAATAATCAGAGTGAAAGAAACAAGACACAAAATGGTATATAATACATGATGCTATTTATATACAGTCCTAGAACAGGCAAAACAAACCTATGGAGATGGAAAGCAAATCAGTGGTTGCCCTGGGGTAGAGGATCAACTGCAAATATGCACAAGGTAGCATTTTGAGATGGTGGAAATGTGCCATATATGATTGTAGTGGTGGTTAGACAGGTGTGTACATTTGTCAAAATACATCATACTGTATTTTTTACATGGGTATATTTTATAATATGTAAATTATACTTAATAAAGTTTTCTTTATCAAACCATCTTCTGTGACTTTTTTTCCTCTTTTCCCCCTAAATGCAGACATTGTCTATTCTTCCTCCACATTTATTGTAGAATTTTTGTTTGGTCTTCTCTTAATCCTTTCTTCTTTCATTTGTTTTCTTTACTAAGTTATAAGCTCTTACTCATCTTTGTTCACCCTATAGCGCCTTGCTTGTTGTGACATTTCAGTATGTTTGTTGCACTGAGTTGATTTGATGCAAAGAAGGAGTCAGCAGCTATTGCTTTGATTACAATTCTGGAGTTTGAAAAAAATCACAGCCCCAGAAATTAGCAAGACAAGGCTCGAAGGCAGCTAAGAGTTAATCTTGGGCATCTTTAGGGCAATTCTAATTTTACACTTGAGGGTAATCCCATTTTATATTATATGGCAAGGGGTGGTAAACACATGGAAAAGAGTGCTCTGGTTCCTGTGGGAAGTTATCTTTAAGGGAAGACACCCTATGCCATTTGCAGTGGCCTGGAGCACAATGGATTTGATTTTAATAATGAATGAAAATTCAAGAGAATCATGGAAACTTAGTGCTAGATGGTACCATGGATGCCATTTAACCCAACCCATTATTATACAGGCCCAGTAAAGGTCAATAACCTGCCCAGCACCACACAGCAAATAAGAGATAGGGTTAAGACGGGAACCCAGGTTTCTACCAAGCCCAGTACCAGGAGTTTAGCAAAGTGGAGAATTGGCTGTCTGTAGAAATACTAATGAATTGTCCTTAAACAAAGCTTCCATTAGTTTGGGATTTGGAGTTAAGAAGAAAACAGCGTAGATAATAGAGAAAGAGCAGGAGTCAGCAGCTATTACCAAGATCGAACCCACACTGGAGCCATTGGGTAGGACCAGGAGTTGGCGCATGTGTTTCTGGTGATGTCTTTGTCCTGTTTACCACTGAGAAGTCTGATTTCATCTGTAATTGAAACCTGTTTCGTGTGCCTTTGAATAAATTTTCTTTAGTAAGAGTATATGTAGCTTGTTGAGGAGTTAGTATACAACCTGGAATATTGTTGAATTCTACGGGAATGTGGAAACAATCTGAATGGGGTCGGATCTTCCTCTCTCAGACCTTCCCTTTTCCTCACTGTTCTCTGTTCAACTGTAAATTTACTTGGAATGAGGGTGGTGATAGTTGCTATTTTGCATTTCACTGCTTTTTAGGTTTTCTTTTTTTTTTTAAGGACAATATTAAGGCAGTTTTTTAATTAAAGTGATTTATAGTGGTCATTTGGAATTTTAAAGATGAAGGACATGGAGGTACAAAAGGCAGCTTCAAAACTTACAGCAGAGCATGCTCCTTAGATGGATCTTTGGAATTAAAGGCCGTTGTGGATGGTGATGATGCACAACTATTTAATGTATTCTCCACGCTCCGTATATGGATTTAGCCTCCAAACTTGACAAAGGACATAATCATCTGCATAGCATCTCTGCCCTCCTATGGATTGGTCTTTTCATAAAGCAGCCTTTAGGTTTTCTTAGTAAAACTATTTTATTTTAAAATGTATCTCTAGACACTTACTCCTGTAGGCCTGGGGAAATGTAGATTACTTCATGTCTCCTCAAAATTCCTTTCAAAGAGTCAAGCTCCATTTGCGTTTTCAAGATAGAGAAGAGGAATAGATAGGAGGAAGGAAGAAATCTTAACTTTGCTTCCAGGAGAGAAAAAAAATCTTTCAGTCCTTTGTTGATACCATAGCTTCTGCATTAGTCATACGTCCCCTGCTCCTGGTCATGAGTGGACCAGAGAAATAGCAGCTATTTGCAAAGGGCAAAAAGAAGAAAACAGCTGATAAAGAAGAATGTAGAGCTCTCAAGGCCCCTAGGTTTTTACACTTGTATTTTTAGATCAGTCCACGATTTCTGGATATTTGTTCTCCTTATTTGTTGTTTTATTTCACTTTATTTGATGTTATAAAATACAGTGCTAAATTTCTAGCCCCGGTCATGAGATTGTATTCATAAAGTCCAGTTTTTAAAAATGTTACAGTGAAAGTCAACTACAATGGGAAGCTAGTGGGCATAGTTAATAACTGATACTGGAAGGCAAAAACCTTTCCTCTGCCTTCTTGGGTCTGAATGATGGAGGCCTGTGAACTAACTAGTGATAGAGAGATGAGCAGGAGGAAAGACAAAGCGTTGGAGCGCTCAGGAATGAGCAACTCAACTCAGTTACCAGAGGTAAAGGTTGGTTTACCAACTAGTTTGTTTACCAGACCACTGAAGGTTGTTTACCAATACAAGTATTTAGGGCTTCAAGGATGGAACGTTTTAATGATGCTGGTTTATACAACTTGGTGTTTTTGGAATGCCCTAGAAGCCAAAGTCAGTCACTTCCCTGACAAGAGACCCTAGGTGGGGGAATGGGGGGTGCTGCGCAGCTGACTTTCATAAAGCTCTACTTTAATCAGATAAAGGAAGTTTAGATAAGATTTCTTTCTGCATCTGCTACTGGGTTTTTTGTTTCTTTGCTGATTTTTTTTTAAAATTTGTTTATAGTTTGATGATTTTCAGAGCATTTCCACATAGCTTATTTGTCTCACAGCGTTTTTTAGGTACATGGGGCAAATATGATTCCCATGAATTTCACAGGTAACATAACTGAGATTAAGAGAGGTTGAGTATTAAAAAATAATTTTAAAAAAGAGAGAGAGAGAGAGATTAACTATTTGTTCAGAGCCATTCAAGTAATAATGGAGCCAAGATAAGAGGTTAAAGTATTCACATATCTCACTACACCTTTGGGGTCCAGTTTCAGTACTGACCATTGAATAATGTCAATCTATAAGTGCTTTCAAGGTGTCAAGATTTGAGTAACATTTTATTTGTTTTGTAGGAGAAGATGCTGTAAGTTGGTTCATCAGTGACAAAGATGCAGAGGTAAAAAAATTTTTTTTGAAGTTATGAATAATGAATAAATTCCTTTGATTTGAAGTTTCCTTTCATTTCAGTATGATAACTTAATAAACTTTAGAGATAGTAGGTGGTCTGAGTATGTTGTAAGAAAAAGTTTGATTTCAGTCTATGGTGATTGGATTTTTTCAGAAGTGTGGTTCAGCCTTGATTTTTGTCAGTGTGTTAATTGCCATAATGATTTAGTCCCCTTTCCCTTCTGTTTCTTCTCTGCCATGGTGAGTCCTCTCAACCCATATTGCCTGGTACCACTAAAGATCAACACCGGAAATAACTGCTTCTTCAGTGTAAGGAAATGGTTAGTCTATATTTAGGATGTGGCAGGTGTTTGTCTTTGTCAATTATTAGCCTTAATTGTGACAGATGGTTACAAAAGAGAATAATTTTACAACTTGGTTTAAAAAAAAGTTTTAAGAGATAATTAGATTGTGTCTACTTGGGGCCTACCTGGTTAATCCAGCAGAATAAAAAGTAAAAGATGAAAAGCTTTTTCAAAAATGGAATTCTAGGGGCGCCTGGGTGGCTCAGTGGGTTAAGCCGCTGCCTTCGGCTCAGGTCATGATCCCAGGTCCTGGGTTCGAGCCCCACATTGGGCTTTCTGCTCAGCAGGGAGCCTGCTTCCTCCTCTCTCTCTGCCTGCCTCTCTGCTTACTTGTGATTTCTCTCTGTCAAATAAATAAATAAAATCTTAAAAAAAAGAAAAAGAAAAAGAAAAATGGAATTCTACCCAAAAAGGTGAAAGCATGGTTTGGATATACATATTCCCCTTTAGGTATTCCATTTGATACGTTTCGCTAAAGTTCTTTTGCAAGACACTAGATTTTGGTTAGAATATGGGAGAACTAGAATTGGGTTATTGTAGGCAAAATGGATCTTAAAAGTACTCTACTGGAAGGAAATTATCTCATTGTCTCTTAGAAATTACAATCTGGTTTATAGGCAGTAACCCTGGGCTGTTCAGAAGAGAGAATGGGTTCAGTTGTTATGTGGCTTTATAACTTTGAAGACAAAAATCATTTTTTAAAAATCCCCTGGGTAAAAATTTAAGCAAGTTTCTCATTCAGAAAAATATGGTATACATTCAGATATAGAAATCAGTAATATCTTTGGCTCTGAATGCCATCAGAATGTCTAAATGATGCCTATCAGTACTCCTACTGGACCTGAACTGTAAGTAGAGAGAGATACAAAAGAAATGGAACCATACAGAGAATTGTAAAAGGATGGGGGGAGAGACAGACAAGAAGTAGAGTTATCTTCATGGCAATCCCTTTTATGTTTTTTTAACTTCTTTTAAGAACACAAAAGTTCCATGTTGCTGGGTTCTAAATTAAATAAACTATGGCTATTAATTCTTTTGAACAGAGTGGAATTTTTTTTTTAATTACTGATTTTTTTTCCCTCTTAGGCCCAGATAGTTAATAATAGAGCATCTGGAAGATGGACCCACCGATACTATTCAGCCAACAAAAATGTTACCTGTAGAAATTGTGACAAATGTGGCCATTTATCGAAAAACTGCCCCTTTCCACAAGTATGTGAAATACATAATGTTTCTTTCCTCATTGTTAAAAAATCAGAATCTTAAGAGTAAACCCCTATAACCTTAGAATTCAAATCTTGTATAATATATTTGTAGATTTCACATTACATTTTTCATGTAAGTCATGCCTGTAATAGTAGCAGAGAAAGAAGAATGAAGTTAGAGTCAGAAAAACCTGGAATCAGTTTAATTTTCCACTGATAGTTGCACAACCCTAGCAAATCATTTCACCCTATGTGCCTCTGTTTTCTTGTCTATAAAATGAGGAGATTAAATCAAATGATTCCTGAGACCCTCTCCCTTCCAAACCTCCTACTTTATGAGACAGCTTGTTTCATTGTGGGATAATTTTCATTGTTAGAAAGTTATCATTTTAAGTATTTTTAAATGTTTATTGGTGTAAATTATGTTAAACAGACAAATCAACCTTTAGAAGAACACCGAACTAAAGTTCTTAGATATTCCCTGACATAGTAAGCTCTCAAGAAACATTCCTTCCATTTACCTACACCTTCTTCCAAATGATTGTGTTTCAAACATAAAGACATGTTTGAGATAGCTTTTAGGTTTCTTCTTTGTCTTTGGTCCTCCGGGCAAAGCAGCCTCTTTTAGTATCTGTTCCTCCTACTTCTTAGCTTCTACATCCTCCTCATCCCACTTCCCCTCTTGGGCACAGTCCACTTTGTCTATGTTCCTACAAGACGAGGCCTAAGAAGTAGATGCCTGTTGATGGTACATGCACAATAAGCCTTTTTGGCAACCACAGAATACCGATAGCTTGCATTCAAGCTCTGACTTCAGACATTTTGTTTGATTTTACAGTTATACTCAAGATTTGACCTTCACTGGGGTCTCAAATTGGAAATAAACTTTATGTAATTATACAGAAAAAGAAAAATTAATCTTCTATTTGAGACTTATCCATTTTGCTAAAGAGATTTTCTGTTTGCTACCTAGAAAGTCCGCCCCTGCTGTCTCTGTTCCGAGAGAGGACACCTCCAATATGCCTGCCCGGCCCGCTTTTGCTTAGGCTGTTCTTTGCCTATGTCTTCCACTCACAGATGTCTCGAAAGACCTTCTTGGAGAAAAAGATGTGACCGATGTGATATGATAGGCCACTATGCTGATGTGAGTATCCTGTGTATAATTTGACAGACTTTGGGGGCAGTGTGCCAATTTGTAATTATCACTCAGCCTGCCTTAAAGAACGTTTATTCTATACCGTATGTAATGATAGGCATGTCCTTTTGGCTACTCATCATCTAAAGCAATGTTCTAATAGGGATCCTACTGAATGGTTGGTTCATCAGGAGGCAGCATCAAGAAATGTTGTAAACCCACGCTTGCCTCCTTGGCTTGCCAAGTAAAGATTTGAAATAAAAGAGGTATGTAATAAATAACACGTAAAATTTATGTACCTATTCATGCATAGTTAGATGAAATATATATACACCTACTTAGCAGATGAATACAAAGGTCTGTATGAAGCCTGGCTTGATTATTGATGACTTTTGCTGATATAATAGTCTTAAGCAAGAAGGACAAAACTGCCAAGACTTTAGATTTGCTTATCTTAGTTTGTTTTTTAGATTAAAAAAAACAAAAGTAATTTAGAAGACATTCAGTTACCTGTAGCATGTTAAATTTTAACACCTTGTTATGTTGGACATCATTTTGCATCATACGGAGTTTTAGTCAAAATTTCAAAGACCAGGGCGCCTGGATGGCGCAGTTGTTAAGCATCTGCCATCAGCTCAGGTCATGATCCTGGAGTCCTGGGATCAAGCCCTGCATTGGGCTCCCTGTTTGACCGGAAGCCTGCTTCTCCCTCTCCCACTCCCCTTGTGTTCCCTCACTCGCTATCTCACTCTCTGTCAAATAAATAAATAAATAAAATCTTTAAAAAAAATTTTTTTTTCAAAGACCAGAAGGGCTGTAGGAGTTATTTTTCTTTTAAAAAGTAAGAATCTTTTCCTTTTAATTTCTACTTCCCAAAGACATGATACAAAGCATAAACATTCTCTAATTTTATTTACATTGGAGTATACCTATAACCTTTTCCATAAGAAAGTGATACAGCTTCTATTGAGATGAATTTCTAATTAAAAGATACTAAAATATGAATGATATATATGTTTCTCAGGTATATATATCAACTGTTGATTATAATTTTTAAAGTGTCTTTTTAAACAAATTTTAAAAAGTCATTATCCTATACATTGTTCTACAGTTAAACTTTTTCTGCTTAATTCCTTATGATTGCATATCGCTGCGTTAGCCCATAAAGATCTACCTGTCAAGGGGCTAACTTTTATTCTGCTATATGGATGTACCAATTTACCTGACAATTTCTCTACCAATACATCTGGATTTATAGTTACAGCCCATTTTTTAAGTAAACAGTGCTACAATACATATCTTTATGTGTGTGCATATCTGTGTAAGATTATTTCAGTAAGTCAGATTCTAAGTGGGATTGTGTAATTAAAGGCTATATACATTTATATCTGGATAAATATTATTCAGTTGCTCTTCTAAAAGGTGGTACCTGTTGGGGTACCTGAGTGGCTCAGTCGGTAGAGCATGCAGCTCTTGATCATGGGGTTGTAAGTTAAAGCCCCACATTGGGTGTAGAGATCACTTAAAAATAAAACCTATAAATAAATAAATAGTGCCATTATATCCACCTGCCAGATGTGTTTAAGAGTGCTCTCAGCAGGGGTGCCGAGATGGCAGGGGCACCCAGTTGGCTTCATTGGTTAAGCATCTGCCTTTGGTTCCAGTCATGGTCTTAGGGTCCTGGGATCAAGCCTGGTAGGGCTCCCTGCTCAACAGAAGTCTGCTTCTCTCTCTCCCTCTGCCCCTCCCCCTGCTCATGCTCTCTCTCTCGCATACTCTCTCAAATAAATAAATAAAATCTTTTTTTTTTTCTTACAGAAAAAGAGTGCCCTCAACACCATAATTGATCTTTTAAAATTTTGGCCAATCAGATAAGGAAAAAATGATATCTTACTGTTTTTTCTTGTATGTCTTGGCCCACTAATGACATTGAATGTGATTCTCAGGACTGGGTGTGGAAATAGTTATTATTTCTTTCCAAAGTAGCTTAAACTGGGGCACCTAGCTGGCTCAGTTGGTAGAACATATGACTCTTGATCTTGGGGTTGTATTTTGAAATCCCACGTTGGGTTTAGAGATAACTCAAAAAATATTAAAAAAATATAAAATCTTTAAAAAAAAAAAAAAAAAGTAGCCTGGGCATCTGGGTGGCTCAGTCAGTTAAGCATCCAGCTCTTCAGTTAGGCTCAGGTCATGATTGCTAGGTTGTGAAATCAAGCTCCACATCAGGCTCTGGGCTCAGCACTGAGTCTGCTTGAGATTCTCTGCCTCTGCCTCTCCCCCGTCACACTCAAGTGCACGTACTCTCTCTCTTTCTCTCACTCTCTCTCAAATAATATCTTTTTAAAAAAAATTTTTTTTTAAAGATTTTATTTATTTATTTGACAGACAGAACACAAGTAGGCAGAGAGCCAGGGAGAGGGAGAGGGAAAAACAGGCTCTCTGCTGAGCAGAGAGCTTGACATGGGGCTCGATCCCAGAACCCTGGGATCATGACCTGAGCCCAAGACAGCCACTTAACTGACTGAGCCACCCAGGCACCCCAATAAATTTTTTTTTAAGTAGCTTAAACTTACTTTTTAATGTGTACTGTCTTAGAAATCTAAGTTGGTTTAGTTTTATACTACTGTTCTCTGCATTACATTGTCAATTGTAATTTTTTTAGGCAGATTTTCTAGCTTGGCAGTTACATTTAATAGCGTATTTCTTTACTCCTTTCTTCTGAAACGCTCTTACAAATATGGTTTTATTTGCCTATGATAACAGAAGGGTCTCAGACATTATCATGAGCAGTTTTGTTTTTTTTTTAATAAGAAACTGTAGTACAGAACAGTTAAGAATGATTTGTAAAAGGTTATATAAAATCAACTGTGAATTAAATCTGTAGTCCATTCTGCTTAACTGCTTAATTTTGGCCTCGAATGTATGTTAACCTCTTTATCTGAAATGGCCCTGAGGATTAATAACCCCAGTGAATGTAAGTTTTTTAGATAGGGTGAGGCTATGGCTGACTTCAGAGAAGGCAGCACCCTGTCCCCTCAATCTGCCAAGATCTAAGTGTTGGGTTTTTTGTAATTACATGGTAAAGGTTCTGGACACTAACTGATCTTTTTCTGGCCTTGCTCACCTTGTATAAGATTCCCTTGGAGCCCAATCAAACCTGGACTTCACTGACTCCATCTGAAGAAGCTTGTAGTCCTTCCACCATCCCAGAAGCGCCTCATGAGGTTTCACTTAGAAGCAGAGTCATTCTGGCCTCAGGTTGCTGGAACTATTCATCTAGTCCCATACATGCTTTAAGTTTGTCTTGAAACCTGGCTCTCCACAGAAAATAGTGTTTCCCCTGCAACCCTCTCAAATGCTTGCTCCTCATTCTTTCTTGACCCACATTCCTGAATTAGGTTGATTAGGATTAAACTCTTTCTCACTCATTGTGGCTGCTTCTAAGTCATTACTTCTCCCTCGTTATGTGGGTACTTTCGGCTTATTTAAGGCCCATACCTCTGACAATACTGTTTTCCCTTCTTTGTCATTTTCATATTCCCACCTGCTGGAACTTGCTGCTAGTTCATACAAAGGATTTCTGAAGCCCTGGGTAATTATAGATGCCCTACCTTCTTATCAGTTAAAGAGATTAAGAAACTTCCATATATTTTATACATCCTGCTACCACTGGTGTCTGTAATGCCAGAGTACCAGTTATATGTGCAAAGAGAATCTATAATAAAAATTGATGAGTCATATTCATATTTTTGGTATAATGAAAGGCTTTTCCTGAACTCTGCTTGGAAAATGCCTCATATGTTAACTACTGCGTAAAAGTAATTTGGTTGAAATTCCAGAGTTTTACAATGTAAAAGGCAGAAGGATGGCTTGAGGCCTGCTAAAATTAACCTGTATCATTGATACCTTCCAAAGGAAGTGAATCTGCAGTGTGGAAGGAATCCCGATTCTGAGTCTGCCACAGATTCCTCTTGTCAACAATTTTTTTTTTAAATATAAAGAAAAAAAATTTTTTTAAAGATTTATTTATTTCAGAGAGAGAGTACACGTGGGAGGGAGAAGGAGAGAAGCAGACTTCCCGCTGAGCATGGAGCTGAGCACCGGCTCCATCTCACTCACAACCCCTGAGGTCATGACCTGAGCCAAAATCAGGATTCAGATGCACAACCAACTGAACCACTCAGGCACCCCTTAAATATACAGAAAATTTTTAAGTGTGTGAACACATCTTGCATATGTAATCCCATTCTGTAAGGTATATCTGACATTTCCAAAATGATAATAGCTATAGTTGACTTCTTACAGTGTTTCAAGCACTGTGCTAAATGCATTTCTAACTAGGGAAGGGGTAGTGCTTCGTTCACTGCTGTATCCTCAGCACACAATAAGTGTCCTGTAGATTTATCTATGATGGTGTCCTTTATGTAATCCTTACAACTACCATATGATAGATACTGTTTAATGTTCTAGTTTTACAAAGAAGAAAACTGAGGGGCCCCTGGGTGGCACCGTTGGTTACGCAGCCCGTTCCTGGTTTCAGCTCAAGATGAGATGGAGCCGCATGTCTGGCTTTATGCGCAGCACGGAGTTTGCTTGAAATTCTCTCTTCCTTTCTCTCTGCCCCTCCCACTTGTGCTCTCCCTCCCTCTCTCCCTCTCTCTCTCTCAAATAAGTAAGTAAACAAATAAATAATTTTTTTAAAGAAGAAGAAAGCTTAGACATTGTAGGGTTAAGCTTTCTCCAACATCTCAAAGTAAAGTGATGCTCTATTTCATGAGTGTATGTGGAGGAAACTCACCTACTTATATTCTAGGAGTTGTCAGTTTAATTCCCGCTCAGAACATCTCTCAGGTTTCTGTCTTAAATCTGCAAATATTATATTTAGAATATCAGTATTTATAAAAAGAGATGGAAAAAATTTTCCAAATAAAAATAAATGATGGTTTAAGTTTTCTGCTGTAAAACAACCTCTGAGGATCAGCAGAGTGGCATACAATGTTGACTTTCAGCCAGGGAACCACATCTGTGGTACCAGAGAACTGTGCTTATGCAAAAAACAAGAACTGTCTTGGCCTCAGCAGTCTTTACTGATTGTTGAGATTGTCACCCTTTTTCTTGGAAGCATGTCTGAGTTCATCAGCGTAAGGTATAATTGAAACCTAAACCTCCTAAATTTTCTTTCTTCAGCAATTTTTTCCCCAAATTCCCTGCTTAGTTCTCTTTCCCAATCCATGCTATCAGTAATTCCTTTAGCCATTGCGCTCAAAAATCAAATACCATCCACTAGGAGAAAGCTCAGCACTTGAGTCACTCCTTCAAATCAGATTTTTAAATGCAGTGGGAGAAAATAACTCATAGGACAGATTTCACTTGATTCACTTCTTTAAACCTTTGAAGCTGTGAAAGCATGCTCTCTTAAATATTAGCAATATACTAAATTTTAGCAACTCAAAAGTTTCTTTTAAAAATGAGAACTCTGTGGGGTGCCTGGGTGGCTCAGTGGGTTAAAGCCTCTGCCTTCCGCTCAGGTCATGATCCCAGGGTCCTAGGATCGAGCCCCGCATTGGGCTCTCTGCTCAGCAGGGATCCTGCTTCCTCCTCTCTCTCTGCCTGCCTCTCTGCCTACTTGTGATCTCTGTCAAATAAATAAATAAAATCTTTAAAAAAAAAAATGAGCACTCTGTATAAAACTGTGTAGACTTTCACAGACATTAGTGGTCCGTAAATGTTTCTTCAAGAAATATATACGTAAAATGGAAAACTAGTATCTGTTTAATTTTGGTTTTTTGTTTTTTTTTTAAGATTTTTTTTTTAATTTATTTGTCAGAGAGAGAGGGAGAGAGAGCGAGCACAGGCAGACAGAATGTCAGGCAGAGGCAGCGGGAGAAGCAGGCTCCCCGCCAAGCAAGGAGCCCGATGTGGGACTCGATCCCAGGACGCTGGGATCATGACCTGAGCCGAAGGCAGCTGCTTAACCAACTGAGCCACCCAGGTGTCCCTAATTTTGGTTGTTTTTTAATAAGATTTTATTTCATTATTTATTGGGGCAGGGGGAGAGACAAGCAGATTCTGTGCTGAGCATGGAGCCTGATGCTGGGCTCGATCCTACGACCCTGAGATCATGACTTGAGCCAAAATCAAGAGCCAGCCACCCAGCGAACTAAGTCACCCAGACTCATTAATGCGATTTTTTTTTTTTAAAGATTTTATTTATTTGAGAGAGAGAGAGCACAAGCAGTGGGAGAGCAGAGGGAGAAGCAGGCTCCCCACTCAGCAGGGCGGCCGACATGGGGCTCCATCCTAGGAATTTGGGATCGTGACCTGAACCAAAGGCGAACGCTTAACTGACTGAGCCACCAAGGTGCCCCCAATGTGAATTTTTTTTTCAAAGGTTAGTTTAGCCTTGGGGATTTCCAATAGGAAATATAAAATACCTAGTATAAGTATCTTATAGTTATCACTTCATACTTACGTATAGTGAACAGTTATTGAATATTGTTTTGTCCATTTAGTTATTTAAGAAAAGGACATTTAATTTTATCTTTAGTCAACTCCAAGGAACACAGAATTGTATTCATATGCCTTTTGCCTCATATCCTTTCCCTCATCTTATTGAGATACTACTGGCCAGAAATAAGACTGGCTGAAACACAATTATTGAGTTCAGTAACTGAACCAAGTTTTGAATTAAAGACTTCCTTTATTCAAATATTTTGTTTTGAGTAGAAGTGATTACTTCTACTCTTGTTCAAAAACATCTCCACTGTTGAATCACGCAAGTAAACTTCATATTTATCAAAAATTTGCTGGTTGCCTATACTATATGCCAGGCAGTATTCCAAGTACTAAAGAAATAGAGATGAGTAAGACATGGTCCCTGCCTTCGAGTAGCTCAGAGTATAAAAAAGGCAGACATGTGAAAGAAAAGTGTAGAAATGATGTGATGGGGACGCCTAGATGGCTCAATCGGTTAAGTCTCTGCCTTTGGCTCAGGTCACAGATCCCACATCGGGCTCCTTGCTCAGCGGGGAGCATGCTTCTCCCTCTGTCACGGTATGCCGTTCCCCCTGCTTGTGCGCTCTTTCTCTCTGACAAAATAAATAAATAAAATCTTTAAAAAAAACAAAAACAAAAACCTGATGTGATGGAAGGCATGCCAGGGTGGTAAAAATTAAATGAGAGAGTATCAGAAGACTAAGCTTGGTGACTTGCAAGTAAAAGATATCTAGAAAGTATAAAAAAATGATGCAGACCATAGGAGGGAGCTGAGAAACTGTGCCTATAATAACATGTCACCTGTCTCTGGAAATACCATCTGTAAAGTGATGCCATAGGAACTCATGATCTTAGGCTTAGTGAGTTTTCCTGTAATCATATGGCTTAAAACAAATACAGGGGTCAGTATTTTCTGAGGACTTGTTTGCTTGCCTTCCTGCTCTTACATTCAAAGATAGGGCAGATTGAGGAAGCAAATATATAGCCATTCCTGGACTATTTCTCCTTTCTAGTTCTGCATCTCTTCCATGCATGGAGAGCCACTTTCTATTGTACCATAATTTAATGCATTGCTTTAACCCAGGAAAGAATGATTCACAGCATAATCCAGAATCTGACCACTTCTTGTCATTTCTGCCACTACCCTAACATAAGCGTAGGTGAGCATCTACTGCCTGGATTGCTCTAATAGCTTCCTGAACTGGTTCCCTGCTTCCTTGCCCCTTTATATTCAGTTTTCAGTAGCTGGTTAGAGTCATCCTATCTATCTGTTTATTTTTTTTTAAAGATTTTATTTATTTTATTTTTAGAAAGAGAGAGTAGGAGGGGGAGGGACAAAGGGGAAGAGAGAGAAAGAGAAAGAATCTTAAGCAGGCTCCATGCCCAGTACAGAGCCCGCCTCGGGGCTCGATCTCACAAGCCTGAGATCATGACTTGACCCAAAATCAAGAGTTGGATGCTCAACTGACTGAGCCACCCAGGCACCCCTAAACATTTTATTTTTAGGTAATCTCTATACCCAGTGTGGGACTTGAATTTACAACCCCAAGATCAAGAGTTGCATGCTCTACTGACTTGGCCAGCCCCAGACTAATCTTTTTAAAGCATAACTCAAATTATATCAATCCCCTATCTAAAATCCTTAGATACGACTTTGCATCTCTTCCAGAGTGAAAGCTACAGTTCTTGGAATCACCAGCAAGGCCATATGTGATCTGGCTTCTTGACCACATCTCCTATAGTAATCCCTTGCTCACTCCACCTGGTCTCCTTGCTGTTCCTTAAAAGACCAAATATGTTCTTGCCTCTACCTGCTGTTCTCTCTGCTGGGTATCCAGGTATCCACAGTGATTCATCTCCTTCATGCCTTTACTCATATGTCTGTCACCTTTTTAGAGAGGCTTTCCCTGACCACCGTATTTAAAACAGCACCTTTAACATTCCCTGCCCTTCTTCCCTGCCTTGTTTTCTTCCATCATAACAGTTATATCACACACTCAATGTATTTTTTGTCTCCCCTAATTAGAATGTAAGCTCCATGTCTGTTTTCAGACATGTTCATTGCTGTATCTCCAGCTTCTAGTGGAGTACTTGCCTGTAGGATTATTGAATAAGCGAATTAGGGACAATAGACCCTACTTACCCACCATCCAGCCATGCTTGTGAAAGTTGTTAGATTGTGTACATTGATATACAGATTTGGAAATTCTCAGCTTGACTCATTAAGAGGTAGGGCTCTCTCAGTAATATTTAAAATCAAGTTTCAACAGGTTTTCCAAAAGCTATAACCTATAGTATGCATAAAATAAAATGAAATATCTAAGGCAGAGAAAATCTTTTTTCTCCCCCGCCCACTACCCTAAGTAGCCAGTTCTACTTTCTTTAGTATTTTCTTTAATGATTTTTTAAAAAAATATCTCCATTTTAAACCAGTGTTGATGCAGTCCTGTGTTTTTGGTTTGTCAGCCATCAGCTTTCTTACAGAAAATCTCATCTGTCACTTTGTGATGGAGTATACTGTATTATCTTTTTCAGTGCCTTAGAAAGACAAATCGAGGAAAGGAAAAATACAAAATTCTGATAACCTTCTATAATTCATATAATCATGAACTAATTTTCCTGCCAAACTTAATTGAAGTCAAGACAAGTATACCATTTTAATAGATTGATACGTATGTTCACAAAATATGTAGTTCTGCTGACAACTAAACATTACAACTTTTGAGAGTAAGAAAATATAACTTTACAACTTTTGAGAGTAAGAAAATATAACTTGGGCTAGAATAACTTATTTCTCTCATTTTCATGTTGCTTAAACATAATATTAGAGCAAGGGTCATAATTGGTTTGACTGATTTGCTTAAAAAAAAATTGTTGAATAGGCATATAAAATTCTTATTTACCTGAAAGACCAAATACCCCCCAAGGAAGTTAAGTAGATTCTGTGCTTGGAGGTCTCTTATTCTCTTGATTGGTGTAAGCAAAACTCATGATAATGTTAGTGAAAATTCATATGTGTTCATTGTTCAAGGAGTAAATCCTGGAACTGGTTAATAATTCATTGGAACTGTTCCCAAACCACCTAATAAATGAATATCTGAAACTTTTCATGGTTGTATATATATAAGCTTATGGAAATAACCTTAGAGGGTAGAAAGTTTTAACTGAAGGTACGTAATTTAGCATGGTTACAGTTTGAAGGAGAAACCAGTCCTTATTTTGAAATTGTACTAAATGGTATCCTTTCTAGTCATCTGTGACTAACCCGACAATTTCCCTCAGTCTCCGTCCGCAACTCTCCCTGTGACACCTGCTCCTTTACCTAGTAGTACTAGTCATTTCCAGTAGACCTAGCAGATTGAGAGCAAGTTTACAGTTTCTTTATACAAGTTGTAAGAATAAGTTTGTAGAGGATAGAGACAGTTCCCTTTCTCCAGACCCCTAACTTCTACCGAAAGAGAGGAAGAATTGTCCCCTTGTAGTCTCTCTATCAAAATTAACAGCCCTAAAAATAAAAGGGATAAATAAACTTTAGTTTTACATTGAGAATTTTATGGGACTTACGTATAAACTTTTCAGAGCAGTCGCATTGGGAATACTTGAGTCTTAGAGAAATAAAGCAGCAGACCACTGGGAATTTTGTTAAATTTCAAACTTATTATACACCTCACTTTTTCTTTTCTTTTCTTTTCTCTTTAATTTTCAGTCCAAGTATAAAAGCCCGTATAGACTTGGACTTGATTTTTACTATTAGAGGCAATAATAAGGGCAAATTCTGGGACATAGTTATCTAAGCTACGAATTTGGAGTGTGAAATTAAGGAAATCAGATTCTCGTTAGCACCTGGAATGCTAAAAACTTTATTTACTAAGCATTACAGACTAAGGTCAACTCCCCTGGATTTTATAAATCTCATAGTTTTTCCTTTTTTTTTTTAAGGTTTTATTTATTTGGGAGAGAGAGAGTACACATGGGCTGGGGGTGGGTGGGGAGAAGGATAGGGAGAGGTAGACTACCCTCTGTTCATGGAGCCTGACACAGGACTCAATACCAGGATCACAACCTGAGTCAAAACCAGACACTTAACCAAGTCAGTCACTCAGGGGCCCTCACACAGTTTTCTGAGTTCTAATAATCCCCCTCAAACTGTCCCTAGTGAAGGAAAATACAGCAACTGAGAATGATTTTCAACCTGTGAAAGTATTCAAAGACTTAATTATGGACATCTCTGCCAGTTTACTCATCTTAAAGATAACACTGTTCTTCAGTTTATACTATTAAATTACTTAGGTATTCCATTTAAGAGCTACATACATACATTTCCTCTTGAAAATTTACGGATATCTGTAGAATGATTTTATTTCAGTAAAAAACAAAATGAGGGGTGCCTGGCTGGCCCAGTTGGTGGAGCACATGACTCTTGATTGTAGGGTCATGATTTTGAGCCCCATGTTGAGTGTAGAGATTACTTTAAAAAAAAATGTTTTTTTAAAGTGAGCTGTATATAATCTGCATTTGTGCTTTTATATATATATTTTATGAACAAAAATAAATGGGGTAGAAGAATGCATACCAAGCTAGTAGGCTGCTAACGTTGGATTTCCTTAGCTGACTGGTAATGGATTGGAAAAGGGCTAGGAGACAGGATTAACTTTGCCTTTGTCTTTTTATTGTATTGTTTTCTTTGTTTACAGATAGATTATGATTTTTGCAAGATTTCAGTTCAATAACAAGTGTGATCTTGCCTTGTTGTACAGCTTTCTAATGATTTTTGCCTTGATCAAAATAATAATAATATGCTACTTAAGAATTTCAAGAACTTGAGAAAGTTCTGTAATAAAATATGAGCTAATTGAACTTTTAGTTATATAATGTTAAAATAGTTATCTGTAGTCATAGATACCAAAGGGAAATTATACACCTTGAGAACACTGATCACTGTATTAGTGGAATTTCAGACGTGTAAGAACACTAGATGCAACTTTTAAATTAATTATCTCAAGAAGCGTTATTCTAAACTTTTATTATTTTTTCTTTAGCCAGTGATCTTTTATATAGGAATCAATAATGAAATAAACTATAGTATCTCACTTCTTTTTTTTTCCCTTTTTTTTTTATTAATTTTATTTTTTATAAACATATAATATATTTTTATCCCCAGGGGTACAGGTCTGTGAATCACCAGGTTTACACACTTCACAGCACTCACCATAGCACATACCCTCCCCAGTGTCCATAATCCCACCCCCCTCCCATAGTATCTCACTTCTAAACCCTTCTTTCTTACCCACCTCACCAACCCCAACACCTGCCAGTACTTCACCTGGTGAAGGGATGCTTATACATAACCTTTACCTCGATACATTTATAAAAATCTGGAACTACAGGAATGGTCTTTTAATGAGGAGATAACAGTTTTTAGTGGGGTAAACCATCTGTGCTTTGCACATCTTTATAATTAAAACTCCTTCCCTGTTCCTCAGAAACCAGACCTCTGAGAAAACTAAATTTTTCCATGAGTGAATTTGTCAGAGATCTATACTGTCTGGCAGATATCACCTCCGTTCCCAAAACTAGCCAGATCGACATAAGTCTCTCTCTCTCTCTCTCTCTTTTTTTTGTGGGGGATGAGCTGATAGAAGTCATCTATGAAGAACTGATAGATTAAAAAAGGAATCAGAGATGACCCCAAGTGATATAAACTCATTATAAGAAATAGGAAAATTGAGAAAATCCCAATTCATTTTTCATGTTGTGAATAGAGAAGTGATCCAAAGCAAAATGAACAAAAATTCTGATTAAGAGAACACGCACCCGGGGTGCCTGGGTAGCTCAGTGGGTTAAGCCTCTGCCTTCAGCTCAGGTCATGGTCTCAGGGTCCTGGGATCAAGCCCCGCATTGGGCTCTCTGCTCCATGGGGAGCCTGCTTCCCCTTCTCTGTCTGCCTGCCTCTCTGCCTACTTGTGATCTCTCTCTGTCAAATAAATAAATAAATAAGAAAGAACACACACCCAATATGGGAGAGAAAAAGTCCCACATCTAGACATACGCTAGTGAAATGTATGAATATGTCAAGCAAATGAAAATCACACAGACATCCAGACGTGGGGGGGGGATCACATTACACACGCATACATGCACACACACACATACACACACAACATCAAGCTTGCATCAGACTTCTCCTGTGCAATACTAAATGCCAGAAGGCAGTAGAGAAATCCCTAGAGGGTGGAACGTCCTGAGAAAAAAGATGACATGGCCAAGCTGTTTTTCATTTGTGAGTTTATTAGAAAAGTCAGAATAAAATTAGCAGCAATGAACACTGAAACCAGGAAGGCGTAAAGTGCATATATGAATACTTCCTATTGATCTGTTTTCAAACTTACTAATTTTTGCAAACATTTTAGAAAAACTTTAGAAAAAATTCCTTTAAAAATGTAAAAAGCTACAAGGTAAATCATGGATAATTCCAATAAAATGAAGTTTGTTTTAATATTAAGAAGAAAAATAAGCCTTATAAATTTTAGATTATTAATTAAAAATGAGGCAAAAGGAACTTAATATAACAAGTGATAGGAAAAAATGGAAACAGCAAGAATGCATAAAAAATACAAGTGTGAGGATAAAAATAGAACCAGACATATCAATTATCACAATAAATAAATGGATTAAATACTTTTATTAGAAAACAAAGACAGCTGTGTCAGAAACCATAAAGGAAAAGGGAGACTAGATTTAACTTTTTAAAAATGTCCATCCAAAAAGACCATTAATAAAATTTAAATGACAGATCACAACTTAGAAAAGAATTTTATAAAATGCATAATAGGATATCTGTAATATAGAAAAATCTCTTACAAATTAATAGGAAGGAAGAAAACTGTCTTCATAATAGTAATAATATTAGAGAAGTTGTGCTGGGTACAGAAGTACATTTGGATAACCTTCCTGGAATTCAGTGATGGATGTTTGCAAAGATACATCTACAAGAATGTTTATCTCAGAATTGTTTATAATAGTAAAATTAGAGGCAACCCAAAAATTTAACATTCTAGCTCGTTTAAGTAACTTACAGTACATCCCATATAGTGGAGTACTCTTCCGCTATTTAAAAAATGATGTAACGGGCGCCTGGATGATGCAGTTGTTAACCATCGGACTCTTGGTTCTGGCCCAGGTCATGATCTTAGGGTCATTAGATCAAGTCCCACATCCAGCTCCGCACTTGGCACAGAGTCTGCTTGAAACTCTCTCTCCTTCTGGTCCTTCCCTCTCTCTCTAAAATAAATAATAAGATAAATCTTTTTTTAAAATTTAAAATATAAAAATGAATATTGAAATACAAAGTTATCAGTACATTAAGTGAAATTCACAAATTATAAAACAATATATGAAATATAATCCTGTTTCCATACAAATACACATATTTATATACGTATATAGATGTGCATGGAAGAAAATTTGGAATGAAGTATTCCAAAATGTTTGCTGTAGTTATGTCAAGAATTATGGAAGAGTGGTGCACCTGGGTGGCTCAGATGGTTAAGCATCTGCCTTCAGCTCAGGTCATGATCCCAGGGTCCTGTGATCAGCCCCACATTGGGCTCCCTGCTCAGCGGGGAACCTCTCTCTCTCAAATAAATAAACAAATCTTTAAAAAAAGAATCATAGAAGAGTTTTTTTTATTTCTATTCTTTTTAGGAGTTTTATATATTTATTTTAGAGAAAGAGTGACAGAGAGCATAGTGGGGAGGGGCAGAGGGAGAGGGAGAGAGAGTCCCAAGAAGATTCTAACCTGAACCAAAGCCAAGAGTTGGACACTCAACCAACCATACCACCTGGGTGCCCCACTATTCTTTATATTTTTATGGTGAGTATATATTCATTTTATAATTCTTTTAACTTGATATTTAATGTACAATATTCTATTACTGCTTAAAACATTTTAGGAATAGTATCATCAGTAATCAATCTAGTTTATATTCATTCTTCTTTTTTAAGATTATATTTTTAAGTAATCTCTACACCCAACATGGGGCTCAAATTTATAACCCCGAGATCAGGAGTCATGTGCTCTACTGACTGAGCCAGCCAGGCGTCCCATTCTTCTTTTTTTAATAGTAAAATTGAATTTTTTTTTTCCTTTTGGTGTTCAGTTATATGAATGTGTATGAATTCATGTAAACTCCACCTCAGTCAGAATACAGAACAGTTGCATCACCCCCAGAAAACTCCCTCATGCTATCTCTGTATAGTCACACCCTCCCCTTATCCATAACTTCTGGCCATTAATTTGTTCTCCATTACTGTAGTTTTGTTTTTAAAAGAGTGTCATGTAAATGGAGTCACACCATTGTAAAGTTTTAAGACTAGCTTCTTTCACTTAATGGTATCTTGGAGATTCATCTGAGTTCATGTGTCAGTAGTTTATTTTTTTGTAGTCTTCCATTTTATGAATGTATTACAGTTTGTTTATTCATTTATCCATTGAGGAACATTTGGGTTGTTTATAGTTTCTGACTATAACAAATAAGGCTGGTATGGATATTTGCTTATAGTCTTTTGCGTGAACATAGTTTTCATTTGGGGCAAATTTCCAGGTGGAGATTGCTGGTCCTATCTCTGTATGTTTAACTTTATAAGAAACTGCTGTATTGTTTTCCAGAGTGACTGAACAATTTTGTGTTCCTACTAGCAAAGTGAGAAGTTCCTACTAGCAAAGTAAACAGTTGCTCTGTTTCCTCATCAGCATTTGATATTTTCAGTATTTTTTTTTTAGCCATTCTAATAGTTGTATAGTATCTGTCTTGTTTTCATTTGCATTTTCCTAATGGCTAAAAATGTTGAATATCCTTTCATGTGCTTATTTGCTGTCTTTACATCCTTTTTGTTGAAGTGTCCAGATCCTTTCCTAGTTTTTAGTTACTGTGTTTATTTTCTGATTGTTCTGTTTTGAGAGTTTTTTCTGTATTTTGGGTATAAGAGAGTTTTTTAGATGTGATTCCCATACATTTTCTCCCAATCTGTAGCTTACCTTTTTATTTTCTTTAGAGTCTTTAGCAGAGCAGAATTTTTTAAATTTGGTGAAATCCAGTTTATCAATGTTTTTTCTTTTATGGGTTGTGCTTTTGATGCACTTTCTGAGAACTCTTTATCCAACTGCAGTTAACAAGGATTTTTCATGTGTATTATCCCAAAACGTTTATTGTTTTATGTTTCATATTCAGACCTGTGATCCATTTGGAGTTCATCTTTATATAATAAAATGTGAGGTTGGTTCATTTTTTTTTACACATGGATGATCAGTTGTTCATCACCATTTGTTGAAAAGACTATCCTTTCTCCAGTGAGTTGCTTTTATCTCTTTGTCAAAGATTAAATGGCTACATCTGTGGATTCATTTCTGGAGTCTCTTCTCTTGCATTGATTTAAGTGTCTATTCCCCTCACCAATATCACACTGTCTTGTAATATTATGGGTTTATAGTAAGTGTTAAAATCAGATAGTGTGATTTCTTAAACTTTGTTTTTATTTTATAAACTTACTTTAGCTATTCTAATTCCTTTCCTTTTCCATGTAAGCTTTAGAGTAAGTCATATGTATCTACAAAAGAAAAAAATCTTGCTGGGACTTCGATTGGTATTGTGTTCAGTCTGTTGATCATTATGGAGAGACCTGACTCTTAGATTTTGAGTCTTCAATCCATGAACATAGTACATGTCTCCATTTATTCAGTTTTAGTTTCCATTATCAGAGTTTTGTAGTTATTAGTGCATACATTTCCTCCATATTTAGATTTATACCTAACTATTTCATTTTTCTTGGAAGTGAGGCAAATGGTATTGTTTTTTAAATTTTGTTTTTCAGTTGTTTATTGTTTGTATATAGAAAGAAGTTTAGAATAAAATATTCTGAAATGTTTGCAACAGCTACCTTAGTGGTAGTAGTATAGGTGACTTTTATTTTTTATCTGTATTTTCTGTCTTTATAATGAATATACATTACTTTTATAATATTTGATGCTATTCTTTTTAAAAAATGTTTTTTGACTAAAGTTGCTATAGTATCAACACAACTTTGGACCCAAAGGTGATTACATGTGTGCCTGACATATCCTGGATATTGTAAGATTCTTGGGAGAACATGAAAAGGAAATTTCCCCAGGAGAATCGCATGAGAATTAGAGAAGTAGAACTGGAAATCAGGGAATAATTATAAATAAAAGGAGTTTAATGTAGTTGGTTAAGATGAATCAGGATCACTTTTAGTAGTTTTAAACAATTTGTTCTACTACATATTTGTTATTTCTGATGGACTTTGTATAATTGGTTTATAAATAAAGTTCTAAACTCCCATTTTAAAATTACTTTACCTTTATCTCTTCCAAATCTAGTTGAAAACTTCTGGTACTTGGGGGGTTAGGTGAACCTGATGGTTGGTATTAAAGAGGGCATGTATTGCATGGAACACTGGGCGTGGTGCATAAACAATGAATCTTGGAACACTGAAAAAAATAAAATAAAATTAAAAAAAAAAACAAAACTTCTGGGGGGCACCTGGGTGGCTCAGCTGTTAAGCGTCTGCCTTCGGTTCAGGTCATGATCCCAGGGTCCTGGGATCAAGCCCCGCATCGGGCTCCCTGCTTAGCGGGGAGCCTGCTTCTCCCTCTCCAACTCTCCCTGTTTATGTTCCCTCTCTGGCTGTTTCTCTCTGTCAAACAATAAATAAAATCTTTAAAAAAAAAAAAAACTTCTGGTACTTGCTAGTGGCCTTAGAAAAGCAATGTGGTATAGAAGGTATGAGAATTCATTCACAGTTATCTCAGAATGTCAGCACCAATACCAAGGATAGTGAAATCATCTAGAGTTTTAATTGTCCAGGATATGTTTGGGGTTTTTTTAAGAAACAGGGAGAAATCTGAGTGTGCCAGAACCTATAAAAAGAGAGAGTTAAGATGCTAGAGAGCAGGAAATAAGACCTTTCTTCACTTGTGTACATGGATTATGTGTTCACTACTAAAGTAGCTGGATAGAGTCCCCAAATTGTTGTTTTTTTAAAGATTTTATTTATTTATTTGACAGAGACAGCAAGAGAGGGAATACAAGCAGAGGGAGTGGGAAAGGGAGAAGCAGGCTTCCCGCTGGGCAGGGAGCCTGATGCAGGACCCTGGGATCTTGATCTGAGCTGAAAGCAGACGCTTAATGACTGAGCCACCAGGTGCCCCAGATTCCCCAAATTATAGGGCTCTGTCCCTCCAACTTTCTCCTTCCTGTTAGTCGCTTTCTCAGCCTTCAGGTAGTAGCTGTCTAGCTATTAAAAGAAGTCAAGAGAGAAAGGCTAGTAAGGACACTGAGATTGTTGTTATTATTTAAACCTTGTGGTTAAAAAGGAATTAAGTAAGTTTGAGTTAACTGAGGGAAGATAGAAACTTTGAGAGTGGCATGGAATACTTTAGTTTTTCACCAGTGATCAAGATATTTTGGTTTGTTATTTCAAAATCTAACTATACAGTCTGAGACCAGATTTATCTGATCACATATTCTTTGCTATGTTTTTTTTTTTTAAGATTCATTTATTTATTTATTTGACAGACTGAGAGAGAGAGATTACAAGTAGGCAGAGAGGCAGGCAGAGGGAGAGGAGGAAGCAGGCTACCTGCTGAGCAGAGAGCCCGACGTGGGGCTCGATCCCAGGAGCCTGAGACCATGACCTGAGCCAAAGGCAGAGGCTTAACCCACTGAGCCACCCAGGCGCCCTCTTTGATATATATTTTTGTTTAAGACTTTATTTGTCTGAGGGAGAGAGAGAGTGAGCGAGCACAAGCAGTGGTAACAGCAGGCAGAGAGAAGAAGCAGGAGCTCCCACTGAGCATGGAGTCTGATGTGGGACTTGATCCCAAGACCCTGGGATCATGACCTGAGCTGAAGGTAGATGCTTAACAGACTGAGCCACCTAGACATCCCCTTTGCTATGTATTTTTGAGCAACAAAGAGCATTACTGAGTGAGTGTGCCTCAGTTAAATGCAAAAGTAGGTACATTGCGCATGGTGCAGTAACTGCTCATCAATGTTTCTGAATTCTTTTCTTCTACAAACAAGCTGGCTACAAGCGGCTGTATCCCGGCAAAATCTGTATTTTCACTTGCCCTTTTCTTTTGGATCCTTTTTTTCTCACTGTCATTATCTGTATAGCTCACTTAAATGGTGAGTTTTTACATTCTCTTAGGTTTGGTCACATCTGAGAGTTGACTGTTTTGCAATAAATTTCACTTATTTCAGCTACCTTATTGATGCCATTTCCTCATGATCAGTTTTTGCATCAGAAGAGTGGAGAGTGCCAAATTGTCATCATCATAGGAATAATTAATACAGTTGAGTGTTTGCCATGCATCAGGCATTGTTCTAAGGACTTTATATTTAACCAGCTCTTTAACCATCATAACAGCCCTTTGAAGAGGTACTGTTATCCCATTTTATTAGTGAGAAAAGAGACATAGAGATGTGTAACTTGGCCAAGCTAGTAAATAGTGGAGCCAGGATTTGAATCCAGCCATTTTGGCTCTAAAGTCATTAATTTTAGCCTCTATGTTATCGTGCTTCATTTTACTGGTTCTTGTATTGTTTATCTTTAGCTAACAATCAGCAGGCATAC